>NW_022437062.1:7575836-7802301 GCF_009761245.1 Sapajus apella
AAAAAAAAAAAAAAAAAAAAAAAAAAAAAAAAAAAAAAAAAAAAGTTTATTTTAATTAAGCTGAAGTATATTAATTTACTTGAGTAACGCAGAACACAATACAACAAACCTCATGGTTTAATACAGTGGTTCTTAAATGTTTTAGTGTCAGGATGCTTTGCACTCTTAAAAATTATTAATAACTCAAAGTAATAGATATATTTTTTTGAGACGGAGTCTTGCCAGGATGGAGTGCAGTGGTGCGATCTCAGTTCACTGCAACCTCTGCCTCCCAGGTTCAAGTGATTCTCCCACCTCAGCCTCCTGACTAGCTGGGACTATAGATGTGTACCACCACGTCCAGCTAATATTTGTATATTTAGTAGAGACAGGGTTTCATCATGTTGGCAAGGATGGTCTCAATCTCTTGACCTCATGATCCACTGGCCTCGGCCTCCCAAAGTGCTGGGATTACAGGCATAAGCCACCATGCCTGGCCAAAATAATTTTTTATGTGAATACTACCTGTTGATATTTACGGTGTAAAAACTAAAACAAATTTTAGAATTTCTTAATTCATTCAAAAAACAGACTAATTGCATATTAACATAAAATATTTTACTAAAACCCCGTTTTCTCTAAAATAATTTTTTAAAAACTGAGAAGGATGGCACTGTTTTACATTTTTATATACCTCTAATATGTGGTTTAACAAAAGACAGCTGGGTTTTCATATCTGCTTCTCCATTCAGTCTACTGTGATATCAAATGGCATATAGCTTCTTGAAAACTTATACTGTACCCTCAAACAAGAGAATGAAAATGAAGAGTCAATGTCTTGGTATTGCTATGAAAAATGAATGGTCCTCAGGGACCTCCAAGTCCTCAAATCACACTTTGAGAACCAGTAGTTTTGTAGAAAGTGCCTTTAGAGTTAGGGGGATCTGAGAAATGAATGTCATTCTTACCACTTTCTAGCTATATGATTCTGAACAAATCACTTAACTTCGCTGATCTTAAGTTTTCTCATCAACTGTTAGGGGTAATGATATCTATAGAGTAGGACTGTTGTAAGGAGCAGAGATAATATTGATGTGTTTATTAGTGCAGCTGTTTGACAATAAGTTAATTATTATTATGATAAAAGAGAATACTTATTTTTTCCCTTTGGTCATCCTTAGGAAAAAGGAAAAAGGAAAAAGAAAAAGCTGGATCATCCTTACCCAGCTTTCATATTTGTTGTTTCCCACAAACTTTAAAGAAACTCTTACCTATTTATGTAAGCAGCCAACTGTTTTGGAGATTTCTTAACCTGAAAAATGAAAGTAGACAGTTGATGTTAGAAACAAATGCTTGGTGCCTCAAAGAAGAATCAGCACTCCAACAAAAAGCTTTCTCAACAAGGCAATTTACTTCTGCCCAAGGGTGCCACTCACACCTGGTGTGGTCACAAGAGCACACCGGGCAAGGAAGGGGAAGGGTTTCTTACCCCTAATGCAGCTAGTTCCTACTGCTGTGTCATTCCCCTACTGGCTAGGGTTGGACCGAACAGTCTAAGCTAATTCCAATCGGCTACTTTAAAGAAAGCAGGAGTATGAGCTGGAGTGGCGGGGTGAGCAGTTTCAATGGGAAGGGTGGTTACAGAGCAGGTGACTAAGGATGACTAAGGACAGAGCAGGTGACTAAGGATGACTAAGGACTCTAAATATGTGAGTATACATGCCAGAAGGGGGTTGTTTACTGAAACTAGGGGCAAGGATGTGTAAAGAAAGAGGAAGTTAAACATTTTTTTTCTTTTCCTTTTTTCTTTTTGAGATAAGAGTCTGGCTCTGTTACCTAGGCTGGTGCGCAGTGGTGAGATCTTGGCTCCCTACAATCTCCACTTCCTGGGTTCAAGTGATTCTCCTGCCTCAGCCTCCCATGTAGCTGGGATTACAGATGTACGTCACCATGCCCAGCTAATTTTTTGTATTTTTAGTAGAGATGGGATTTCACTGTGTTGGCCAGGATGGTCTTATCACTTTACCTTGTGATCTACCCGCCTTGGCCTCCCAAAATGCTGGGATTACAGGTGTGAGCCACAGCATCTGGCTGAGGATGTTAAACTTTAAAATGAAGAAGAAAGAGGGCCGGGCGCGGTGGCTCATGCCTATAATCCCAGCACTTTGGGAGGCCGAGGCGGGTGGATCACAAGGTCAAGAGATCGAGACCATCCTGGTCAACTTGGTGAAACCCCGTCTCTACTAAAAATACAAAAATTAGCTGGGTATGGTGGTGCACGCCTGTAGTCCCAGCTACTCGGGAGGCTGAGACAGGAGAATTGCTTGAACCCAGGAGGCGGAAGTTGCGGTGAGCCAAGATCACGCCATTGCACTCCAGCCTGGGTAACAAGAGCGAAACTCAGTCTCAAAAAAAAAAAAAGAACAAAGAATAAGGAAGCTAAATATACTGACATACTGGCCTCTGGAGGGGAACTCAGAACTCACTGTACTTTACAGTTGAGGCATATTTAAGTCCTTTAATAGTTATGTAAATTTTGTGATTCATATTAACAAATCTAAAATTCAACAGGTAAGTTTTTCAGATTAATGCTTTTTCTATTCTAATTTTGTAGTCTAAATCAACACACAATAACATCATAAGTAGTTATTTTTGGCAAAGCAACGTATCTGATATGGTTTGGCTGTGTCCCCACCCAAACTGCATCTTGAATTGTAGTTCCCATAATTCCCACGTGTTGTGGGAGGGACCCAGTGGGAGATAATTGAATCATTGGGGCGGTTTCCCCAGTACTGTTCTCATGGTAGTGACTAAGTCTCACGAGATCTGATGGTTTTATAAGGGGAAACCCCTTCTGCTTGGTTCTCATTCTCTTGTCTGCTGCCATGTAACATGTGCTTTTCGCCTTCTGACATGATTGTGAGGCTTTTCCAGCCACGTGGAACTGTGAGTCCATTAAATCTCTTTTTTTAGAAATAACCCAGTCTCAGGTATGTTTTTATCAGCAGAATGAAAACTGACTAATACAATATCCATCTCCCTATTTTCCACACTGCTAGTCACAAATTATACTGCAACTTACAGGATGCTTAATAAGTGAGTTAAATTTTAATCTCTTTTGTTGTTGTTTCTGTTGTTATTTTAGAGACAGGATCTCCCTTTATCACCCAGAATGAAGTGCAGTGGTGTGAACATAGCTCACTGCAGTCTCAATGCCCTGAGCTCAAGTAATCTTCCTACCTCAGCCTCCCCAGTGGCTAGGACTACAGATGCAGGCTACCACACCCAGTTAATTTTATTTATATATATATAAATTACATATATACATATACATATATAAATTACATATATACATATATATATATGTAATTAAAATAAATAAATATATTTATTTATTTATTTATTTATTTATTTTTGGCCAGGCACAGTGGCTGATGCCTGTAACCCCAGCACTTTGGGAGGCCAAGGCAAGGAGATCACCTGAGGTTGGGAGTTTGAGACTAGCCTGGCCAACATGGAGAAACCCTGTCTCTACTAAAAACATAAAACTAGCTAGGTGTGGTGGTGCATGCCTGTAATCCCAGCTACTCAGGAGGCTGAGGCAGGAGAATCACCTGAACCCGTGAGGCAGAGGCTGCAGTGAGCCGAGATCACACCACTGCACTCCAGCCTGGGCAACAAGAGCGAAACTCCATCTTGAAAAACATACATATGTATTTTTTTTTGATAGAGATGGAGTCTCACTATGTTGCCCAGGCTGGGCTTGAATTCCTGGGCTCAAGCAATCCTCCTGCCTCAGTCTTCCAAAGTGCTGGGATTATAGGCATGAGCCACCAAGCCTGGCCTGAATGTGGTTTAAAAGAAAGTATAGTAGTGCTAATGAACCTTACAGTAGTAAACAGAAGCACCTCTGAAATTCCTCTTAAACTAAAATATTTAAATTACATCATATCAAAACAGTATACTAACTAAAAACTTTTTTTTTTTTTGAGATGGAGTTTTGCTCTCGTCACCGAGGCTGGAGTGTGATGGCGTGATCTAAGCTCACTGCAACCTCTGCCTCCCAGGTTCAAGTGAATTCTCTTCCCTCAGCTTCCCAAGTGACTGGGATTACAGAGGCCGACCACCACACTCAGCTAATTTTTTTTTTGTTTTTTTGAAACAGAGTCTCACTCTGTCGCCCAGGCTGGAGTGCAATGGCACGATCTTGGCTCACTGCAACCTCCGCCTCCTGGATTCAAGCAATTTTCCTGCCTCAGCCTCCTGAGTAGCTGGGATTACAGGCACCCACCACCACACTCAGCTCATTTTTGTATTTTTAGTGGAGACAGGGTTTCACCATGTTGGTCAGGCTGGTCTCAAACTCCTGGCCTCGTGATTCACCTGCCTCGGCCTCCCAAAGCACTGGGATTACAGGCATAAGCCACCACGCCCAGCCTGACTAAAAACTTTTTAGAGCTTATAGAAATATAATGGTTAAGACCCAAAAAAAAAAAAATAAAGAAATATCATGGTTATACTTCACCAATTCAACTTAATTCTGGGAGATTAAGCAGAATTATTATCCTCCCATTGTTTACACAATTCAACTAGAGATATCTAGAGACCTGACAGTTTAAATTGTCTTACCTGTTTTCTGGAAACCATGGACTTACCTCCTTCATGTTCTTATTAGTGAAATTAGAGATCTTTTTTCTAGGAAGATCAATGAAATGATCCTCAATCTTATTACAAAAGTTCCGTTTTTTAACATTGTGGGTTTCCGATGCCATAATCTCTTAAGTACCTAGACAATAAAATAAAATAGAAAATTAAAAAAGCATAAAGAGCCAATCATTTTTTTTTTTTAAGACAGAATCGCACTCTGTTACCCAGGCTGGAGTGCAATGGCATGGTCTCAGCTCACTGCAACCTCCGCCTCCTGAGTTCAAGTGATTTTCCTACCTCAGTCTCCCATGTAGCTGGGACTATAGGCACGTGCTACCATACCTGGCTAATTTTTGAATTTTCAGTAGATACAGAGTTTCACTGTGTTGGCCAGGCTGATCTCAAACTCCTGACCTTGTGATCCGCCTGCCTCAGCCTCCCAAAGGTCTGGGATTACAGGTGTGAGCCACCGTGTCCGGCCTGAGCCTGATCCTTTTAACATACATAAAAACATACAGTAACAGCACCATGCTATATAAAAAAGGCAGAGGACATCACTTTAATCTACACATTTTTACACTTTATTTTTTGTCTTTTTTTTTTCCTTTTGTGAAGAATTGGGTCTCACTACACTGCCCAGGCAGGTCTGAAACTCCTAGGCTCAAGTTGTCTTCCTGCCTCTGCTTTCCTAAGAGCTGAGATTACAGGCATTTGCCACCGTGCCCAGCCTAACCTCATTCTTTAGTTGGAACCAGTTAAAATAATACTGTATTTTTTTTTTTTTTTTTTTTTGCCTAAGCAACACATCAGTCTCTCCATTTTCCATGTCACTAGCCATTTATTAAATGCACAGGTTATGAAATCAGGTCTAAACAATTGTGCTATCTATGACATCCAAATGTACAGAAACCTAAAACTGTGCAATCAAATCACTGGGTCAAATACAACCCGAAGCAACAAAAGGAACCAAAATTGGACTCCATACAGCTATCTTGTCCTATGGCTAATCCTTAAATTCTTATTTAATTTTTACAGACAGCTCTCCAAAGCTCTCTTCTACCTTTGGAAAAAACAATCTGTGCTCTCCTATTTTATTAATTATATCTAAAGAGGGTCTAAAGAGGAGGTAGTGATGGAAATAAATGCTATGACTTAATTTATATAACAGAGGAAATTTGTGATTTTCTCACTTGCACTCTGGTTTCACACTGGAAATTTTAGGTCATGCCCTGAACATAAGTTCCTCCCTTATTCTTTTTTTAAACATCTACTAAATGCCAGGCCCTGGTATTAATGTAGATGATGCTCAGAGATCCTGTTCTAGAGAATCATTTAGGAGACTTTTTAAAAACGCATTTTTGTAGGCCTAAACTTAAGAGACAATAACTCAGTACGTCTCTCTGCAATTGAACCCAAAGCAATTAGATTTTTAAAAAGCTACACAAGTATTTCTGATGCATATTCTGAATTCTCCAAAAATATGAACATATACACAAAATTTTACAAATAATTTCAGCATTTTCTAAGATTTCTTACAGCTAATCAATGCACAACACTTCCACATGTACCCCAGGTTAAGAAACCTATAGAGTGAGATATTTTGAAAAGCAGATAAATAACTGCAATAATATAGTAAGTACCTTGACAGAAGGACATCCAGACAAATCAGCAAAGTTTAACCAAGAAGTGTCTTAAAGGAGAAACTGCACCCTGAGAAAATAGCATGTGCAGAACTGAAAGGCATGAAGCAACATGGTTTGTTTGGCAATCTCTTAAGTAGATACCTGTGGCTGGAGCTTAGGCTGGGGGCCACTTGCCATAGAATGAGAAATGAGGCCAGAGAGAAGTTAGATCATAAAGGATCTTGTCCACAAGGCTACAATGTAAGCTTTTTCCCCCCCCCCCCCCAAAAGGGACTTTTAGTTAAAAAGATAATGGATTGAACACATGCAATTACCTCTAACCTTCCCTAAAACTCCATTAAAATGACGACAAAAGGTTTGTAAAGACATAAAACCCATGAGGACAAAGAAGATCAGGTGATGGCAACAACATTTTGGAAACTGCAAAGCTAAAAGTGGTAACTGGGTTAAGTGCAAAGGCTCACACCTATAATCCCAGCAATGTGGGAGGCCGAGGCGGGCATATCACCTGAGGTCAGCAGTTCGAGACCAGCCTGGCCAACATGGCAAAACCCCATCTCTACTGAAAATACAAAATTAACACGGTGTGGTGGCAGGCACCTGTAATCCCAGACTGAGTGACACAGCAAGACTCCAACTCAATCAGTCAATCAATGTGGTAACTGACTTGGCATATCTGAGAAAGCCAGATCCTAAATCTGCAATGAGGAAAGTGAAATGCAGAATCCCCCAAAAGTTAAGGAACTGGCAATACCAAGGGCATCAAGAAGTAGAGAATAAAGTAATCCTAAGAACAACTAGATAGACTGAATATCCATTTAAGACACAGTTGACTTACTAGATTATCTTCCCCATTCCAGGAAAAAAAACTGGAGTTTTATTCTGTAGAAAATGTAAAACAGAGTCCTCGGGAGGAACATATTCTTCTTCTTTTTTTTTTTTTTTTTTTTTGAAATGGAGTCTCACTCTATTGCCCAGGCTGAAGTCCAGTGGCGCCATCTTGGCTCACTGCAACCTCCACCTCCTGGGTTCAAACGATTCACCCGCCTCAGCCTGAGTAGCTGGGATTACAGGCTCCTGTCACCATGTCTGGCCAATTTTTGTATTTTTACTAGAGACAGGGTTTCAACATATTGGCCAGGCTGGTCTCGAACTCCTGACCTCAAGTGATTTATGCACCTCAGCCTGCCCAAGTGTTGGGATTACAGGTGTGAGCCACCACACCTAGCCTAGGAACATACTCTGAAAAGGGAGATCAAGTGAAAGTTTACATACTAAATGCTGAGACTGCCACTTGCCTTGTTTCTACCACTTGCCTCACAGAGGCTTGCAACCAGGCTTAGAGTGCAACGGATATTTCCTTAGAAACTCTGACCAGCCCTATAGGAAACACACACACACACACACACACACACACACACACACACACACACACGCTTACTTCCCCCTAAAATACTAACATCAATGGTGGTCAGTTTCCAAAGAACGATTCTGTTTGTCAACTAAGGTGGTGGTTACCTAATTATCAAAACTAACAGAGCCATACACGAAAACGGGTAGATTTTTATTGTAAATTGTACTTCAGTAAATCTTTTCTTTTTGAGACAGAGTCTTGCTCTGTTGCTGAGGCTGGAGTCCAGTAGTGCGATCTCAGCTCACTGCAACCTCCGTCTCCTGGGTTCAAGCAATTCTCCTGCCTCAGCCTCCCAGATAGCCGGGATTACTGGTGCATGCCACCACGCCTGGCTAATTTTTGTATTTTTTAAGTAGAGACAGGGTTTTGTATTTTTTAAGTAGACACAGGATTTCACTTTGTAATCACTCCCAAAGTGCTGTGATTACAGGTGTGAGCTACTGTGCCTGGTCGATAAACCTAACTTTTAAAAAATCTTTGAAAGAATAATTGCATCCACAAAACAAAGTGAGACCAAAAAAACCTCAACAAGAATACTCCTAAAAATTAAAAATAGTAAAGATAGCAAAATACTCAACAGAAGTTGGAAGAGAAACCTTAAGCTATCTCCCAGAACACAGGAACAAAAGAAAAAAAATCACAAGCCTGGCTTAGAGGGACCAGCATCCAAATAAAGAGAATTTTAGAAAGAGTACAGGAGAGTAAAAGAGAAATCAAATCAAATAGATAATTTAAGAAAACTGTACAAGGTTGACGGACATGAATTTCTTGATGAAAAGAGTATCTTAATGGATGAAAACAGACCTACAAGGCACATCATTGTTAAATTTCAGAGCATTAGGGAAGCTAGAGAAGGTAAAAATATACAAACAAATAAAATAAAAAAATAAATCCTAAAATCCAAACGTGGTCATGTAAAAATGACAGATATAGAGCAAAGCCTTCAAAATTCTCAGGTAACCTAAAATTTCGTATCCAGCCAAATCATCAATCAAGTGTGAGGGTAGGAGAAAGGTATCTTCAGATATGCAAAGTTCCCAAAAATTTATTCACAGTAAGCAGTAAGAGAAGGATAAACCAAAAAAAAAAAAAAAAAAAAAAAAAGAAAGATAAGAAATGGAAATCCAATAGGATATATGGAAGGAATTTCCCAGGATGATTATGAAAGAAGATCCCAAGATGAAAGCTGTGTACCAGAAGAAGCGGAAAACTGATCTACATCAGAGTGCATTAGCAGAGTAAATTTATAATAAATACCTGGTGTTCATTAGAGAGGAAATGAATACAAGTGGGGAAGAGTTAGAAGGAATGGCAAAGTTTTCGAGTGCTATAAGAAAACAACTGTCCACCCAGATTCCTATGTGCAGAAAAGATAGCCTTCAGTAATGAAAACTATGACAATCTCAAATGAAAGAAAATTAAGAGAATTTGTTACCAGCAGATCTACCCTAAAACGATGATTACAGGAAGTTCTCTTTAGCCAAACAAAACAAACAAATAAATGATGAAAGAAGGAATCTTAGAATAGCAGGGAGATAGAAAATGGTGCAAAAATATAGAAAAACGCAATAGGCTTTCATTCTTGAGTTTTCCAAATTATGTTTAATTACTGAAGTAAAAATTATAACCCTATCTGATGTTGTTCAAAACACAGTAAACAAACTAAAACTTTTATAGGATAAGTGGTGAAAGGGACATAAAAAGAAGTAAGATTTCTACATTTCACTCAAACTGATAAAATGACCACATCAGTAGATTGTGTTATGTATGTACAATGCAATAAGTAGAGCTATCACTGAAAAAGCAGTATCAAGAATTATACTCAACAACACTACAGATAAATCAAAATGGAATAAGAAATGTGTTTAAGTAACCTGGAGAAAGGCAAACAAACAAAATTAACAAACAAAACCAGGGAAACCAAATAACGGAGAATAGAAAACAAAAAATAAAGTGACAGACTTAAGCGTAAGCTCTGACATACTGATAACTGCATTATATGTAAATGGTCTAAAAGTCATTTAATTAGAAGGCAGAGATTGACAGAGTAAATTTAGAAGCATGACCTAACTATTTGCTGTCCACAAGAAACTCACTTCAAAAATAATGATATAGGCATGTAGAAAGTGAAAGGAAGGGAAATATATGTATCATGCAAATATTAACTTTTTTTTTTCCCCTTAATTTGCTCTGTCACCTGGGCTAGAGTGCAGCGGTGCAATCTCGGCTTGCTGTAACCTCCGCTTGCTGTAATCTCCGCCTCCCTTGATCAAGCAATTCTCCTGCCTCAGTGGGACTACAGGTGCCCGCCACCACACCTGGTTAATTTTTCTATTTCTAGTTGAGATGGGGTTTTACTATGTTGGCTACGCTGGTCTTGAGCTCCTAACTTCAAGTGATCTACCCACCTTGGCCTCCCAAAGTGCTAGTATTATAGGTGTGAGCCACTGTACCTGGCCACAAATATTAACTTTTTAAAAGCAGGCCAGGTGCAGTGGCTCACCCCTGTAATCCCAGCACTTTAGTAGGCTGACAAGGTAGGAGGATTGCTTGAGTGAAAGAGTTCAAGACCAGCCAGGGGAACATACTAAGATTTCATTATAATAAAAATAATATAATACAAATATAAAATAAGCAATACACACGTGTGTGTGTGTGTGTGTGTGTGTGTATATATATATGTACATATATACACATATATATGTACATACAGGGATACTCAACCAAATACGTATGTGTGTGTGTGTGTGTGTGTGTCTGTGTGTGTGTGTGTGTGTGTATGTGTGTGTACATACAAGGCTGAGTATCCCTTACCTGAAATCCTGAAATGCTTGGAACCAGAAGTGTTTTGGAGCTTTCATTTTTTTCAGATTTTGAAATATGTACATTATATACTGGTTACACATCCCAAATCCCAAATTCCAGATGCTTCAATAAGCATTCCCTTTGGGCGCTCAAGAAGTTTCAGTGCTCAAAAAGCCTTGGATTTTGGACCATTTCAGATTTGGATTCTTAGATTTGGAATACTCAACCTGTATGTGCTTTTAAAAAATCTATACAGTTATTTTTTCCTCTAGATGAAAACATATAATTATGGATAGTCTGCTCCTCTTTCATGTGGCAAACATGTTTATTTCTTCATAGGCTAAAATAATTTTCTAAAACTTAAGAATGAAGGATTTTACATCATTAGTCATTATAAAATGCAAGTCAAAACTACTTGTAAACCTGTTGCACAAGCAATGAGATAATACTTCATAATCAGTACAATGGCTACATTAAAAAAGACAGTAACAATGTTGAGAAAGATGTGGAAGAACTGGATCTCTCATGCATTACTAAGGGAATATAAAAATACATTCAAACTTTGGAAAATAACATAGCAGTTTCTTAATTTTTTTTTTTTTTTGAGACCAAGTCTCACTTTGTTGCTCAGGCTGGAGTGCAGTGGCATGATCTCAGCTTGCTGCAAACTCCACCTCCCTGGTTCTCTTGCCTCAGCCTCCTGAGTAGCTGGGATTACAGATGTGTGTTACCATGCCCAGCTAATTTTTGTATCTTTAGTAGAGATGAGATTTCACCATGTTGGTCAGGTTGGTCTCAAACTCCTGACCTCATGATTCGCCCACCTCGGCCTCCCAAAGTGCTGGGATTACAGGTGTAAGCCACGGCACCCAGCTCTTAAAATATTAAATACAGATTTATCATATGACCCAGCAACTCTACTTCTACATAAAAATCAAAAAGAAACAAAAACATAATGTCCCCACAAAGATATGTATGCAAATGTTATAACATTATTCAGAACAGTCAAAAAGCAAAAAACAACCCAAATGTCTATCAACTGCTGAATAAATGAAATGTGGTAAATCTGTATGAAATATTATTCAGCAACAAAAAGGAGTGGTGGCCAGGTGTGGTGGCTCACGCCTGTAATCCCAACACTTTGAGAGGCCAAGGCAGGCAGATCACCTGAGGTCACGAGTTTGAAACCAGCCTGGCCAACATGGTGAAACCCCGTCTTGACTAAAAATAGAAAAAAAAAAAAAAAAAAAAAAAAAAAAAAAAAAAAAGCTGGGAGTGGTGGCACATGCCTATAATCCCAGCTACTTGGTAGGCTGAAGCAGGAGAATCACTTTAACCTGGGAGGCGGAGGTTGCAGTGAGCCCAGATTGCACCATTGCACTCTCCAGCCTGGGTGACAGGAATGAAACCTCATCCCCCTCCCCCCTCCCAAAATAGAATGAAGTACCAATACATCTACAACATGTGTGAGTAGTGTGCTAAGTGAAAGAAGCCAAACATAAAAGACCATATATTACTTGATTCAATTTAAATGAAAATGTCTGTAAAAATAATATTTATAGAGGTAGAAAGCAGATTCGTAGTTATGTTAGGCTAGGATAGGAGTGGTAATAATTGTATATATAGATAGGCACAAGGTTTTTTTCTGGGATGATGGAAATGTTCTAACATTATATTGGGGTTGACAATTGCACAATTCTGTGTATACTTACAATATACTTACAATCAGTAAACTACATTTTTGTATGTGCATTTAAAACAGGTGAATTTTATGGTATATAAATTATACTTCAATAAAGCTTTAAAAAGAACGAAGGAAATCAAAACTATAATGGTAAAGTCTCATTGCAAAGAATTTATACACTACAAATTCTGTTTTGTTTCATATCTCATGTATTTGATGGCACCTTTCTTGGAGCAACAATATAGGATTATTCCTTTTCCACCAAGAGCATTTGACAATGCAACTGAAACTAGTTTAAAGCAATGGTTCAGTCCTCTATGTGCTTTCAAATCGCTATTTGATAATATACAAAAAAGTGAACAATCTGAAATGGTATTAAGGGGTGAAGACAGTGATTAAAGAAACTGGAAATGATAGCCTTTAAATGAAAAAAAAAAAAAAAAAAAAAAGGAACCAAAGAAATAAGGTCTTAAGAGAATAAAAGATTAAGAAGGGGCCAATATACTAACTGTATATAACTATCCTGAACATATAGTGCATATTTTCTTAAATAAACATAATAGTGTTTGCTAAGGGTATTATCTTGAGAAGATAGAAAAACAGAAGCATGTAGAAGGAATTGGAGGGATAAATTCTCTTTACATAGTAGCTATCACCTACCAGAAAAATGAAAAGGGATCTTATAAAATCTACTACAATGGCTGCCAAATCAAAAGATTTAACAGCTCTAGGCTGGGTGCTGTGGCTCACGCCTGTAATCCCAGCACTTTGGGAGGCAGAGGCAGTTGGATCACTTGAGGTCAGGAGTTCGAGACCAGCCTGACCAACATGGTGAAACCCCTCTCTACTAAAAATACAAAATTAGCTGAGCATGGTGGCACAAGACTGTAATCCCAGCTACTTGGGAGGCTGAGGCAGGAGAATCACTTGAACCTGGGAGGCAGAGGTTGCAGTGAGCCACTGTACTCCAACCTGAGCGACACGAGCAAAATTCTGTCTCAATAAAAAAAGATTAAACAGCTCTAAATGTTGACATATTCTGCATTTACTTACAATAATGAGAAAAATTCATCATACAGGAATGGAACATGTCTAGACTTTTGTTTGTAATAACATGTTACAGCTCAAGATCAAGTTAAGCTTTTTCAATTAATATACTACAATATTTTATCATTTACATTGTATTTAACTCTGTAATTTCATGAGGCAATTTCATTCCTCCTCTTGAAAATCAAAGCATGGTTGTGTACAAAGAAACTTTCTCCTTCAGTCACTATTACACAGTCGCTCCCACTATGGCAAAGGATATATGTGGTCATCTCTCAAGAATCTTGAGGTTGAAAACAGTTTACAACCACTATAGTAATACAATACATAAGACATAAAAGAGTTTTAGAACGTAAAGCTTTAGCTATTTGTTTTAACTCAGAGATGTCAAGTAACTAACCCAAAGACAGTTAATAGCAGATCCCAGGATGTAGAATCCATACCATTCAGCCACATTTCTATTTTCATTAATTCAACCCAATTTGTTTTCAACTAGCATAAACATTTTCAATCCTCAATAAAAGGCTTATTCAAGCCAAATAAGATGAGAGTACTAATTTTTCTGAGGAGATAACAACAGGTGGACAGATGAACATAAGCTATGAGCTATCTACCATCTTTCCTTCATCTAACATAGCTAACCTTTTTCCTGTTTTCTAAGGCCTACCAGGAGATTTATGGATCACATAAAAAAATTATCATAATTTTTCCCATGAAGCAGCTACCATGCAAAAAAATCAAAGGGAAAGATGAACATAAATTCTTTTCTTCAAGAATTTCAGTGAAGGAAAGAGGAAGAGAATGTAAACATAAGATTTTTCTGGGATAATCCTTAGGGCCTGTACATACTGATTCCTTCCTCCTAAATTCAGTTGCCAGACTCTCAGTATGTGCAGTATTTTTCAATAACCGTAGTATTATCTGTAGTTCTGATGTTTCATAATGCAATACAGATCAGGTTAAAAAACAAGGTGATAAGAACGGATCTGAGAAAGCCAAGGCTGATCTGAATGGGATTGGTCCTTACAATGAAATGTTAAAAACACTATTTTCAAAGACTGTTTTGTGAAGTGGAGAAAAATTCAAAAATAATGGTTGTCTTAGTTCATTTTGCACTACTGTAATAGAATAGCTGAGACTGGGTAATTTATAAAGAACAGAGGTTTATTTTGTATAGTTATGAAGGTTAGGAACTCCAAGACTGAGGGGCCCTTATCTAGCAAGGGACTTTTTGCTTCATCAACCCATGGTGGAAGGTGGAAGGACAAGTGGGCACGACAAAAAGCAAGAGGGCCAAAGTTACTTTTACAAGAAACCCACTTTCACAATATGAACCTGCTCCTGTGATAAAAATATTAAGCCAATCATGACAGAGCCCTTATAACCTAATCACCTCTTAAAGGTCCCATCTCTCAAACACTGTTTTATAGGGGATTAAGTTTCTAACACATGAACTCTGGAGTGTACTTTGAAACCACAGCAATGGTGTTTCTCGTTTGTTTGTTTTTTAACAGACATAGTCTCATATGTTGGCCAGGCCAGCCTCCAACTCCTGGGTTCAAGGGATTCTCCCACTTTGGCCTCCACTACTGGCTAACAATAGTATTTTAAAAAGCAGAACAGAAAACTAAATGCATAGTATTGTGATAACCTGCTTTTTGTTAGCTTAAACTGACTCTCTTTCTCTTAGCAGAGGGCTGTTCAGGGTTCTTGTTAGCTTCTTGAGCAGGACAGACTCCATCTTAGCTTCTTCATTTTAGTTATTCCCCTCATTATTAGTAACTGTAGTATGTAGATGGCGCAGGATGACACCAGGCACATCCAGGAGTGCATTTGCTGATAAAAGGCTGAGTTAAGTGGTACCAGCAGAGCACGGGAATGCAGGTGCTATCGAGTGCCCAGAGCCCCCATATCTATAAGTTGTATGTCTTTTTATGAAGCTCTAGCCCTTGCACTTGGTACTGTATTATTTCTCACGTACTAGTTTACCTTTTAACTTTTTTGCTTACTCTGCTTCTGTGAAAAAATTGCTTCAGCTAGGTTCCCCCCTCCCTTTTCAAACTAGGGTATAAAAAACTCCCTAACACTTCGGGGTCGAGAGAATTTTGGGTGTTAGCCATCTCTTGGTCACCAGCTAAAATAAAGGACTCATAATTCAATCTAAAATAAAGGACTCATAATTCAATCTCAGAGTGTGGCGCATTCCTTGACTTGCTCAGGTGTAACAGTATGATCCTGGTTTTTCAAAAGAGATATAGGTAAGATCTGTCCATTCAAAAAAGGTCTATCAAAACATTAACAGAAATTGTTTATTGCTGGTGGGATTATGGGTGTTTTCCCCCCCATTACTTAACATGTTTTTCTATTTTCTACAACGAACATGAATTATTTTTATAATCTGAAGAAGTAAATACTTTTAACTTAATGAGATCACTGTCTTATAAAACATGGCTTAAACGTATAACTCCCTTATAGTAAACAAGCAAACAGCGTGGAAATGCCAATATATGGAGGTAGAATTTCAAAAGAAGAATGTATTTTAACTTTTCCAAAATTAGGACAACTTCATCTAATTTTCTCAATTCTTGCTTTCTCACCTCAGTTTGTACTTTGCTCCCACACACCCTTTTAAAAAATCTTTGATTTCTCCCTTTGAACTTATTCCTCCCTTCTGCTTTCAAACAAGATCAGATTTCCCCTATCAACTCCTATATTCTTTCTCTGCTTCCCTTTCCTGCCAAATTTCTACAAGGAGTGCTTTTTAGCTTCCATTTTCTCTTTAACTCTTTGTAATCTTGCTTTGATTTTGCTCTCTCATCTAAAAAACAAAATGCATCTTAAATTAAACCTATATATAGGAACCTTTATAGCACTGATGATGCTCATCAAAGTCAGCCAAGCCAACTCTACTGACACTGCTCATTCTTCATCACCATTTAGCTCTTTTGTCACTTCATTGCCCTTCCCTGACTCTTTCTGTACATATGACACAGGTGTCTAGACTCTCCTCATTGCCTTACCATTTTTCTGGTTCCTTTTCCTCCAGCAACTCCTGTCTCTACTAAAACTAAGGAAATACACTTTCATGGCTTCAGTTATTTCTCCTGACCCAGGTCTTCCTTAACTTCTTTGTATCTGGCCGCTGGTCAGCCACTGCTAGGTCCAAGTCAACACATCTAAAACAAATCTCTTCAATGTCAGACCAACTTGCTGCCCTTCCTAGCTATCACATTTGAAATGACGGGCAAACTTCTCTTTGACTGGAAACATGGGAGTTATTTTGACTCCTTTCTCCTTCTTTCTAACAAATCACTAAGTCTTTTCAAATCTTCCTACAGGCAGGGCACAGTGGCTCATGCCTGTAATCCCGGCACTTTGGGAGGCTGAGGCAGGAGGACTGCTTGCGCAATCCAGGAGTTCAATATCAGCCCAGGCAACATAATGAGATCTGTTTCCAAAAAACAACACACAACACAACACAACACAACACAACACAACACAACACAAAAAAACCTTCCTGCAAAATATTGCACAGATCCATTCAGATCTTTTTTCTGCCTGATAACTTCAAGCCTCAATCACCATAACAATTATTTGATTTTCCTGCCACTGGTCTTCTGGTCCT
The DNA here is from genome assembly GCF_009761245.1 of Sapajus apella. Classification (NCBI taxonomy): domain Eukaryota; kingdom Metazoa; phylum Chordata; class Mammalia; order Primates; family Cebidae; genus Sapajus; species Sapajus apella. The sequence continues at coordinate 7,592,681 of NW_022437062.1, forward strand.
TGCAAATCATCCTACACAATCATTACCTAAAGTGTTCATGGTAAAATACTACCCCGGAATTTCCCAAGAATTTTAATGGATGCTTTATTCTATTTAAGTACGTTTGGATATGCTGTATGTTTAACTGTTTCCCGGAAATTAAATATATTAAAAAGGCTCACCGGGCGCGGTGGCTCACGCCTATAATCCCAGCACTTTGGGAGGCCGAGGTGGGTGGATCACGAGGTCAAGAGATCGAGACCATCCTGGTCAACATGGTGAAACCCCATCTCTACTAAAAATACAAAAATTCAGCTGGGCATGGTGGTGCGTGCCTGTAATCCCAGCTACTCGGGAGGCTGAGGCAGGAGAATTGCCCGAACCCGGGAGGCGGAGGTTGGGGGGAGCCGGAAACCCCCCCTTTCCCCCCCACCGGGGGAAAAAAGAGCAAAGCCCCGTCCAAAAAAAAAAAAAAAAAAAAAAAAGGCTCTAAGAAGCTGGCACAATATTATTCCATGATTCCCAAACTTAGCCAACATCCTATCTTATTTATTTTATTTATTTATTTATTTATTTTTTTGAGACAGAGTTTCGCTCTTGTTACCCAGGCTGGAGTGCAATGGCGCGATCTCGGCTCACCGCAACCTCCGCCTCCCGGGTTCAGGCAATTCTCCTGCCTCAGCCTCCCGAGTAGCTGGGACTACAGGCACGCACCACTATGCCCAGCTAATTTTTGTATTTTTTTTAGTAGAGACGGGGTTTCACCATGTTGACCAGGATGGTCTCGATCTCTTGACCTCGTGATCCACCCGCCTCGGCCTCCCAAAGTGCTCCTATCTTATTTTTAACAGATATATATAAAATTTGAAAAATGTAGATTTCTAAGAGATATAGTTTTTGGAATTCATTTACCACACCAAGACTAAACTATTCATCTAAATATCACAGACATACTCTCATTTCTCTTCAGATCATATTAATCTTTCACCTCTTAAATAATGAAAGTCTTCATAATTAGACATTACATAAATAATTAGTTTTTTAAGTTAGAAGAAAGAAAACACCAAATATTTCAGCTTTTTTTTTTTTTTTTTTTTTTATTGGGACAGGGAGGAAAAAGGGTTTTGCCTGGGGAAAGGTTCAACTATAATCGTGTTATTTAACAGTATCATTAAAAATAACAGCCAGACTTTACCAAAAATTTACCATATTCCAGGTGTAGGCACTGTAGACATATTATCCTCTTTCTATAGATAAGAAAATAAAGGCATGAAAAGCTTAAATAATTTGCCAGAGATTAAACAACAAAATAAGGTGAAGAGTGCACTGGAATCAGGTATTCTGTCTCCATTACATATGTTCGTAACCAATATACTGTAATGCCTCCCAATTAATATGAGAGATTAAGGGCTGAATGTATTAAACAGATGATGCAGTTTTTATCACTTTCTAGCTCATGATTTTTGGAAGGTCATTTATTTTATTCTAAATCTGTTCTCTCAAATGCAAAATGGGAATATTGCTGTGAAAATCAAAATGAGATTATACTAAGTTACTACTGCTATTAATAGCAATAATATTTATAAGAAATATAAATATAGGCCGGGCGCGGTGGCTCAAGCCTGTAATCCCAGCACTTTGGGAGGCCGAGGCGGGTGGATCACGAGGTCAAGAGATCGAGACCATCCTGGTCAACATGGTGAAACCCCGTCTCTACTAAAAATACAAAACATTAGCTGGGAATGGTGGCGTGTGCCTGTAATCCCAGCTACTCAGGAGGTTGAGGCAGGAGAATTGCCTGAACCCAGGAGGCGGAGGTTGCGGTGAGCCGAGATCGCGCCATTGCACTCCAGCCTGGGTAACGAGAGTGAAACTCTGTCTCAAAAAAAAAAGAAATATAAATATATACAACTATGGTGTTCTGGAAGGCAAATCTGACAGCACTGTAAAGCAAGTGAAATATAATCACATCTTGGTATGCCCTCGTTTAGAGTGATCACAGAATTTATCATCCAAACTAGGACACTTTTGAGAGTGAAAGAAGTTACCATTAAAAATTATGCTTGGACAACAGGCATAAATCAGATCAGTCCGGGCATACTGGGATGTATATTCACCCCACCTGAGGTAAATGTTTACTTTTCTAGACTGATTTAATCATGACTTTTCTTCTATAGAAATGAACAACTACTCACCAACAAAAAAGAATGAACTACTAACAAACACGACAACATGGATAAGTCTCAAATGCATTATACGAAGTGAAAGATGCCAGATTCAAAATACTACATATTACACAACTTCATTTTCATGACATTCTAGAAATGGCAAATATATGCATAAAGAAAAATATCAGTGACTGCCAGAGAAAAGGAAGGAAGCTGGCTACAAAAGGATAAGAGGAAACATTTTGAGGAGAGGGACATGTTCTGTATTTTGACTGTGGTAGTGATTACACAACTGCCAAAACTCATGGAAAAGATATCTCAATAATCTGACTTAAAAGAAATTGGGGCACAGAGCACATGCTATCCATGGTTTTTCACTAGACTCCTTGGACACTTGGCATTTGCTTGACAGAGCTGAGAAATATGGTGCCCCTTGGCCCACAGCCATTCCTTTTTCTCCAGAAAACTGGTTACTCTTCAATTCTGGAGGTGCCAGAAACATTCCTCTCAGTATCTGGAATTTTTGTTTTGACAGGTGACTACCAAGGCCAACCCTACTGGTTTTCTGTTTCTCCTCTCAGCTATGTGGGCTGGGTCTGACCCTGCTTACTGGGGATGCCCTCAGTACCCTTTGCATGCAATGATGCAGAGTAAGTGCTCTTACTCAGAGGCCAATGGGAGTTAAAACTTAAGTTGCAAAGGCCTCCAGGCTCCTTCTGTCCCTCCCAGCTCTCTGGAAAGCTTTCTACTCATTATGCAGGTAAGTATCCCAACTTAAAAACCAGGTAAAAAATTAAAGACTCATTCAAAATCTTAAAGGCTGGTGCAGCTAAAAAGATTAGGTTAGTGCTCACTTCGGCAGCACATATACTAAAATTGGAACGATACAGAGAAGATTAGCATGGCCCCTGCGCAAGGATGACATGCAAATTCGTGAAGCGTTCCATATTTAAAAAAAAAAAAAAAAAAAAAAAAAAGATTAGATCAAACGGATCCATGTTCAAATTCCTAGCTTTCCTACGTAACTAGCTCTGTAACCTTGGAAACAGCCAAGTCTCACTTTTTTAAATCTATGAAAGTAAAGATGTTTATGTATTTACCTTGCCTCACTCCAAAAGAATGAGAAAAATCTGCAGACAATAAAATTATTTTTTAATAGAGGAGGAAACTAGAATAAAGAGAAAGAAGAATAAATAAGTTAATGACCAAACTCAAAATTTGAGAGAATATTTTGATGTGCAAAGTGATTTCAAAGTGGTACGCAAAGTTTGGCAGAGTACTAATATTGGAAAGCCACACAGAGATCAAGGGATTCAATTTATGAGAAGGCAGCAAAACTTAAAAAACTAACCACATTAAATCTTTTATAGGAAGGAAAGGAAAAAAGGTAGAAACTCCTAAACTCTGCTGGGCATGGTGGCTCATGTCCGTAATTCCAGTACTCTGGGAGGCCGAGGCAAGTGGATCAAGTGAGGTCAGGAGTTCAAGGCTAGCCTGGCCAACATGGTAAAATCCCCGTCTCTACTAAAAACACAAAAATTAGCTGGGTATAGTGGTGGGTGCCTGTAGTCCCAGCTACTCGGGAAACTGTGACAGTAGAATCACTTGAACCTGGGAGGGTAGGAACCAGTGAGCCGAGATCACTACTGTGAGCCGAGATCATGCCATTGCACTCCAGCCTGGGCAAGAGTAAGACTCTGTCTCAACAACAACAAAAATCGAAACTCATTGTAACTATCTGTAGCTTTTGCTATTAATACTTCCTGTCTCTCTTAATGTTTCATTTGATTAAAACAAAATGTTTCTTCTCCCTACAACTTCTTCCTTCCTTCCTTTCTACTTCATCATAGCGTCTCTCGATGTCTGAGTTCAAATATTCCTCCTTGAAACACTTCTTTGAGACAGGGTCTCACTCTGTGCCCAGGCTGGAATGCCATGGCATGATCATGGCTCATTGCAGCCTTGACTTCCCAGACTCAAGTGATCCTGCCACCTCACCTTCCCAAGTAGCTGGGATTACGGGTACGTGCCACCATGCCCAGCTAATTTTTGTATTTTTTGTAGAGATGAGGTTTCGCCATGTTGCCCAGGCTGTTCTCAAACTCCTGGGTGCAAGAGATCCGCCTGCCTTGGCCTCCCAAAATGCTGGGATTACAAGCAGCAGCCACCATGCCTGGCCTCTGAAGCACTTCTTGATCCCTGTCTTTGTTGATTTCTTCTTTCACTCTCTCTTTCTGTACTTAGTTAATATTGCACAGTCTAAGACTTTTAACAATCTACAAATAATTGAAGGCCTAAAGGTAAGATATGACTGGGCAATAACTGATCCAGGTGGGTCTCCTCTTGCCAAATAGACTGCAAAACTTCTCTTGGGCAGCAACTACATTTCATACATTTATGTATGCAATGTAAACTGCAAATCAATTATTATTAAATATAAATGTATACTCATACATATATATTTTCTAGTGAACAAATGAGTATCACCACACTCAAAGTACTGTTACCAGAACACCAGAGGTTTGGTCTAGGTCCTGCTACTTGGCATACAGAAAGCCAATCACTGAGACAATGAGTACTGCCAGGGAAGAAGGCTTTAATCAGGTGCTGCAACTGAGGAAATGTCAGATAAGCCTTAAATCCAACTCTCTGACCAACTAAAATCAGGGGTTTATATAGCAGGGAAGAAATGTCTACTTGCAGGAAAACAGGTATTAGGGAGGGGTGAGAGAGAAGAGCTGGTCAATAAGAAACAGGTGGCAATCAGGACAGATAAGGGGTCTGGTGTCTCATTGTCCAGATGGTATGATCTAGTAAGTTTTAGTTCCACGATACTATCTGAGAGGCTTGCTGATTGGTGTCCTGAGAAAGGTATGCACATAAGACAAGAGTTATTTTCTCAAAGTTTTAAGACTGAGAGGGTCAATTTTTATGTTTATTCAAATAAACCATAAACATCAGTTCTATGGGACAATTGGGCCATTTCAGTATACCCCTTTCTATTTATCAGTTCCTCAGTTATGGAGAGTCTGGTCACTGATCTTTCTGGCTGCTTCATGCTGAGAAGGGGCATTGTTGGCAACCTGATACCATGAGTGGCCACGCTGATGGCCGTGGTTGCTGCCATCATGCCGCTGCTGCAGGGAAGCGCAGTTGGGCTGCCAGTGGGAGCCGGCCCCTTCCGAGTTGGGACAGGAGCTCCTCATGCCACTGTAGCTGCAGACCCGGGTCCTGCTTTACTGAGCAAGCAGGAGCCCCGCCAAAGCAGACTACAGCTGACCAAACTGCAGCTGTGGATCTCGGCCTCCCCGTGCTCTTTGGGGAGCTGGGAAGAGGCAGGATCTGCCTTCCTGGGCAGCTGTAGCCACCACACCCATAGCTGCAGGCCTGGGCTTCCCGTTCCAGGAAGCAGGCAGGAGCTGGAGACAGGTGGGAGCCCTGCCTCTTCCAAGTTGGCAGGATGAGAGGTCCCCTATGCAGTTGTGGCTGCCCTCCCAGGTGCAGGACCCGGGCGTCTCTGCAGCCTACACCTGTAGGTACCCCTAGGAAGAATACCCCCTACCAACCCTGCAGGTTCAAGGGTGTCTGCTCCCTCTGCCTGGCCTCTCTCTGCTCCCACTGCCCGATCTGATCTGGGTGCAGGGTTGGGGCCAAGCTGCAGGGCCATGAATGGCAGCAGGAGGCAGACAGAGTCCTGAGTGGAAAGGTGTGGGGCCTCCCATCCTCAGGCCAGGGAGGACCTGAAGAAAGGAGGGTAAGTTGCCAGTCCTGAGGACTAGAATGGGGACTCATGGTACCTCTTCCAGGCCCACCCACAGCAGCCCATGGACCAACTGGCATGCACTTCCTTCCCTGTGAGGTTCATAAAAGCCTTGGGCTCAGGCAGATCAGGGCAGAGGATGCCAGAGGACAAAGATGACACAGAGATGACAGGAGAGGATGACCAGCTGTAGAGTGGAGTATCTTCTCTGCTGTTGGCTGGAGAAGATGGGATCACCAGCTGCAGAGAGGAGTACCCACTCCGCTGAAAGCTGCAGAGATGACCAAGCAGAAGAGAGGAACTACCCTCTCTACTGAGACCTTCAGAGACCTGCAGAAATGTCAGAGTGACTTGTCTGTGGAGAGGAGCCACCATCTCTAGGGCCTCCTCTCTGCTAAGAGCTGAACACAACTGGATGACCCGCCTACAGAGAAGAGCTACCCACTCCTCTGAGCTCTAACACTAAATAAAACTCTTCTTGTACCCTTCATTTGTCTGTGCACCTCATTCTTCCTGGACACAGGACAAGAACTTGGGCAAAGGCACTATAGCCACAGAGGTTTCTGGCCAGAAAAATTGATACCCCAGAGATCCTGTGACAACATGGCCACCCAGGAATCAAAGGTTAATCATTGCAATACTATAGTTTTCCTCTGAAATACAATGTTTCTCTCTCCAGTCCCCTACTTCCACCAAAGATAAATCACAGTAGAACCATGCTACCTGTAAAATAAGCTTCAGTCCAACTATACTTGGCCTGATTGCCCACACAAAGTACAGCAAAACTCATTGTCTACATAGGCTCTCCTAAAATGGTTTTGTTGGAACCTATCACAACGCCATTTCAGTCAAAGCCCTGGAAAAATACCCAGTCCCTCCATCGGTGTCCCATAATATAAGAAAACAGATTCTTACTGAACTTATGCAAACAACCACATTGCCACGAATCAAGAATATTCACAAACAGTCCAGGCACGGTGACTCACGCCTATAATCCCAGCACTTTGGGAGGCCAACGCAGGCGGATTACTTGAGGGCAGGAGTTTGAGACCAGCCTGGCCAATATGGTGAAACCCCATATATACTGAAAATACAAAAATTAGCCAGGCGTGGTGGCAGATACCTATAATCCCAGCTACTCAGTAGGTTGAGGCAAGACAATCGCTTGAACCTGGGAGGTGGAGGTTGCAGTGACCCAATATCATGCCACTGTACTGAGCACAGGCGATAGAACAAGACACCATCTCAAAAAAAAAAAAAAAAAATCACAAATAATTTATGAATTCTGGAGAAACTGGGCAGACAGAAATACACCTCAAATTCTGTATACTCTATTCAGCTGTTAAAGCTTATAATTAGCTCAAGTGAGCTGGGTGCGGTGGCTCATGTCTGTAATCCCAGCACTTTGGGAGGCTGAGGCAGGCAGATCAGCTGAGGCCAGGAGTTCGATATCAGCCTAGGCAACATGATGAAACCCCATCTGTACTAAAAATACAAAAATTAGCCAGGCGTGATGGCACGTGCCTGTAATCCCAGCTACTTGGGAGGCTGAAGCATGAGAATTGCTTGAACCTGAGAGGTGGGGGTTGCAGTGAGCCAAGATGGTGCTACTGTACTCCAACCTGGGCAACAAAGTGAGACTCTGTCTCAAAAGATGGGGATGGAAAAGTTCTCTAGACTCTGAAAATCCAAACAAAAAGAATCAGCAGTGTTTCCAACAAAAAACCATACAAAATTATTTCAGTTCTCCATTAGTTCTGCCCATGCAAGCAACTCCTGCTCTACTTCATACTGGATTAGTAATTTTTATGAAGGCATCAGCCTTTTAGTTAGTCCTGGAAGTTTTCTCTCTAGTATCATGACACAATTTCCAAAATTATCAGATGCCTGCATTCAAGTCCTTTTCATGAACTCCCAAAGAAGTATGTCCTGGATTATAGTTGACTGTAAGCTGCTTTTTGAAATGAATCAAAGCAAAACAATTGTGGATGACAAAAATCTCAGGACAGGCACAACTGACAAGGACATTTGGTTACTTCTGCGGCATGCAAAAATGTAACACAGAAGTCATTACTGACATACTAATAATAATTAAGACATCAAATTTTAGGAATTTCATACAACCTGGAACACTTTTTGTTTTTGTTTTTTTGGAGATACAACAAGAGTTTCGCTCTTGTTGCCCAGGCTGGAGTGCACTGGCACAATCTCAGCTAATCACAACCTACACTCTCAGGTTCAAGTGATTCTCCTGCCTCAACCTCCTGAGTAGCTGGGATTACAGGCATGTACCACCATGCCTGGCTAATTTTGTATTTTTAGTAGAGCCAGGGTTTCTCCATGCTGGTCAGGCTGGTCTCAAACTCCTGACCTCAGGGGATCTGCCCGCCTTGGTCTCCCAAAGTGCTAGGATTACAGGCGTGAGCCACTGTGCCTGGCCCTGGAACACATACTAATACCACATGTATATAAAAATAACCCAAAGAAAGTTAAACACCACCTCCCATTTGATAATGCCTCCTTGTATAAATCTAACACCAAATAAGCCTAATAAATCTCTCTTGGACTTCAGAGAACCCAATATCCAAAAAAAGTTTGAGGCAAAAAGACTGAACTTAGAACTTGAAATTTGGCTTTCAAAGTCTGTCAAATATCAAAGGTTTAAAACACTTGATATCACAAAATATGATCAGAGGTCACTATAAAATAGTCATTCATTTAACCAAAATGAAAAAACAAAAACGTTTACTCTTTGATAGAGAGGAGACAGTTTGCCAAACAATAAGACTTAATAAAGATGGCACAAAGCTAACTACATTTGTCTCTTCCCTCTGTTTTGTTCCCTGCAGTTTACTTATACAGTAAACAAAAATGTTTTATTATCTCTTACTAATATTACATACAAATTTTGTTCAAAAGAGAAAATTAAATGTTACCTTTGTATGTTTCAGTACTGGTATTTTAGGGTTCATTTCTTAAACAATTAAACGTGTATGTATTCAATCCAACCTGTATTGATTTAGCACTACATGTACCAAGAGATGAATAAGAAGTACATTCTTATTTCTAAGAAGCTTACAACCTAGTGGGGATGAATGACAAAGAAGCCAATAAATATGAATAATGAGTGCTATAAAAGAGAAATAGATACAGTTTACTAAAAACGCAGAAGTATTTCATCTAATTTAAGAGGCAATGAAGCATTCCAGAAGACATATCAGGTCACAGTAGGCACAGTAGTCCCAAAGACAAGCAGGAAATTGTAAACATGAAATACAGGAAAGCTGTCTAGTTAAGCAAATATAGTAAAATTCTTCTATACTCAAAACTCAGAATCCAGAGATTTCCACATTTTCAAATTTCCAGTTCTCCAGAAATGGTTCCTCAATTTGAGCATGAATAGAAAGCAAAAAACAGTTACAGAAGGTGATGCGGAACTTTACAATGGATAAATCAGGTTGACAACATCCAAGACACCAACCAATTTCAGCATCAAAAACAGAGACAACCAGACATTATATGCCTCCTGATATAATACAACAGGAAATATTAACAACACTACTAATGGATATTCTTGCCAAAAAAAAATCTAACCTAAACATAATTAAGCTTCAACTGCTTGTTACCAACTAGTAGTTTAACGGAAATACAGAAGACACAGGAACCTGTTAATGCAACCATGAGGATGCAATTAGAAAAATCCAGAAAACTTTCTTTGGGATAGATGACTCAGTGTTCTCAACAAATGCTTCCCAAGAAAATAAGAGGATGAACCTATATATTAAGAAACACTTAAGGACTATATCAACTAAATACAATGTTTGGATGTTGCTTAGATCCTAGTTTAAGAAAAAACAAAACTTGAAATGTATATCCCTCCCCAACCATTTGAATGCATTTCTGTCACTATAGATTACTTTGCATTTTCAAAAATTTCATATAAATCATATACTAGCATAACTAATGTGGGAATCATCCATGCTGTTGCATTCATGTAGTAACAGTCTATTCCTTTTTATTGTTAACCAGTGTTCTATTATGTGGCTGTACCACAATTTGTTTTTCACCTACTGATGGACGTTTGGGTTGTTTCAATTTTTCACTGTTAGTAAAATGACTATAAATCATGTACACTTGTATGAATATATGCTTTCACTTCTCATGGGTAAATACCCAGAAGTGAAATGGCTGGGTTTTATGGTAGGTGTATGTTGAAGTTTTAAAGAAAATTGTCCAAAATTTTTTAGAGTCGTTATACTATTTTACATGCTGATCAGCAGTGTATGAGAGTAAGGAATTGTTATTAATCACTGTTAATTATTTTTAGTTGAACGGTAGTGTGGTTATGCGTTTTGTTGTTGTTGTCTAGAGTGTTTTAGAAATCCCTCCTACAGATAAAATTAGATTATATTTGCATAGAATAGGGAGTATCAATGAAGTAAGATATGTTGATAATTGATGAAGCTGCGTAATTGGAAATTTCATTCTACTACCCTCACTGCTTTTTTACATGATTAAAAATTCGGCCAGGCATGGTGGTTCTCACCTGTAATCCCAGCACTTTGGGAGTCCGAGGCAGGCGGATCATGAGGTCAGGAGATCAAGACCATCCTGATTAACATGGTGAATCCCTATCCCTACTAAAAATACAAAAACTTAGGCCTGGTGCAGTGGCTCACGCCTGTAATCCCAGCACATTGGGAGGCCAAAGGGGGTGGATCACGAGGTCAGGAGTTCGAGACCAGCCTGGCCAAGATGTTGAAACCCCGTCTCTAATAAAAACACAAAAATTAGCTGGGCACGGTGGCATGTGCCTGTAATCCCAGCTACTCAGGAGGCTGAGGCAAGAGAATTGCTTGAACATAGGAGGCGGAGGTTGTAGTGAGCTGAGATTGCGCCACTGCACTCCAGCCTGGGTGACAGAGTGAAACTCTGTCTCAAAAAACGAAAAAAAAAAAAAAAAAAAAGCGTAGCCAGGCATGGTGGCACATGCCTGTAATCCCAGCTACTGCGGAGGCCGAGGCAGGAAAAGTGCTTGAATGCAAGAGGCGGAGGTTGCAGTGGGCAGAGATGGCACCACTGCACTCCAGCCTGGGCGACAAAGTGAGATTCCGTTTAAAAAAAAAAAAAAAATCTCAAAAGTTACAAGAAATAGGATACTAGACTATTTCAGTGAACGAAGCCAATTTATGGGAGACGTACACATTTATAGCAATGTTCTGCAATGATACAGAAAAAATGGCATGTCTCTTGCTTTTAGGCCTAGAGCATGGTGTTCTCTTTAATGACTGTACATGCAATCAACTTTGTCTCAGTAAGAGTAATATGAAAGTCCAGCCAGGGGGAAGAGACAAACAAAAACAGATGTGTGTAGAAAGACTACATGCTATTCCTCCTTCTCACTCCACACTCCTGGATTTGGGTACAGGGAGAAGGTTGCATAGAAGAAGAAAAAATCAGAAATAAATATGGAAAAAATAATCTCTCTCATTTTAGAATATCCCCCAACAATCACTGAATGCTTCCGGAAAGGTGAACCTGGAGAACAACAGTAGTTAACATTTTTACTTTATGCCCTCTTTATAGCAAATTTTGCATCTCATATAAGTATTGCTTACTTTAAAAATAACTTAAGGCCAGGTGCAGTGGCTCATGCCTGTAATCTCAGCACTTTGTAAGGCTGAGGCAGGCAGATCACTTGAGGCCAGGTGTTTGAAACCAGCCTGGCCAATATGGCAAACCCCATCTCTACTAAAAATACAAAAATTAGGCAGGTGTGGTAGCACACATCTGTAATCCCAGCTATTTGGGAGCCTGAGGCACAAGAAATATTTGAACCTGGGAGACAAGAGGTTGCAGTGAGCAGAGATGGGGCCACTGCACTCCAGCCTGGGAAACAGAGCAAGACTCTGTCTCAACCAGTCAATAAAATAAAAATATCACCAGTAGGCTGGCCATGCTAACTTATTCCTATAATCTCAGCAATTTGTGAGACAAAGGCAGTTGGATCGCTTGAGCCCAAGAGTTTGGGACCAGCCTGGGCAACACGGTGAAACCCTGTCTCTACAAAACATGTAAAAATTAGCCAGGCATAGTGGTATGCACCTGTAGTCCCAGCTACTCAGGATGCTGAGGCAGGAGGATCACTTGAGCCCAGGAGGTCAAGGCAGCAGCGAGGTAAAATTGCACCACTGCATTTCAGCGTGGGTGAAAGAGAGAGACCCTATCTCAAACAAAACAAAACAAAACAGTAAAATAACCAGTTATTCAACCACTTTTCCTCCCATGCAGTTAATTTATTTTTGTTTTTGTTTTTTGAGATGGAGTCTCACTTTGTCACCCAGGCTGGAGTGCAGTGGCGTGATCTTGGCTCACTGCAACCTCTGCCTCCTGGGTTCAAGTGATTCTTCTGCCTCAGCCTACCGAGTAGCTGGGACTACAAGTGCACGTTACCATGCCAAGCTAATTTTTGTATTTTCAGTAGAGACAGGATTTCACCATATTGGCCAGGCTGGTCTCGAACTCCTGACCTCATGATCCGCCCTCCTCAGCTTCCTCAAAGTGCTGAGATTATAGGTGTGAACCACGGTGTCTAGCCTGCAGTTTAGTTTTATATACTGCATTTTGTCATTCATATTATGTTTTCCTACACATTAAAGTATTTTTTTGAAAATATGATTTAGGGCCAGGCACGATGGGTCATACCTGTAATTCTAGTGCTTTGAAAGGCCAAGTGGGAATTAGCACTTGAGCCTGGGCAATGTAGTGAAACCCTGTCTCTATAAGGAAAAAAAAAAAAAAAAAAAAAAAAACTTAAAAAATTACATTAGAGCCAAGTGAGGTGGCTCACACCTATAATCCCAGCACTTTGGGAGGACAAAGCGGGTGGATCATGAACTCAGGAGTTTGAGACCAGCCTGACCCACAAGATGAAACCCTGCCTCTACTAAAAATACAAAAATTAGTTAGGCATGGTGGCATGTACCTGTAATCCCAGCTACTCAGAAAGCTGAGACAGGAGAATCACTTGAATCCGGGAGGCGGAGGTTGCAGTGAGCTGAGATCACACCACTACACTCCCGCCTGGTTGACAGAGCACGAGACTCAGACTCAAAAAAACAAAAACAAAAACAAAAACAAGACTACATGAGCATGGTGGCACATGCCTGTAGTCCCAGCTACTTGGGAGGCTGAGGTGGGAGCACAGCTTAAGCCTGGGAGGTGGAAGCTGCAGTTACGCTGAGATTGTGCCACTGCACTCCAGCCTAGACAACAGAGCAGGACCTTGTGGAGTGGGGGTTGGGAAGGGAGAGCCTCTGCATACCCAACAAAGTGAACAGACATTATCCACAAACTATACATCTGACAGTGGACTGATATCCAGAATTTACAAGAAACTCAATCAGACAATTGAACAAAACCCCCCAAATAATCCCATTAAAAAACAGGGTAAGGACATGAATAGACATTCTTCAAAAGAAGACAAATGGCCAAGAAGCGTGTGAACAAACGTTCAATATCACTAATCATAGAAATGCAAATTAAAACTACAATGAAATATCATCTTACACTAATCAGAATGGCTAGTATTAAAAAGACAAAAAATAACAGATGACAAGGATGTGGAGAAAACGAACTCATATACTACTGGTGGGAATGTAAATTAGTACAACCTCTATGGAAAATAGCATGGAGATTTCTCAAAGAACTAGAAATAGAACTACCATATGATCCTGCAATCCCACTACTGGGTATCTACCCAAAGGAAAATAAATCATTATATCCCAAAACACCTGCAATCATATGTTTATTGCAGCACTCTTTGTAATAGGAAAGATATGGAATCAACCTGTGTCTATCAACAGAGGACTGGATAAAGAAAATGTGGCATATATACAATATGGAATACTATTCAGCCTTAAAAAAGAATGAAATTAATGTCTTTTGTAGCAACACAGATGGAACTGAAGGCCATTATCTCAAGGGAAACAACTCAGACACAAAGACAAATACTACATATTCTCACTTCTAATAATGTGTACATTTGAAAGCAGCATGGAATGATAGAGAATGGAGACTCAGAGAGGTAGGGGTGGGAGAAAGGTAGATGACGAAAGGTCGCTTATTGGGTAAAACATATGTTGTTCTAATGATCAATTCACTGAACCTCCTGACTTCACCACATGCGCTATATCAATGTAGCAAAACTGCACTTGTATCCCATAATCCCACCTACTCAGGAGGCTGAGGCAGGACAACTGCTTGAACCCAGGAGGTGGAGGTTGCAGTGAGCCAAGATCCCTTGACTGCACTCCAGCCTGGGCAAAAGAGTGAGACTTTATCTCAAAACAAACAAAAAACAAATTAAAAAAAATTTTTTTTAACTTTCAAATGAGTATGTATTGGGAATATTCCAAACCACACTGCATTCTTCAAAAGCAATTCTATTTTGTGGAATATACAAAATAGTTATGACAACATGGAAATTGATAATAAATGGAAATAAATTTAGGGTTCTAAAAGTAACTGTGATTTATGAACATTTGATTTATAAATCTTTACCCTACTTGCTATATATGATAAATCAATGTGTATCTGATTTTTTAAACTATGTGTGCATGCTTGTCTAAAATGTGTCTCAAAATAATAAAAAGTGGAAAGGGGTAAGCACATTCTGGCTTCAAAGAAAAAAAAATATTCATTAAAAAAAGATGTTACATATGTATCTTAAACATTTCAATTTAAAATCTAAAAATCAGCCGGCATGATGGCTCCCGCCTATAATCTGAGCACTCTGAGAGGCCAAGGGGGTGGATCACCTGAGGTTAGGAGTTCAAGACCTGCCTGGCCAACACAGTGAAACCCTGTCTCCAGTAAAAATACAAAAATTAGCGGGGCATGGTGGCACCCACCTGTAATCCCAGTTGCTTGGGAGACTAAGGCAGGAGAATCACTTTAACCTGGGAGGCAGAGGCTGCAGTTGAGTCGAGACTGCACCACAGCACTCCAGCCTGGACAACAGACAGAGAATCTGTCTCAAGAATAAAATAAAATAATTTTAAAATGGCTGGGTGCAGTGGCTCATGCCTGTAATCCCAGCACTTTAGGGGGCTGAGGCAGGTGTATCACCTGAAGTAAGAAGTTTGAGAACAAGGCCTGTAATCCCAGCTACTCAGGAGGCTGAGGCTGGAGAATCTCTTGAATCTGAGAGGCAGGGGTTGCACTGAGCTGAGAATGCGCCACTGTACTCCAGTCTAAGCAGCTGAGCAAGACTCCATCTAAAAAAAAAATTTTTTTAATGGCCAGGCACGGTGGCTTACACCTGTAATCCCAGCACTTTAGGAGGCCAAGGTGGGCAGATCTCTTGAGGTCAGGAGTTCGAGACCAACCTGGCCAACAAGGCGAAACCCAGTCTCTATTAAAAATATAAAAACCTGCCAGGCTTGGTGACAGATGCCTGTAATCCCAGCTACTTTAGAGGCTGACACAGAAGAATCACTTGACCCCAGGAGGCAGAGGCTACAATAAGCCAAGACTGTGTCACTGTAGTGAGCCAAGATTGTGCCACTGCACTGCAACCTGGGTGACAGAATGAGACTCCATCGCAAAAAAAAAAGAAAGAAAGAAATCTAAAGATGATTTATAATTTATAAATTTATAATTTGTAGTTTGGGTTTAAAGTGACTCAAGAACTTGATACATTATCAGTACAAAATCCTAAACTGTTACAGTTTTACTTCATTTATGTTTAGCTTTCTAATCTACACCTTATTGGATATACAGTTTTTCAGACATATGCTTTTGTCCAGACTACCCAAAGCATTACAATTAACTTAATGGAAATGATATATTTTAAACTGAAAAGACTAGGCAGTACGGTGTGACAGAGAAATATAAGTCCTAGAGTCAGACTTCTTGGATTTTAGTGCTGTTTTAACCTATTAGTTGTATACAATCTTAGGCAAGTTACCTAACCTCTTATTTCAGAATAATGCTGTGAGGATTAAATAATCCACTTGCCTCAATGTCTGTAAATCACTCTCTAAATGTTAGCTATTATTCAGTTATACACGAACTTCACCTATGAGGCCAGTTGCCTTTGGTGTAAGAAATATGATTTGTGGTGTCGGCAAACTTTAATATCAATGTCTAAATTTGTTGTATGTTTCTGTACGTGCAAATGTAGCACAGAGAAAAGAAGGCTGAAAGGATAATGTAACGCCGCTTTCTAAATAGTATTATATTCCTTTTTTCTGTTTATTTTTCTATAAGGTTAAGACTGAATCATTTTCTTTGGCTTATTTTTCTTTATCAATTGTTAACAGTAAAAAATAATACATTTTAAATAAAAGAATAAGTTGTTTTTGTTTTGTTTTGTTTTTGAGATGGAGTCTTGCTCTGTTTCCTAGGCTGGAGTGCAGTGGCGTGATCTCGGCTCACTGCAACGTCCATCTCCCAGGTTCAAGTCATTCTCCTGCCTCAGCCTCCCTAGTAGCTGGGATTACAGGCATGTGCCAACACACCCAATTAATTTTTTTAATTTTTAGTAGAGACAGGGTTTTCCCTTGTTGGCCAGGCTGGTCTCGAACTCCTGATCTCAGGTAATCCACTCACCTCGGCCTCCCAAAGTGCTGGGATTACAGGTGTGAGCCACTGCGCCCAGCCAATTTTCTTTTCTTGACACAAAAGAGGACAGTATGCTAACAGGACCGATAAATTAAAGCTTCTTAAGCCTTGCAACACACAAATTCTTAAGCTATGTAAAGGAGCATAAAATAATTGTAAAATTATAAAATTCATTCACCTAAACCATTCTAAGGTAGAATTTTTGTGTTATATACAGCTATATCATAGGATGTAGTACTTTCCTACCTCACTCCTATTCAGGCTCTTAAACTTCCCAACCTTTCCTGCTGTGAAATTCTAACCATCGTCCCATAGTTTCTAGTGGGAGAAATAGTCAAGCAATTATACAATATGTCAAGCACTGAAATATCCCTGAGGATTTATCTAAGAGCTCAGCAAAAACAAACAACAACTGCTCTTGAAGTTAAACTACGAAATAGTAGATAGCGGTTTAAAGCAAAGATAATTAGAGAGTCATTTTACAGAAAGTAACACCTTCTGGTCCAGTAGGACTTGCTCAGTTATCTCAGTAAGTGTTTCTCTACATTTTGATCAATGTGTAAAACTTATTTCCATAACTACTACAACAGTGTTCCAAAAAAATGCTTTTCACTAACCCTATCATGTGACCCAGTGTACAGCAGGTAGAGTTTATCACAAAGAAAAAAAAAAAACCCATAGTTTAATGTTTAAACCAGATTCAAAGAAAGATTACATAGTTCCATAAATGTGAAATTCCTTTTCTAGGTATATTTGGCTGAGAATTGGAAAGAGGGACTGACAAGGGCAACAAAGACTTGCAGTCAAAAACTAACAAGGTAAATGGTATGTTAATCTGTACTTTTTATAAAGTATGAGAAACTATTATATGGGTAGAGCAATGATACTTTCTGTTGACCTGACTAGTTTCGTTGTGCACCCATTTAATCCCATTTCATCTTATCGAAGGTTACCATGTTGAAAGAATTATCAGTTAAATGGGGCATGGACTCGGGGAGGAAGTGAACACTGCAAGAAGAATAAAGAGAAACAGAGGTAAATACAGGCAGTGGTACTTACGCACGGTCCAGCAAAAGGATGTCCCATCAGGTTACCAGGATTGTCTAGTACACTTGTTAGGTTTATTCCTATTAAGAAAATACATTTACTGGATGGGCATGGTGGCTCATGCCTGTAATGCCAGCACTTTGGGAGACTGAGACGGGCAGATCACAAGATAAGGGGTTTGAGACCAGCCTGGCCAACATAGTGAAACCCTGTCTCTACTAAAAATAAAATAAATAAATAAATTTTTAAAAAAAGGCAAGACTTTGTCTCAAAAAAAAAAAAAAAAAAAATAAATTTACCAAATTAACAGAGCCGGATATTATTATTTTATTTTTTTTATTTTTTTTAATTTTTTTTTTTTTGAGACAGAGTTTCGCTTTTTTTGTTACCCAGGCTGGAGTGCAATGGCGCAATCTCGGCTCACCGCAACCTCCGCCTCCTGGGTTCAAGAGGTTCTCCTGCCTCAGCCTCCCGAGTAGCTGGGACTACAGGCATGCACCACTATGCCCAGCTAATTTTTGTATTATTTTTAGTAGAGACGGGGTTTCACCATGTTGACCAGGATGGTCTCGATCTCTTGACCTCATGATCCACCCGTCTCAGCCTCCCAAAGTGCTGGGATTATAGGCGTGAGCCACCGCGCCCAGCTGATACTATTAAATATTAAGTCCCCTCATCCTGATTCCATACTCAGAACAACTCAAAGTTGTTATCTCAACGTTTAGTATTTCCTGAATGATGATTCATCACACCACTTTCTCTTAATTCAGTCTTCCACAGAAATCTGACTTGAGAAATGTCAAACTTGGGAAAGCAGATCAAGCATGAAAATAAAGACAGATGTCTGGAGATTCTGTGGGTACAAACTAAAATATATCATTTCAGTCAATTTAGATCAAACTGAATTCCAACTCTCTTATGACTGAGATACCTTGAAATAAAAATTACAAAAGAGATGCCAAGTAGGAATTAGCTTTCCTACTACATCTCCCTCAGTTTTTTTTTTTTTTTTTTTTTGAGGATGTCTTGCTCTGTTGCTAGGCTGGAGTGCAGTAGTGCAATCTCGCCTCACTGCAACCTCCACCTCCTAGGTTCAAGCGATTCCCCTGCCTTCACCTGCTGAGTAGCTGGGACTACAGATGCACACCACCACGCCCAGCTAATTTTTGTATTTTAGTAGAGAAGGGTTTCACCATGTTGGCCAGGATGGTCTCGATTTCCTGACCTGATGATCTGTCTGCCTCAGCTTCCCAAAGTGCTGGGATTACAGCCATGAGCCACAGCGCCTGGACTCTTCCTCAGTTTTAATCAAGTCCACTGAGTATACTACATTAGGGAACTGGAACTAATAACGGGAAAATAAAGTTAGAGAACTAGGTAGATGTTTACCACCATGCATAGTTGCAAACCTATAGGCTTTTTAAAAAACCTAACTATGCCTTATACTGTAAAGTGGGGAGAAAAAAGTAAGGTAGCAAAACACTATATTACCACTTAGGTTAAAAAGTGTGAGTCTGTGAGGGAATACTGTATATTCACTAAACATTGTTTGAAGGATACAAGAGAAACTGAGGACAAAGGTCACTTCTACTGAGAGGATATGTGTGGCTGGGGGTGAGGGGTGAAGTGAGAAGACTTTCCTTTTGGGCCTTTTGAATTTTGTATATTGTGTAAGTATATTTTAACTTAATTATAATGTATTAGTAATAACATAGACATATTTTCTTAAATGGCTGTATACACACCTGAATCTCTGGGAAGACTCAGGGCTTCTTAGGCCCAGAAATAGATGATTATAATTATTCTAACATGTTTTGGTGAATTTGTCAAATTCCAATTCACTTTCCTGTTAGAATAACCCAGTATTTCTGGAAATATTCAACAGGGAGGAAAAAATACTCGATTCCGTTTTTTCTTCTTGGACTCAGAAACAGAAAAATATGTGTAATCGGCTCTCTATATCTGTGGGTTCTGCATCTGTGGATTCAACCAATTCCCAATCAAAAATCTTTAGAAAAAAGTACATCTGTACTGAATATGTAGACTTATTTTTCTTGTCACTATTCCCCCAATAATACAATAAAACAACTATTTACATAGCATTTACATTGTACTAGATATTACAAATAATTTAGAAATTATTTAAGGTATATGGGAGGATGTGCAAAGATTACGTGGAAATACTAAACCATTTGCTATCAGGGATTTGAGCATCCTTGGATTTTTGTGTCATTGGGAGGTCCTGGAACCAATCGCCCATAGATAACGAAGGATGACTGTATACATACATAAAACATTGTCACTTTAAGGATCATTTTTGACCCTTGTTTGCCTACTAAAGGTATTTCTGATACTCTCAAAACAGACAGACTCTCTATATATGAAAGGATATGCCAATAAAATAGTATTCAACTCCCAAAAAGATGAGCTAATATAAACTAATTCTAAAACTCTATCTTCATGATTTGGATTAATGTTACTACCCTATGACACTTGTGCCTAATTTCTACAGTACCAGAGGTCAACAGGGTTAAGTATACCCTAAGCCTTGGGAGAAAGGGTAGATCATCCTTTAAGAATTAAATAAAGAAATCAACAAAAATGATGCTAGAGACATTCAAAATCCTTTTGTAACAATGGTTCTTAAGCTTTTCTTATGTTCCAAAACTTGTGAGAAATGTACTGTATCCCTATCAGTTATAGTGGCTGGTCACCATAACATCTCCTGAGCTGAAATCAGAACGTGTATTAAGGTTTGAAAATGCCTCCTTTCTCTTAGGGAACACTTTTTTCTCCAACAGAGGAATCATATGCAGGCTCAAGAAAATATGACTCCTAGGTCCAAGACTTAACTGTAACAAAAATTAACATATTAACTTTCATTAAAAAAGAAAAATCTCTCATGTTTCACCTAAACTCTGTATTCAAATCTCCAACTGCCTACTAGTCAACTCCACATGGATATCTAACAGTCATCTATCTTTGAACTTAACATATTAAAAATGGAACCCTTAATATGCCCCCTTTCAAATCTGCTCCTCCCAACAGTCGCAAAGTCAGTAAACAGAAGCATCATCCTCCTGATTTCTCAAGCCTGAAATAAAGGATTCATCCATGATTTCTTTTTTTCTTAATAACCTACATCCAATTCATTGACTTTGCCTTTCTAATATATTCCCAAACTGTCCATTTCTTTCCATTTCCATTACCACCATTCTATAGCAAACCACCAACTGCTTTAGACTATAATATCTTCCTAAATGCTCCAGCCACACTGGCCTTCTGTCCTTCAACATTTCAAACTTATTTCCATTTTGTGGCTGAGCCATTCTTTCTGCTTAAAATATTCCTCCCATGTGCACTCACCACTCAGTCAAGAATAACCCCACCCTCACTTCATAGCATGAAGTGCTATACTGCTATGAAGTACCTTGTATTTTTCTCAATAGCAGTACCCTGTAACTTTTTCCCCCAGCGCATTTATCACCACCTGGAAATTCACTTATGCACTTATTGTCCATGACCTGTCACTCACTAGACTATGAGCTCCATGAGAGAAGGAACTATGTTCATTGTACCTAGAATAGACACACCTATTCTTTTTTTTTTAAATTATTTATTTATTTTTTTTAGATGGAGTCTTGCTCTGTCGCCAGGCTGGAGTGCAGTGGCGCAATCTCGGCTCACAGCAACCTCTGCCTCCCAGGTTCAAGCGATTCCATGAGTAGCTGGGACTACAGGTGTGTGCCACCACATCCCCTTCATTTTTTGTATTTTAGTAGAGATGGGGTTTCACCATACTGGCCAGGATGGTCTCCATCTCCTGACCTTGTGATCTGCCTGCCTCGGCCTCCCAAAGTGCTGGGATTACAGGCTTCAGCCACCACGCATGGCCTGGTATCTATTAATAATGGATGCTAATAGCTGATGAACGAAGGAGCATATCTAAAGAGAAACTGTGTCAACTACACAGTGAATCCATAGAAGTAAAACAAAATGGTCAGCCAGGAGAGGAAACAAAATACTCAAAGATGTAAATGTGAGAGTGCCCAACCGTGGCCAGCATTAAAACTGCACCATGACATTCCAGCTCTCCTCTTAGACAAGATAGGTTTATGCTTCCCTATCATCTTGAAGTCAGGCACGGTCATGTGACTTGCTCTGGCCAATGAATTATAAAAGAAGCCATTAAGAGCCAGTGTGTGTGATTCACTCCCATTACTAACCAGCAACAGGTAACCAACAACAGTCCAGAAAGTTAAGGCTCTCCTGTCCACAATGCTGAACAAGGAAAACTAGGAGCACAGACCCAGAAAGGTCACGTGTAACATGAACTGAGGAAGAAGAAACCTCTGAAATAAGCCACTGAGATTTGGGTGCTGTTTGTTACTGCAAAACCACCTATTCCATCCAGACTGATGAAATTCTGTGCTGTGGCACAGAATGATTCAGTGAGTCCCACTGAGTGGTTATATGTGATGTAAACTGATGTCACTAGATACACATATTTAATTTCCTTCTGAATACAATTGTCCCTCAGTGTCTGAGTAGGACTGGTTCTAGGACCACCTCAGTTACCAAAATTTGTGGATATTCATGTCCCCTAGTCAGTGTTCCGTATTCATGGCTTCCACATAGAGAACCCTGGAAGCTGAGGGCAGAGTGTATTACCTAGTTTCCAACGGGTCTGTCAACAAGGAGAGAAAAAACTGTTTATCTGGAATTTTAAGGAATTCTTGTCTCTAATGCTATTTTTCACTAAATAGATAATTCACTCAAATAAGGAAAGCCACCCTATACAGGCTTAATAAACCATCTGCCAGACTTTCTTCATCTGAAAAGATACTTTCTAGGCAAGAATAACTGCTTTTTGTTTCCTTATTTTTGATACCAACTATTCAATAATTAAGTAACTATTGAGTCCAGGCCACTGTAAGGGAAAATAATAGAAAGGTACGTTGGCTAAAATGCAGATGTCTCTGATTGCTAACTAGGTCAGGAATTTGGACTTTATCTTGTAGACAAATAGACTTACTGAGAAACTCTGTATATGAATTATATGATGAAAAAATATTCTTGATTATTATTTATATGGCAGTTCTGGAATTAGGATGACTGGAACAGGAAGGTGAAGAGTGCCAACTTTTTTTTTTTTTTTGAGACGGAGTTTCGCTCTTGTTACCCAGGCTGGAGTGCAATGGCGCGATCTCGGCTCACCGCAACCTCCGTCTCCTGGGTTCAGGCAATTCTCCTGCCTCAGCCTCCTGAGTAGCTGGGATTACAGGCACACGCCACCATGCCCAGCTAATGTTTTGTATTTTTAGTAGAGACGGGGTTTCACCATGTTGACCAGGATGGTCTCGATCTCTTGACCTCGTGATCCACCCGCCTCGGCCTCCCAAAGTGCTGGGATTACAGGCTTGAGCCACTGCGCCCGGCCCGAGTGCCAACTTTTAACTGCTGTGCCATGAATCCTCCATGGATGAAGGCCCAAATTTTAATCAATATATAGAATTCATTTTTGCTATAAAAATAAATGTACTGTTATTGGTTATATTAAATGGCACAGGGAATGGCTAGGACATAGGTTTTTGCAAATAAGAGTAAAATGCATACTGAACTAAGCTGGTATGTAAGCATCTAGTGATGGCCAAAACCGTACTCTGTGAGTTTCAGGGGCAGCCAGGGCAGTAATCACTTAGTATTTCTAAAAGGCAAGTGAACAGATGCTTTCTACTGCTAGGTGGTATTTTTATATTGTAGAAATAATGGGTTGTACTTGGATTGGTTTGTATTTTGAATTCCTTCAAGGTACTCAGAGCATCTGTGCAGTATTCCAACAAGCTTGTCTTTCCCCAACAACCCATTTCTTCATTTCTTCACTCATTCAACAAATATAAAGTGCATGTTACAGGCTAATTACTGTTCTAGTCACTAGGGAAACATCAGTGGACAAAACAAAAATCCCTGCTGTACTGAAGCTTATATTCCTCTTTTTTTTTTTTTTTTTTTTTTTTTTTTTTTTTTTGAGACCGAGTTTCGCTCTTGTTGCCCAGGCTGGAGTGCAATGGTGCGATCTCGGCTCACTACAATCTCTGCTTCACAAGTTCAAGCCTTCTTCAGTCTCAGCTTCCTGAGCAGCTGGGATTTACAGGCACCTGCCACTACGCCCGGCTGATTTTTGGTATTTTTCGTAGATACGGCATTTCACCATGTTGGTCAGGCTGGTCTCGAACTCTTGACCTCAGGTGATCCGTCTGCCTCCACTTCCCAAAGTGCTGGAATTACAGGCATGAGCCACTGTGCCCAGTCTGAAGGTTATATTCTATTGGCATTTAAATTCCATCCTAAGATTTCTTCCTCAATGCTATCTTGTGGAAGTAGGTTTTAAAAATGCCTTTAGCCGGGTACGGTGGCTCACGCCTGTAATCCCAGCACTTTGGGAGGCTGAGGCGGGCGGATCACCTGAAGTCAAGAGTTTGAGACCAGCCTGACCAATATGGTGAAAGCCCATCTTCAAAAAAAAAAAAAAATGTCTTTAGAAGAAATAATCTATGATTAATCACACTAAGATGTAAAAGACTATCCAGAGGCCTCATCCCCACAGGTCTCCCTCCTTCCCAGGTAACTCTCCTCAAAAAGTAACTATTTTATAGATTCTCAGAGTTATAAAGGACCTTGGAGATAATTTCAGATGAGATTAAGTGACTTGCCCGCCAACACTCAGTTATTAATAGGCTTAGAGCAGTGACTTACAGTAATAGTGCCTTTCCCATTATAACATCAAGCTGTACATATACTAGTGAGCAGATGAGATGCTAGAACCAGCATCTCATGATTCATACATAGGTGGTAGGTTTCTGGGTGATTTGCTCAAGACACAAAAAATTTCAGACAGTATATAAAACTGAAGGAGAGAGGGGTGGTTACAGGAAGCCAAAAAGGGAGTCCTTTCAGAATACCTTTTCTCTCATTTCTACCCTCATCATGCCCCAAGAACAAGAATGGTAAATTTAATGCAAAAGTCTCTAAAGTTACAGGGTATTAAGCTGATAGTGAAAAAATAATTACAGATGAGGAAAAAATAGTAAACACAGCATTTGAACCTGGCAAAGAAAAGTCAAATTATACCCTGTACAATTTAAAAAAGTGTATGCTCCAGTAAAAGTACCATTTGTATTAGGTTTAAGGTGTTTAATAAAAAAAAAAAATTTACATTCCTAAATACATTTTTCACAAAGCACAAAATTAACCAATATAGATCAACAAGTATAATGATTGTGAAAATATGAATATAATATTGACTAGGGTAATGTTATGATGCATCTTGTTAACTAAAGAAGAATTTTTTTTTTTTTTCCTGAGACAAGGTCTTGCTCTGTCACTCAGGCTGGAGTGCAGTGAGATGATCGTGGATCACTGCAGCCTCCAACTTTTGGACTCAAGGAATCCTTCCATTTCAGCCTCCCAGGGAGTTGGGACTACAGCCACATGCCACTACACTTGCCTAATTTTAAAATGTTTTGTAGAGATGGGGTCTTGCTATGTTGCCCAGGCTGGTCTCAAGCTTCTGGGCTCAAGCTTTTCTCCTACCATTGGCCTCCCAAAGTGCTAGGATTACAGGTGTGAGCCACTGTGCCTGATCTAGACAGGAATTTTTAAAGATAATTCCTACTCCCTTGATAAAAGAGTTCTGCTCACCTCTTCCTTGTAAAACTGTAGCAATCTGGCTGGGCGAGGTACCTTATGCCTGTAATCCCAGCACTCTGGGATGCAGAGGTAGGCAGATTATCTGATGTCAGGAGTTCAAGACCAGCCTGACCAACATCGTGAAACCCCATCTCTACTAAAAATACAAAATTAGCCAAGTATGGTGGCACATGCCTGTAAACCCAGCTACTTGGGAGGCTGAGGCAGGAGAATCGCTTGAATCCAGAGGGCGGAGGTTGCAGTGAGCTGAGGTCACGCCACTGCCCTCTAGCCTGTGCAACAAGAATGAAACTCTGTCTCAAAAAAGAACAAAAAACAAAAAAACTGTAGCAATCTAATACATTAAAAAAAAAAAAATGAATCCTTTAATCTTTCAAAGTGAAGATTCATGACCAAATTTAAGCCTTATTTAGTACTTTTTTTTTTTTTTGACACGGAGTTTTGCTCTTGTTGCCCAGGCTGAAGTACAATGGCGTGATTTTGGCTCACCGCAACCTTGGCCTCCCGGGTTCAAGTGATTCTCCTGCCTCAGCCTCCCAAGTAGGTGGAATTACAGGCATGCGCCACCATGCCTGGCTAATTTTGTATTTTTAGTACAGATGAGGTTTCTCCATGTTGGTCAGTCTGGTCTCAAACTCCCAACCTCAGGTGATCTGCCCACCCCGGCCAGCCTCCCAAAGTGCTGGGATTACACGCATGAGCCACCGAGCCCGGCGCCTTATTTAGTATTCTAATAGAAAAAAATATTTTGAAAAATCTTTCCAAAAAAGGGGAGAGGAGGCGGCTTGCTAAGAAAGAATTGAGGCCAGGCAGGATGGCTCACACCTGTAATACCAGCACTTTGGAAGGCTGAGGTGGGCGGATCATCTGAGGTTAGGAGTTCAAGACCAGCCTGGCCAATATGGTGAGACCCTGTCTCTACTAAAAGTACAAAAATTAGCCAGGTGAGGTGACGGGTGCCTATAATCCCAGCTACTCATCGGGAGGCTAAGGCGGGAGAATTGCCTGAGCCTGGGAGGTGGAGGCTGCAGTGAGCAGAGATTGCACCACTGCACTCTAGCCTGGGTGACAGTGTGAGACCTTGTCTCAAAAAAAAAGAAAGAAAGCAAGAAAAAAATCAAGGAAGATAAATTTTAGGAGTTTTAGGAAGAATATAAATGAGAGACAGCAAGAGTCTTCATTCAAACCTCATTATGTGTCTGTGAATAGCAGTTTACAAAAAAAACTATCATGAGAATCCCAACTTATTTCAGCGGTTCCACCATTCTTTCGCCTCCCAGATAAAAAAACCTTGGAGACACCATAGACTTTTACCTCCACTGTTTTTAGTAATCAATTATTGGCTGGGTACGGTGGCTCACACTTGTAATCTCAGCACTTTGGGAGGCCGAGGCAGGCAGATCACGAGGTCAAGAGATCGAGACCATCCTGGCCAACATGGTGAAACTGCATCTCTAACTAAAAATACAAAAATTATCCCAGCACTTTTGGAGGCTGAGGTGGGTTGATCAGGAGGTCAAGAGATCGAGACCATCCTGGCCAACGTGGTGAAATTCCATCTCTACTAAAAATACAAAAAAATTAGCTGGACATGGTGGTGCATGCCTGTAGTTCCAGCTACTCGGGAGGTTGAGGCAGGAGAATTGCTTGAACCCGGGAGGTGGAGGTTGCAGTAAGCCTAGGTCGCACCACTGCACTCCAGCCTGACGCCCGGTGATGGGGTGAGACTCTGTCTCAAAAAAAAAAAAAAAAAATTAGCTGGGTGTGGTGGCATATGCCTGTAATCCCAGCTACTCAGGAGGCTGAGGCAGGAGAATTGCTTGAACCTGGGAGGCAGAGGTTGCAGTGAGCAGAGATTTCGCCATTGCACTCCATCGTGGGTGACAGGGCAAGGCTCCGTCTCAAAAAAAAAAAAAAATCAATTATTATGTTCCAATATTTCTCCCTTCAAAATGTCTCTTTGGAATACAAAGCAAAATTCCCAATTTCAAAAGAACACACACAAAAAATACTATTACCATTAAAAAGAGCATTTTTTTCTCATTATCTGTGTAAATAAAGCAAAAAAAATTTTTAAAGAATGGAAAATATACATGATGTGCTGAGTCAAAAAAATCTCACAGGGAGAAAAGGGCATAATTCCAGTTTTATAAAAATAGTTATCAGCATAAAAAAAGACTTGAAAGAAATCATCACATTAAAATATTAACAGGTCAAGCATGGTGACTCATGCCTGTAATCTCTGCACTTTGGGAGGCCAGAGTGGGTGGATCACCTGAGGTCAGGAGTTCGAGACCAGCCCGGCCTACATGGCGAAACCCCATCTCTAATAAAAATACAAAAATTAGCTGGGCTTGGTGGTGTACGCCTGTAGTCCCAGCTACTTGGGAGGCTAAGGCAGGAGAATCACCTGAACCCGAGAGGCAGAGGTTGCATTAAGCAAAGATTGTGTCAGTGCACTCTAGCCTGTAACCTCCACCTCCCAGGTTCAAGTGATTCTTGTGTCTCAGCCACCTGCGTTAGCTGGGATTTCAGGTGCATGCCACCATGCCCAGCTAACTTTTGTATTTTTAGTAGAGATGAGGTTTCGGCATGTTGGCCAGGCTGGTCTTGAGCTCCTGACTTCAAGTGATCTGGTCAGGCTGGTCTTGAACTCTTGACCTACAGTAATCCGCCCACCTCAGCCTCCCAAAGTTCTGGGATTACAGGCATGAGCCACCTCGCCCAGCCCATCAACCCTTATTTACTTATTTACAGATGGGGTCTTGGTGCTGCATTGAAGTGCAGTGGCAAAATCTCAGCTCACTGTAGCCTCAATCTCTTGAACTTAAGTGATCCTCCCGCCCCAGCCTCCCAAGTAGCTGGGACTACAGGTACATGCCATCATGCCTGGCAAAATATTGTAGGTTTTTTGTAGAGATGTGGTCTTGCTATGTTGCTTAGGCTGCTCTCAAACTCCTGGCTTCCAGGATCCTCCTGTACTGGCCTCCCAAAGTGTTGGGATTACCAACCGTGCCTAGTCCCCATAATCTACCCTTGTATTCAGTGCCCTACGTAAATCCTGCAACTGTTGGTTCTTCGCAGCAGCTTTACTCAGTTCAGTTCTGCATTTATCCATTGTACTAATGAAGAGTGTCATATACACTCTGTTGTCTAATCTCATATCCCAAACTAGATTAATCTCCCTGTGGTTGGGTGCCCTGGCATATTTCTTATTTTATTAAATTATATTATTTTTTATTTCAGTAGGTTTTTGGGGATCAGGTAGTGTTTGGGCACATGAAACAATTCTTCAGTGGTGATTTCTGAGGTTCTGGTGCATCCATTACCCAAGCAGTGAACACTGTACCCAAAATAAAGTCTTTTATCCCTCATCCCACTCCCACCCTCTTTCTACCAATTCCCCAAAGTCCACAGTGTCATTCTTGCGGCACATTTCTTTTGTATAGCCAATTGGGTCTACTACCCTTTTGGGCATACAAGCAATCAAAAGCTTTGTAACTGACTAATGGCATTTAAAAGCTCTGCTATAAGTAAGTGTAAGCTGCTGATTTCTTATGAAGTCATTTTGCTTTTGAACTTTATTCCTTGTAAAGGAGCTATTAGTTAACTATAACCATTTCAAGTACAGAATAACCACTCAGTAAGTTTTAGGGATGATTTAACACATAGTTTTTTTATTTTTAAGTAATACATAAGTTGCTGAAACTAACACTTCCAAAACTTTCAGCAAAGGACAAAAAGAAATTCAAAATACAAATCAGAACACACACATAAAACTTATTAACTTCATTTATCTTAAAATAGCCATGTTGCTCAGGCACAAACCTTAAGTATAATCAACAAGAGCAGAAAAAGTAAATGAATGGTGTGTGAATGAATGTATGTGTACACAAAAGCACACTCGGGTCTCCAAAGTTGAAGTACATGATATGAAAGCGCTTTGTAAACTAAAAGGAGCCACAGAAAAAGGACGTAGTAGGGCAGCAGAGTTAAAAGCATGGAGCCAGCCTGCTTGGGTGTTAATTATATTAGCTCTGTAACCCTATACGGTACAAGTTACAATACTAAAATTCCCTGTGCTTTAGTTTCCTGTCAAAATGGGGATAACAGTATCTGTCCCAAAGCAAAGCTCTTAATACAGTGCCTAGTGCATAGAAAGCACAAAATAAATATTGCCCATCATTATTATCACACTGGCTAATATTCTTATTGGCTAATATTAGTTATTAGCCAAAGAAAAGCCTCAATGGATGATGTTTCAATTCAAGTCTGTAGCTGGTTATCCAAAGAAACTCCAAAAAACCAGCAGGTGTCAGCTATTAGGTGGACTAGTTTCTCATAATTCTCCAAAGTGCTGAACTGATGATTATTAAAGAACTAATTTCTCTTACTTTTTTTTTAAATTAGCAAACAAACTGACCTAGGTACCTCTGTTCTCAAGGAACTTCATAAGCCACAAGAAAACAAACCAGCTCTTTGTTATCTCCACATTTAAGCAATTTAAGAGCGTAGTAAAAGCCTAGATACTGTTACAGAACGACTTTTCAGAAAAATACAATAAGGTTTTTAAAGTTGTAACCAGCAATTCTTATGCAGTTATGTCAAGTTTTTGTCCCGCGAAACAAAAGCTCATCTGTCAGGAATCCGAGAACCCGTCAGAAAATAAGGAAATGCCTGGGCCGGGCCTAGGCGCTGTGCGCAAAACCTGTCCTTAAAACAGTTCGCCCCACACTCGTTCTGTCCTTCCCCTTCTCCGGGTGCAGCTGTCGACTCCACCCGAATATAAATAAGTGACAGCAGGTTGCGTCCACGCCTCTCCCGGGCCAGGCCCCTGAAGCCCCTCGGAAGCCCCCCGCCCCAGCCACCCGACCGTCCCCGCCGCGGCCGGCAGAGGGACTCCGCCCCAGCCTTGCCGCCCCGCCCCACGACCCTGGCAGAGCCGCCGCGAGCCCGGCCGAGCAGAGGCCGCCGCGGGGCCTGTAGGTGGGCCCCGGGCGCGGTCAAGCCCGGCTGGAGAAGCCCTGCCAGGGCAGGGGAGCTGCGGGCGCGGGGCTCGCCCCGGCTCGGCAGCAACTTACCGGCGCCTCATGGTACCGCAGTGGCTCAGTCCAGCCCGGGCGCTGCACATCCGTGCCCGGCCGCCTAGAGTGTCCCTCGGCTTCTGGGCCGAGTCCCACTCAGGGCCATTCAAAAGCGGCCGCGCGCGAGGCCCGCCGGGATAGCTGGCGCTGTGGCCGTCTGGCGGGCTCCGCCCAACGTTGGCTCCGCCCCTCTGGGGGTCGCGAAGCGCCGGAGGGAAAAAGACGTGTGGCTACAGTGCCTCCTGGTGGCCAGAGCTACGCAGGGCAGCCTAGTTATCGCGCGACAAGTAATATTGCGATAGGAACTGCAGCTGGGTAAAAGTCAACGAATGACGGACCCTGCACTGGGGACAACTTAGCGGGGCAGACCTTGCCTTAGTGGTTTACCAGGAGGTGCAAACAATTTCCTATAAAGTTATGGTTCCGGGAGATTTATTCATTCACACCTATTTAAATACACTAAGGGTCTGGGCACATTGGCTCACACCTGTAATCCCAGCACTTTGGGAGGCCAAATCAGGAGGTTCGCTTGAGCCTCGGAGTTCAAGACCAGGCTGGACGACATGGTGACAACTGCCCCTGAGCCCCCCACCTCCGCCCTCTGTCTTTATAAAAATAAAAATGATAATAAACACACTAAGGCATAGTTTCTAAAAGCATGGAGTGTGGAACTGTGACCTTGAGCAAGTCACATAAACTCCTAAGTGCTTTGCTTTCCCCTTCTGTAAAGTGGGGATAATAACAATAGTATCTGTGTCTTAGTGTTCTGAAGATTAAATGAATTAATACATATAAAATGCTTAGAGGAGTGCCGGCATATGGTAAGCACTACATGTTTGTTAGTCATCATTTCTTCAGTTCCTGTTATGTACCAAACTTTGTGCTAAACTCTTAAGAACACAAGCAATGTACACGATGCAGAACCTGTCCTCAGGAAGCCGGTTCAGTCTTCCTGGGATGAGGAACACTAAATTAGATTATGACGTTACGGTTGGGTCTCTTGATAATTAACTTTTAATTACTGAGGGCAATTGTTTTCATTAGAACCAGGCTGCTCACCTTCATAGATAAGCCACTGGTCTAGGTTAGCCAAGCTGTGACAGGAGCAAGTTTGCCTATGGTGGTCCTCTCACCCCTTACAGAAGCCAACCAAGCAGGGCATTTGATGGAACACTTCCTCACCACAAGACTACATCCCTCGCTTGCTTTTTCAGGCACTCATTTCGGAACTCTACAAGGCTTGCCTAGGGAGCAGGCTGCTTAAGTCCAGTTTAGCAGTATTTTTGAAGGCCCGCCATGTGCCAGGAAAATTTTGCCTGGTGCTGGAAATGGCCTCAAGCAGCTCACAATGGCTTGGAGAAACAGGAAAAGAGACCATTCCAATACACTGCAGTGATAAAAGGTATCTCCTAAATGCTGTGGGAGTTCCGAGCAGTCGGAAGCCTGTCGGATAAACTGGTCAGAACTAAGATGTCATCAGGTTGTTATAACCTTATGTGTTTTTCCTCCCTAGTAACAGAGTCCTTACTTAGTAAAAAATTAATAATAAGTAATGGTGAAAACTGAGGCAGGGCTTTTGGGCTGTGGGAAAATAGCTTTAGGATATTTTGCATAAGCAACACCTTTGAGAGCTTCTCGACTGCACCAAGCATAAGCAGGCACATGCCTATGTGTGGGGCCACATCTGTTAGCAGGTGGTACTGTTGAGAGAGTCCAGCTAGGTGACTAAACGAAGCTGGAGCCCTTGTTTCCATGGATGTACAATGAGGAGTATTTCCTGAATATGACTTCCACTAAGTAGGTGTGTTGTTTTAAAGAAAATAAAAACTCAACACACATGGGTGAAGTTACTTTCTTTCAAGTCATTTCTTCATCATCATAAACAGGAATTTCTTGATGACCCACTATGCAAAAGACACTGTGCTGGTCTCTCATCGGAAGAAGAGGGTAAAAAGAGTGTACCGTATGATCCTTATCCTCAAGGGAGGCTAAATGAAGAGGTAACACAAATAATGCAGTCCTGAAACTCAGGGAATCTGCTGTGTTAACACAGAAGAACCTCAGCTAACACAACAGAGGCCAGAGGAGAACCTCAATATTCTCATTTCTGGAGCTTGTTGGGGCACAGGATCTCAGGCAGGTTAATATCCAGGGCCAAGTTATAAAGCTTATGGCAGTGATGGGCAGCCCAGGCCTCCACATCTCATAATTTAACATAAAAATAAGGAAAACTGCCTTTGCATTTTGCTACTTTTGGAATATATGCAAATACTACATTTTAGTGATGAAAATGCAGGGCAAATTTCTTCATTGATAGTTTTCCTATCAATAAAGTTGAATTTTTCCCCATTGGGGCTCAATAGACTTTGCTTTCTTAAAAAAAAAAGTACAGCCCATACATTAAAAAACACCCCTACATCAGTGCTTGTATACAAAAAGGTGGTGCACTGATAGCCTTCACAGTGGGCAATCTCCAAGGCAGTCGACTCCTCTGGCCATTCCTTCATTCCTTCCTTCTGAAGAGAACAAGCAGCTAAGTTAGCCTTCCTGCCTCACATGCCCCTCTCTTTGGGGTGCAGAATCATTCAAGGACAGTGTGTAGAGTGACCCACATGAGAAAAGGGCTGCCATGCAGTCCTGTTTACACTGCTTGATGGCAAGCAAGGGAGGGATGATGGAGCTGGGCCTGATAAGCTGGAAAGGATTTTGACAGACAGGGTGTTCCAGACAGAGAGGGGGAAATGCAAGGCAAGTTCTGGCACTGCAGTCTATTCTGATTTGAGTGGAGGGAAAGGTGCTTGGAAGTGTCACAGGAGTGAAGATTGAAAAGGTATGTAGGTACCTGATAGGTTGTGAAGACCTGGAATTATCAAGCAAAGGTGTTTGAAGGTAAAGGGGACAGCAAAGACAGTTGAGCAGGGGAATGGCTGAGTTATGTCAGTGCTTTAGGAGGATTGATCTGTTTGGGAGGCTAAGGCCAGGAGTTTGAGACCAGCTTGGGCAACATAGCAATACTTCATTTCTACAAAAATTTAAAAAAATAGGCATGGTGGCGCACACCTGTAGTCCTAGCTACCTGAGAGGCTGAGGTAGGAGGATCACTTGAGCCAAGGAGCTCAAGATTATTACAGTAAGCTATGATTACACCACTGCATTCCAGCAAGAGAGTAAGACCCTGTCTCTTAAGCACCAACAACAAGAAGGGCTGATTTGTCACCAGGCCGCTGGATGGCTAGGGGTAGGGAGGAGACTGATGGCAAGAACATTAGGTATAAAAGTGTAGTTCAGTCCAGGGTCCAAGGAGCCATAGCATTTACTGCACTCTGTATCATTCTCCTTGACTGAGACTGATGCTGAGCCCGACAGAGGACAATGCCTGAAGGGACCTAAAAGACAGCAACAGCTCATCGACTCCACAAGTAATGACATCCACTGCTCAGCCTCAGCACCTTTGGAAAATTCTAGGCAGTTGACTTTGGCAGTCAAAATAAGAAATCAATCCCTCTTTTTCTGCTCCTCCTTTCCCTACCTTCCTTTGCAGGCTGTGGAAGGAAGTAATGGCAGT
Organism: Sapajus apella; assembly: GCF_009761245.1. Classification (NCBI taxonomy): domain Eukaryota; kingdom Metazoa; phylum Chordata; class Mammalia; order Primates; family Cebidae; genus Sapajus; species Sapajus apella. The sequence continues at coordinate 7,626,620 of NW_022437062.1, forward strand.
AGGAAACATTTCAGATAAGGCAGGAGCAGTGGAAATGAACACATTCCACTCCCAGCTTACAAGATTTATGATTGTTTCAAACACCACCATAACACTGATGCCCCGCTTGGTGGCAGAAGCAGTAAGCAAACAACAACATAAGCAAAAACAAAACCCTGGTAGTGTTTTTTGCGGTGTCAAGTGTGGGTGGTGGGGAGGTGTTGAGTAATAGAGGATCCTATTTTTAAGATAGCTTGTTTCTGATACATCTACAGCCCTCTATTATAACTCTACAACTGAGGCCGGGCGCGGTGGCTCACGCCTGTAATCCCAGCACTTTGGGAGGCCGAGGCGGGTGGATCACGAGGTCAAGAGATCGAGACCATCCTGGTCAACACGGTGAAACCCCGTCTCTACTAAAAATACAAAAAATCAGCTGGGCATGGTGGCGCGTGTCTGTAGTCCCAGCTACTCAGGAGGCTGAGGCAGGAGAATTGCCTGAACCCAGGAGGCGGAGGTTGCGGTGAGCCGAGATCGCGCCATTGCACTCCAGCCTGGGTAAGGAGCCAAACCCCGTCTAAAAAAAAAAAAAAAAAAAAAAGAAAAGAAAAAAAAGAAAAAGATAACTCTACAACTGAGAAGCAGGTAAGCCAAAAACATTTATGAGTTGATAATATTTTATATTTATAGACTTAAATCTGAATCTCAAGAAACCATCTCTCTCCTCCTGCAAGTACATTTCCTGCAATTAGGCTACACTGCCACCAGATGGAAGGTGGTGGAGGCAGCATGTTATGTTTTGGAGCAAGGCTCATCTCTATCTAAAGCCTAGATTGCTGCCTTTGGGCCCTTTCTACACCATTTTTACCTTAATGTGCGATGGGAATAATAACACTGTCCTCTCAGGTGCTGTTGGGAAATGGGATGACCTACATAAAACATCTACAGCAATGCCTAGAGAAGTGATTGTGTCTCTCTCTGAAAAACACCTGCCCCCCCTAATTAACCTGTTTTAGTGATTTTTCCAAGATAAAGAAGAATACAGTATGGTCGACTGCTGCCTTGGAAAAGGAAAGTCCTGGAATTAGACTATCTGGGGGTCAGGGAAGGGGAGGGGGTTAAGTGTCAATCTTGGGGGTGGGGTCAGGAGGCAGGGGACAGACTCACTGTGATACCAGATGGCCTGGTAATCAGAACAGGATATTTGAAAAGTCTGGGCCGGGCGCGGTGGCTCAAGCCTGTAATCCCAGCACTTTGGGAGGCCGAGGGGGGTGGATCACGAGGTCAAGAGATTGAGACCATCCTGGTCAGCACGGTGAAACCCTGTCTCTACTAAAAATGCAAAAAATTAGCTGGGCATGGTGGCGCGTGCCTGTAATCCCAGCTACTCAGGAGGCTGAGGCAGGAGAATTGCCTGAACACAGGAGGCGGAGGTTGCAGTGAGCCGAGATCGCACCATTGCACTCCAGCCTGGTTAACAAGAGCGAAACTCCGTCCCCCCCCGCCCCCCAAAAAAAAGAAAAGTCTGATCATATGCAAAACAAATCCAATTATGTAGGCAGTTGCTAGTGGAGGTGGTGTGGGATGGGGAAGTGTTTGGTATAACCAGGACCCCATAAGAGGTGAAGTACAGAGGAGCTGCTGGCGAGCAGGCAGGCAGGAAATGAAGTGCACTAGCAGTTAGCAGGGCAACAATCATCAGAAGCAGAAAGTCCTTGGGAAGAAGACTTAAAAGGGCAAAGCTAAGAGGCTAGCTTCCTAGCCTCAAGAGACAGGAACACTAGAAAGATTACTAAGACATTTCTTGGAGCTGGACACAAAGGCAGAACCACTCTTGCAGGAACACAATTGAGTCTGAACCTAAACTGGCTTGAGTTACTTCCCCAAATTAGCTCTGTGTTCTTCAAAACATCAGTTCTAAAAGATGTTGATGGGTTCAAAAATGAAGAAAAAGAAGGTGGTTTCCTTGGCCACAGAATTTGGTAACTGCTGAAGTAAACAAATATTCCTTTACTGTAGCACTTCTCCATCTTTAAAATACTAACATTTGTTGACAATTTTTAAAGAAAGATACATGCAGTGTTACCTAAGCTTAGCTGAACGCTTAATCCTTTAAATGGGAGAACAGAAATATTATTTTTTTATAAAAATAAAAATTAAAAAAGCCTACAGCACCCGGTATTCCAAGGTGGTCTCCCATCCAAGTACTAACCAGGCCCGACCCTGCTTAGCTTCTGAGATCAGATGAGATTGGGCGTGTTCAGGGTGGTATGGCTGTAGACACAAATATTATTAAGAATTTTTTTTTTTTTTGGTATCCTTCTCTGCATTAAGAATTATTCTTATCTAAGACGAGTGTCAGGACTAGTCCAGGTCCTGGGGAATGGGGTGTGGCTCCAGCAGCAGGCTGGGAGGGGAGGAGTGTGGAAGCTGGATTAGGCATGGTGCCTCATGATCAGGGCAGGATGAAAGCAACAGGCCTGAAAACCCAGCAGAGCTACAAGAAACATTTTTTTTTTTTTTTTTTGAGACAGAGTCTTGCTCTTGTTACCCAGGCTGGAGTGCAATGGTGCGATCTCGGCTCACCGCAACCTCCGCCTCCTGGGTTCAGGCAATTCTCCTGCCTCAGCCTCCTGAGTAGCTGAGATTACAGGCACGTGCCACCATGCCCAGCTAATTTTTTGTATTTTTAGTAGAGACGGGGTGTCACCATGTTGACCAGGATGGTCTCGATCTCTTGACCTCGTGATCCACCCGCCTCGGCCTCCCAAAGTGCTGGGATTACAGGCTTGAGCCACCGTGCCCGGCCCAAGAAACATTTTTAAAAAATTAAAATAAAAATTTACTCATCCTTTTTCCTGTGCTTTTCTAAAAAGAATATGGCTCTTCGTCAACTAGCATGTTATAAAACAGTATACAGTATTAAGTCTAAATATTAATTTTTAAAGTCTGGAAACATCTAAATCAAAATGCTCATAAAAGGTTTTTGTGGCATGATAGGATTTGTTGGTTATCATCTTCGTTGCCTATTTGTATTTCTCATTTACATAATAAATATATTGCTTTTAAAGTTACTTTTTAAAATCACTTTATTAAAGAAACCAATCATTACAATTAGGAAATTAAGTAAAACTTTTCATGTAAATGTTTTAAAGTTTAGGAATTAATTCTGCAATTATGGCAGTATTTTACTTGTTATTATTTTATTATCATTTTCTCCTCAAGCTAACACAATACATCTGAACAGAGTCTCTTTTAGAAACAGTTGTATTTGTTTCTTAGGGTTGCTGTGACAAAATACCACAAACTGAATAGCTTAAACCAACAAAAGTATATTCTGTCAGTTCTGGATGTGAGAAGTCAAAAATCTAGCCTTCAGAAAAGGACCATGCGCCCTCTGAGGCTGCAGTGAAAATCTAGCCTTCAGAACAGGACCATGCGCCCCCTGAAGGCTGCAGTGAAAAATCCTTTGTCTCTTCTTCCTGGCTTCCTTGGCTTATGCCTGCATCATTCCAATCTCTGTCTCCATCCATCACATGGCCTTCTTCCCTATGTGTCTATGTGACCTCTCTTCATATAAGGATGCTAGTTATCAGATTTAGAATTCACTGTAATCCAGTATGACCTCATCTTAACCAATGTATCAGCAAAGACCTTAATTCCAAAGATCAGATTTGAGACTCTGGGTAGATATGAATTTCGGAGGAAATTATTCAAATCACTGAAAGCCTATAGAAATAATTAGTAAACCCTTAGAACTGTAAATTAGTATATTTTAGACAGCTATTTGAACCCATCAATAATTTAACTGTATAAACTGTGGGAAGCAATCCTAATTGTATCACTCTCCTACAGATATGTGTTGAAAACTACCCAAGGATGTTCACAGCAATATTTTTTGTAATGGTGAAAAATGGGAACAACCTGAACGTCTATCAATTTGGGACTAATTATATTATCTCACATCTACATTCTGTAGCCTTGAAAAAGAATAAAGTAGATCTGCATGATACACATGGAAGATATTCAAAATAGATTAAGTGAAAAAAGTAAGTCAATGGACAGTGTTTAGTACATTCCTATTTACCTAATAAGCAAATTAAACAATTCTACATTTATGTACATGTTTTATGGAATGGCTTTATTTGTCTTTCAAATACTAAAAGATACCTATTGTTCTCCAACTCTTCTGAATTTCATTTTATCCTTGTATTATTCTGATGGGTTGCCAGAACAAAATACTGGGTGCTTTAAACCAGTGGTCTCCAACATTTTTGGCACCAAGGACCAATTTTGTGGAAGACAATTTTTCCACAAATGGGAGTTGGGCAGGGGTGTGGTTTCAGGATGAAACTGTTTCATCTCAGATCATCAGGCATTAAGACATAAGGAACATACAACCTAGATCCCTCGCGTGCTCAGTTCATAATAGGGTTCGAGCTCCTAGGGGAATCTAATGCCCCCCTTGATCTCACAGGAGGCAGAGCTCAGGCAGTAATGCTCCCTGGCCTGCTGCTCATCTCCTGCTGTGTGGCCCAGTTGCTAACAAATCAAGGTTCAGTTCCCTGGTTCGGGTCACTTTTTCCCTGTGTTCTCACATTGTAGGGGTAAGGATGAGGGTAGGGAGGTGGCAGACAGCTCTTGGGTGTCTTATAAGGGCAATGCTATCATGAGAAATCCACCCACATTAACTCATTTAACTCTAATTACTTCCCAAAGGCCCTATCTCTAAACACCATCCCATAGAGGATTAGGATCATGCCATATGATTTCTGGGAAGACACAATCAGTCCATAACAATCCTCCTTTAAATGACACAGGTTATGACCGGGTGTGGTGGCTCACGCCTGTAATCCCAGCACTTTGGGAGGCTGAAGCAGGTGGATCACCTGAGGTCAGGAGTTCAAGACCAGCCGGGCCACCATGTAAAACCCTGTCTCTACTAAAAATACAAAAAATTAGCCGGGCATAGTGGCAGATGCCTGTAATCCCAGCTATTCAGGAGGCTGAGGCAGGAGAGTTGCTTGAACCTGGGAGGCGAAGGTTGCAGTGAGCCCAGATCAAGCCATTGCACTCCAGCCTGAGCAACAAGAGCAAAACCCCATCTCAAACAAAACAAATAAACAAACAAAAAAACCCCCCGCAGGTTACAAAACAATGCATTATATCTAAACTGATTGAAGCCTTTTAAAATTCACATAGGAAAAAATGTCCCAAAGAACCTTTTTTGGTGGTTCAGCCCACTTTCATGATAGCTGAAATTAATCACTGAAATGAATCCAGAGTAACTAAGCTTGGAGAGACCTGTTAGGCCATTAGTAATGTATCATTATGACTCATGTATGGTTGTCATTCTTATCCATTAATGAGATCTGTGGGAATGGCAACCCTTCCAACTTCCTAAGCAAGTGCTGGAGGGAAGCTGCTAAAATGGGAACTTGTTAAAATGTGAACTGGACAATAGGCCTCCTGAAATGAAGAAAAGGTAACTGCTAAGGAAGAATGGTATTACTAACGTCTCCCAGCACCACAGTACTAGTTTATGTCACTGCTGACAAAGGCATTTCATGACACTGCAGAGCCAAGAAACAGAAATTGAAAAAAAAAATAATCTGTGTCAAAATGACGTGGTACCTCAACAGTAACTAGCAAGGTAAGATCCTACACAAAATATTTTTTCACTAAAAGGGTTTGAAATGCAAACAGTCAAATGGATTAAAAAACGTTTTGTCTTTAGATCACACAACTGATAAACAGTAAATTGTGTCATGAATGAAATACTTTTAAAGTGGTCTTTTTAGAAGGTAATGATAGTAGTGTTAAAATAAGACAAGTAACTGGGCTTTGCAACGGAAGCTGATTTTTTTTGAAGCTGTGAAGGATCTTAGGAGCTTTTAGAGCACACTGGGCAAACTGGTTGTCCCAGGAAGGATGGCCAAATAGAATTATTATATAGATATTGTGAAATGGTACAGGCCAAGAACTTAAGACATATCTATAAAAGCTCCACCACCCCCACCCCCAACTCTACCACCCAGAGGGATCCATTCTTGCAAATCTAGTTGTTTGAATAAAAAATTGTCTTGTTCAGTTTCAATCCAAATACAACTGTTCAGAGAAGAATGGCATGAAATAGCTTCTTTGGCTCCTAGAAAGAGGTAAAGGATGAAATACAAAAACACAAAAACTGTGTAGGTGGCACAAATTATAAAAAGTCAAACAAGGTAACTCAAGTGAGTTACAGAACTGTGGTTTGCTTTTTTATACTTTCTTTAGTTAAAATCATATTTTCTCAAAGGCACAAAGTAAGGAAAGTTTTAATATTTATTTTATGACTTCAACATTCCATCACTTTCCAATTCAGGTTTAGTTCAGTGGGATGCATATAAGAAGGTTCTTTTTTTTTTTTTTTTTTTTTGAGACAGAGTCTTGCTCTGTTGCCAGGCTGGAGTGCAGTGGTGCCATCTCGGCTCACTGCAACCTCCACCTCCTAGGTTCAAGCAGTTGCCCGCCTCAGCCTCCCGGTAGCTGGAACTACAGGTGCGTACCACATGCCCGGCAAATTTTTCTGTATTTTAGTAGAGACGGGGTTCACCACATTGGCCATGATGGTCTCGATCTCCTGACCATCATCTGCCCACCTTGGCCTCCCAAGGTGCTGGGATTACAGCCCTGAGCCACCAGGCCTGGCCACAAGAAGATTCTTAAAATCTGATTGTCTGCTTAGATTATGCTGTGTAAATTCAATCCTTGTTATTGTAGAGCAACAAGTGCTATAGACTAGCTGTTCTCAATCCTCACTGCACAGCAGAATCACCTTGAGAGCCACAGGAAATACTGATGCCCAGGCCTCATCCAAAGCAAATGAATCAGAATCACTAAAGGTGTGGTCCAGGAATCAATTTCATTTTTTGGGGAGGGATGGAGTTTTGCTGTTGTTGCCCAGGCTGGAGTGCAAAGGCTTGATCTTGGCTTACTGCAACCTCCACCTCCCGGTTCAAGCAATTCTCCCTCAGCCTCCTGAGTAGCTGGGATTACAGGCATGCACCACTGTGCCCGGCTAATTTTGTATTTTTAGTAGAGATGGGGTTTCTCCATGTTGGTCAGGCTGGTCTCAAACTCCTGACCTCAGGTGATCCACCCTCTTCAGCCTCCCAAAGTGCTGGGATTACTGGAGTGAGCCACTGCACCGGGCAGGCATCAATATTTTTAAGAGCTCTCAAGTTGATTCTCATATGTATCCACAACAGAGAACCATTACACTTCTGGGTTTAGAATCATGTCATGTTATAATTAATAATATTTATGTTTTTCTAACTACAAAAGTAGTATCTGCACAATGCTGAGACCTACGAAAACTACAGTAAGGCACAATTTAAAGAAATTATTTGAAATCCTGTTACTCCTTTATGTGTCTATGACTTGAGTCTTTTTTTCCAGGTGTATATGCATGGAAAGAATAGTATGCATTATATGTTTTTTTAAAAAACAAGTATGATACACTTTAGAACTAGAAGGCACCCTTAGAAATCATTTAGTATAAATCCCTTGTTTTACAGATGAAGAAATTAAAGTCAAGAGACCCTAATTCAAAGTGAATCATGTAGTTCATTTGGAGTCAGGATTAGAATCCAGGTTTCTCAGGCTGGAGTGCAGCCGCAAGATCTCAGCTCACTGCAGCCTTGACCTCCTGGGCTCCAGTGATTCTCCCACCTAAGCCTCCCAAGTAGCTGGGACTACAGATGCAAGCCAGCATGCCTGGCTAATTTTTCTATTTTTTGTAGAGACAGGATTTCACTATGTTGCTCAAGGTGATCTCAAACTCCTGGGCTCAAGTGATCTGCCCACCTGAGCCTTCCAAAGCACAAGAATTACAGGTATGAGCCACCACACCAGGCCTGGAAAATCTTATACTAGTTTTCTTTTCCTTGCAAAACAAAATTTGTGCAAAAACTTGAATCCTTAAAACTTTAATTTCAACTCAAAGCTCCATTTCCATTAATAACCTATTATTTCTAATGATCTTTGAATATTTTAAAAATAACAAGCAAAGCTTTATAGGCAAAACCTTCATCTTTCTCCTGAAGAATTCTAGCATGTATATAGAGCAGTTGCCCTCACCATATTATTCTGTGGAACACTAATTCTATTGGATGTTAACAAATGTATTAAGAAAAAAACCCAAAAAACAAAAAACAGGTTCCTTACTCAAGTAGATTGGGAAAGAAAATTATAGGAAATTGTTTACTAAACTATTTCTTGTTATTTTCATATGTTATATTAATTGCACTAAGAATCTCTTGAGTGTGTGTGCAGAATATAGTATGTAGAATTTCTTAAATTTATTTAATCTTCGAACCATCCTCAGCCTAGTCCTGATGTTTCATTTTTTGAAACAGAGTTTCACAAATTATACCATGAGGATTCCTAGGATAAAGAAATAAATGATCCAGAGTACCCCACTGAGGGCAAAGCAACTTATTTATTTTTTAGACAGAATCTTGCTCTGTCACCTAGGCTAGGGTGCTGTGGCACTATCTCAGCTCACTGCAACCTCCACCTCCTGGGTTCGAGCAATTCTGTACCTCAGCCTCCCAAGTAGCTGGGATTACAGGCGCCCGTCACCAAGCCCAATTTTTTGTATTTTTAGTAGAGGCGGAGTTTCACCATCTTGGCCAGGCTGGTCTTGAACTCCTGACCTCGTGATCCACCCACCCTGGCCTTCTAAAGTGCTGGGATTACAGGCCTGAGCCACTGCGCCCGGCCGAAAGCAACTTTAATTTAGGTTATAGTTTACTAATTTTTATAGCAAGTAGCGGAGTATTTAAGTAGAAAGAATATATGATTCCAATGATAAACTTAATGAAAAATGTTCATTTGAAACTTATTAAAGCAGGGGCCAGGTATAGGCTCATGCCTGTAATCCCAGCACTTTGGGAGGCCAAGGCAGGATGACTGCTTAGCCCAGGAGTTCAAGACAAGCCTGGGCAACATAGTGAGACCCTGTCTCAAACAAGTAGTAAGTTAAAAAAATTTATTAAAATATAATAAAAAGGCCATGTGTGGTGGCTCATGCCTGTAATCCTAGCACTTTGGGAGGCCGAGGTGGGTGGATCACCTGAGGTCAGGAGTTTGAGACCAGCCTGGTCAACATGGTGAAACCCTATCTCTACTAAAAATAGAAAAATTAGCAGGGCATGGTGCCAGGCACCTGTAATTCCAGCTACTCAGGAGGCTGAGACAGGAAAACTGCTTGAACCCGGGAGGCTGAAGTTGCACTGAACCCGATCATGTCACTGCATTCCAGCCTGGGTGACAGAGTGAGTTGCAAAAAAAAAAGAAAAAAAAAATAAAAAAAAAAAAGGAATAAGAAGAGTATCTTGAAAATTAAGACAAAATTGCATGAAAATAATTGACCCAGTACAATGTATATCCCTTTCTATGTTTTATTTTACATAAGTGTATTTATAGTACATTCACATTTTGGTGTTTACTTTCCATTTCATCTACTCACATTCACTAAACATTTATTTAATACTTTCTATGTTCTATGAAATAGGCTCAAAGATAATATATAGCTTCTGACCTCAAGGGATTTGGGGTAGTCTATAGAGGGGTAGAAATAAGTGCTCAGGGGACTTTAACAAACAAACTGCAATGTGGCAAGTGCTATTATGAAGAACATAATGCAATAAAGAGGAATGTCCAATAGGGTCAGAAGCTTGAGATGAATATAAGGCTCATCAGAGAGAACGTGGTAAAGGCGAAAAGTAGAAAGGAACAAAAACGCAATCTGTAAGTTAGGTCTTCCTACAATCAGATAGATACACATTTTAGGAAGGATTGGAGGGGCAAAAGACTTCCATTTCTGCCTTGTTTAACCAGTTTGCTATGAACAGATATTTTTAGAATCAGAAAACAAAGTGGAGGCGGAAACCTTCTCTCTACATCACCATCATTGTCAAGAGTCCCAACATTTTAGTTGGCCAAGGAAGCATTTTTCAACCTTACCTCTCACAGCATCTCCCTCCCCCCAACTCCAGCCATATCAATTAACTTGGAGTCAAAGAAATACAAATTAAAAAAAATACAGTACCATTTTAAACTCACAATTTAAAACAATTATAAAGATGATGAAATGTAAATGGTGCCAATTTTCCTAGAGGGCATTTTAATTTTTGTTGTTGTTGTTTGCAGAGACAAGGTCTCACTATGTTGCCCAGGCTGGTCTTGAACTCCTGAGCTAAAGCAATCTCACGCCTCAGCCTCCCAAAGTTCTGGGATGACAGGTGTGAACCACCATGCCTGACCCCTGGTGGGCATTTAAAATGAAAATTCTTTGAAAACATGCATACTCTTTGATCCAGCAATTCCACTTCTAGGACTATGACTTAAGGAAATAAGGAAAGACAAACAGATATGTTTACTGCAACACTGGTTATAAAAGGAAGGAAATCAGGAAACAACTGAAATGTCCAATAATAGGTTAAACTATGAAAAAGGTACACTATTCAATACAAAACCCAAACATTTCAAAGAATGACATACATTATTTAACAACACATCATTAAAAACCATCAGTGGTGTGAATGATTTGGTAATCCTGTGACACATCATTAAAAACACCACATATGTGTTGAGCACTAATCTCACAAGCCTTGAAAGTAGGTAGATTATCCAACTTTCACATGAGGAGGCCGAAACACAATTGATTTAACTTGCCCAAGGTCATACAATTATTCAGTGGTGAAACCAGGATTCAAGAGTAGGCCATCTGCTGGGTGCAGTGGGTCACGCCGGTAAACTCAACATTTTGGGAGGCCAAGGCGGGAGGATCACTTGAGACCAAGAGTTTGAGAACAGCCTGGGCAACAGAGCAAAAGCCTGTCTCGAAAAAATAAATAAACAAATAAAAGGTTGGGCGTGGTGGTGCGTCCTGTGGTCCTAGCTCCTCGGAACACTCAAGTGGAAGTGGGAAGATCGCTTGAGCTGGAAAGTCCAGGCTCCAGTGAGCCATGATAGCGCCACTGCAATACAGCCTCGGCAACAGAGTGAAACCCTGTCTCAGAAAACAAAACCAAAACAAACAATAACAAACGCAGGCTATCTGAATACCGAGCCCATGTTCCTTTCCATGCTCATTACGTCTCCTTGCCTTTGTGCAGAATGGGGTTAGAACTGTTTACCTCGCAAGGTTACTGTGCAAGTGAAATGAAATAAACAAAGCTCCTGGGACACAGTGGACATTCAATACTCAGAAACTACTAAGTAACTCGTTCAAGGTCAAACTAGGGTTTAAACACAGGACTTGAATCTTTCCTTCCAGGGAGCGGGTAGGAGGTTAAGAAGCTTTTCTCGGCTGCTGCTGCCTTTTTTTTTTTTTTCCCCTGAGACGGAGTTTCACTCCTGTTGCCCAGGCTGGAGAGCAATGGCGAGGTCTCATCTCACTGCAACCTCCGCCTCCCGAGTTCCAGCGATTCTCCTGCCTCAGCCTCCTGAGTTCAACCGATTCTCCTGCCTCAGCCTACTGAGTAGCTGGGATTACAGGCTCCCGCCACTCAGGCTTGGCTAATGTTTTGTATTTTTACCAGAGATGGGGTTTCACCATATAGGCCCGACAGGTCTCGAACTCCTGACCTCAGGTGATCCGCCCACCAATTCTTAACGCTGTCGGTATAGGCTTTCCTTCAGCCCCATAAAGCGCACCTCAGAGGTCCAGGAAAACATAACACGCATATTCAAAAAGTAGGGAGCGCGCGAAAATGGCTTTAGGAAGCACTAAGTCTTGCCTGCTTTTCTCTCCTCCCAGCTTTTCTAAATCCAAACACGGACTCCACAACCGGCAACACCGCCAATTTCAGGGGCGGAAATGACGTCTGTATTCACGCGCCGGAAGTGCATTTACGGAGTGAGACAAAGGAGAGAACGCAGGTGGGCCTGTTGCGGAGGTTTTTGAGTGAGAAGCATCAGTGCTGTATAGAACGCAGCTGTTGCCATGACGGCCCAGGGGGGCCTGGTGGCTAACCGAGGCCGGCGCTTCAAGTGGGCCATTGAGCTAAGCGGGCCTGGAGGAGGCAGCAGGTGAGGCACTTGGGCAAGTGTACGTCACTCTTCATCCCAGAACAGCACCAGAGTAATGAGACCCGAGCCCTCAGTCATAACTCTGAAAAAGATGGGTGGCATACAGACATCACCTGGGGAGGTATCGGTTTTTCTGCCGTGGAGGTTTCTCTGCCCAAAGAATGTTTACGTCAGTCCTCCTGATAAGGGACTGAGGAACACACGAGAGAGCTTGGTCTAATCTGAGTAGATGCATCTGAACGTCTTTATTCCTATGATTGGTAGATCAGGAAATGTGGTATATGAAGTGTCGAGAGGTTGCAGCTTTAGTTTCTTGGTTTGGTTTTTTAGGGGTCGAAGTGACCGGGGCAGTGGCCAGGGAGACTCACTCTACCCAGTCGGTTACTTGGACAAGCAAGTGCCTGATACCAGCGTGCAAGAGACAGACCGGATCCTGGTGGAGAAGGTACAGAGGTATAGATGTTACCGTAGTCCTTGGGCCACTCCTGACTCATATACCCATCCTCTTCTCCCAGGTGAAATTACTGTAGATAGCCCTTATCTTGAATATTTGGAAACTAAACTGCTTGAGACTGGTATTTCGGTAGTTTATATATCAGCTACAAAAGTGCTTAATAGTTTGAAAAATAAAAGATGTTTGGAACATAACATATAAGAAAGTAGGTTGAAAACGATCTTTTGGTGGCAACATCTTCCAGTTGAAGTGATCTTTTTTTCTACTCTAGTTCCCTTACACCACATATCCAACTGTCAGGATATTCTGTTGACTTTATCTACTACTACTTACTGTGTTCACCTCTCATCCCGACCCAAGCAACGATCTAGATTTCTGCAGTAGACTTTTAAAAAAGTCAGTTATTTTGGGGTATAGTTTATGTACAACCACATTCAATTAAAGCATGTTTTTTTCAGCCTTGGCACTATTAACATTTTGGGCTGGATAATTATTTGCTATGGGGTACTGTACTTGCACTGTGGGATGTTTAGCAGCATCCTTGGCCTCTACCCATTATATGCCAGTAGTGTCCCTGCCTAGTTGTGACACTAGAAATGTCTCCAACATTATCATATGTCTCTCAGGAGGCAAACTGCCCTCATTTGAGAACCACTAGTTTAAAGGATAGGATCTGATGTGCTTTCACAGTGGTATACCCCCATGAAACCACCATCTTAAAATAACTTATCTTTCATTTCCAAAAGATTCCTCTTTGTGTCCTTCTGCAATAGACTTGTAACTAACTGCGCTTGCCATTTGCCCCCTGTAGTCTATTCCCAGCACAGCAGTTAGAATGATACTTTTAAAACATAAGTCATTCCTACAAAAAACCCTCCTGTAGCTCTACATTCATTCAGCATAACAGCCCGTTTTTATAATGTCTACATAAGTCTGCATTGATCAAGCTCCTTGTAATATCTTTAACAACTTCTACCATTTTCCCCTTTGCCGAGTCCACGGTAGTCACAATAGCCTTCTTGCTGCTCTTTAAAGATGCCATACAAACTCCCATTGCAGGCTTTTTATACTTGTTCTTCCCTCCTTCTGAAATGCTCCTCCCCAGGTACTTGTATGATTTGCTTCTCTCCTTTAGGTCTCTCATATGTTAGCTTCTTAGTGAAGCCTACCCTCATGGCAATTCCTGTCCTGTTTACTTACTTTATATTTCCACATATCATTTATATATATGATAATGTTTCTAATATAGCTAGATTTACTTTGTTAATATTTTGTTTAGGATTTTTTCATTTAGAATCATGAGTAATATCGGCTCATAAACTTTTCCCTTAATGTCCTTGTCAGGTTATGGTATTTATGAGGCCCCATGTAATTAGTTGTGGAATGTGCATTTTTTAATTCTCTTAAAGAGTTTATGTAAGATTAGCTCTCTTTTTTCTTTTTTTGGAGACAGGGTCTCACTTTGTCACTCAGGTTAGAGTACAGTGGCACAATCTCACCTTACTGCAGCCCCTATCTCCTGGGCTCATGGGATCCTCCTTCCTCAGCCTCCAAGCAGCTGGGATTACAGGCATACTCTACCACATTGGGCAGATTTTTTGTATTTTTTGTAGAGATAGGGTTTCACCATGTTGCCCAGGGTGGTCTCAAATTCCTCAGCTCACACAATCTACCCACCTTGGCCACACCCAGCCTAACTTTATTTTTTCCTTAAATGTTAAGTAGAATTTGCCAAGGGAAGCCATCTGGGCTTAACTGTAATTTATTTGACAGTTATAGGGGCTATTTATAGTTCTTTTTCTATTTATATATAATTTTTGAGACAGAATCTTACTTTGTTGCCCAGGTTGGAGTGTGGTGGCACAATCTCGGCTCACTATAGCCTCCACCTCCCAGGTTCAAGTGATCCTCCTGGCTCAGCACCCCCTAGTAGCCGGGATTACAGGCACGCGCTACCATGCCTAGCTGTTTTGTATTTTTAGTAGAGATGGGGTTTTGCCATGTTGGTCAGGCTGGTCTTGAACTCCTGATCTCAGGTGATTCACTTGCCTCTGCCTCCCAAAGTGCTGGGATTATAGGCATAAGCCACTGTGTCCAGCCTGGGACTATTTATATTTCTAATTTCTCGTGTCATTTTGTTATATTTTTTCTAGGAACTTACCCATTTCCTAAAATTTCAAATGTATCCACATAAAGTTGTTGATAATATGATCGCTTCCCTATATGCAAGATCTGTGATGGGCCTTTTTTCATTCCTGATGTTGAATATTTGTCTCCTTTCTTCATCAGGCTTACCAGTATTGACTTTTTTTTTTTTTTTTTTTTTTTTGAGTCGGAGTCTCGCACTGTAGTCCGGGCTGGAGTGCAATGTCCTTGACTCACTTCAACCTCTGCCTCCCTGGTTCAAGTGATTCTCTTGCCTCAGCCTCCCAAGTAGCTGGAATTACAACTGTCCACCACGCCCAGCTAATTTTTTGTATTTTTTAGTAGAGACAGGGTTTCACTATGTTTGCAGGCTGGTCTTTAACTCCTGACCTCGTGATCCACCTGCTTTGGCCTCCCAAAATGATGAGATTACAGGTGTAAGCCACCATGCCTGGACTGACTTTTTAAAAATTATTTTCATTTATTTTTATAGGTCACTGTAGCCATGACCAGTATGGATTTTATTAATCTTTTCAAAAATCCTTTTTTTTTTTTTTTTTTTGGTTTTTTGAAATAGATGCTTTTTTTTAGACTGCCATTACTTTTTTTTTTTTTTTTTTTTGAGACAGAGTTTTGCTCTTATTACCCAAGCTGGAGTGCAATGGCATGACCTTGGTTCACTGCAACCTCTGCCTCCTTGGTTCAAGCAATTCTCTTGCCTCAGCCTCCCAAGTAGCTGGGATTACAGGAACCCACCACCATGCCTAACTAATTTTTTCATATATATATGTATTTTTGTTTTGTTTTTTATTTCTTCTAATTTTTTCTTATTTTTAGTAGAGATGGGGTTTCACCACCTTGGCCAGGCTGGTCTTGAACTCCTGACCTCAGGTGATCCACTCGCCTTGGCCTCCCAAAGTGCTGGGATTACAGGCATGAGCCACCACGCCTGGCCAGACTGCCATTACTTTTAATGGCAAAAACTGCAATTACTTTTGTACCAACCAAATAGTATGTATTTAAAGTTACAAATTTCTCAAGAGCTCTACCTGTGTTCCCCAAGTTTCAAAATGTGGTATTTTTGCTATAATTCCATTTTCCATTATAATTTCATTGATTCATGTATGATTGTTAATTCCAAACATGAGATTTTTCTAGTTACTATAAAATTGTTTCTAATCTAATTGCATTATAGTCAAAGAATATGTTTTATACAATATACATTCTTTGAGATTGACATTTTGTTCATGGTTCAGCAAGTGGTCAGTTTTTATAAATATCCTGTGTTTGAAAAGAATGTGAATTCTGCAGTTGTTGAGTGCAGTGTTACATATATGTCAGTGGGTTAAGTTTGTTAATGTCATGCAAATCTGAGGGTGTTGATCAGAGGGTTAAAATTGTGTTTGTTTCAGCGCTGTTGGGACATCGCCTTGGGTCCCCTTAAACAGATTCCCATGAACCTCTTCATCATGTACATGGCAGGCAATACCATCTCCATCTTTCCTACTATGATGGTGTGTATGATGGCCTGGCGACCCATTCAGGCACTTATGGCCATTTCAGCCAGTAAGTATTCTTGAAACAATAACCCTTCCATAAGTTTTAAGAATTAAAGGCAGGCCAGGTGTGGTGGCTCACATCTGTAATCCCAGCAACTTTGGGAGGCCGAGGTGGGTAGATCGTCTGAGGTCAGGAGTTTGATACCAGCCTGGCCAACACAGTGGAACCCCATCTGTACTAAAAACGCAAAAATCAGCTGGGCGTGGTGGCATACGCCTGTAATCCCAGCTACTTGGGAGGCTGAGACAGGAGAATCACTTGAACCTTGGAAACGGAGGTTGCAGTGAGCCGAGATCACACCACTGCATGCCAGCCTGGGTGATAAAGTGAGACTCCATCTCAAAAGAAAAAAAAAGGAATTAAAGGCAAATTCTTAAGGACAGTTTTTGGCTAACAGGCATATAGAGTGGTGGGGTAATGGTGGTGGCATGGAGGGGAATATAGTGCTTACCACGATTTTCTTTTTGCCTTTAATGGTCCTCTTTGCTGTCTTACTATGGGTCTGTGTGATTTTAATATATGGTTGGCTTGATTCATATTGGGGGAAAGAGTTCTTTTGGTTTTGACATCTTCTGTTACCCCAACAGCTTTCAAGATGTTAGAGAGTTCAAGCCAGAAGTTTCTTCAGGGTTTGGTGTATCTCATTGGAAACCTGATGGGTTTGGCATTGGCTGTTTACAAGTGCCAGTCCATGGGACTGTTGCCTACACATGCATCAGATTGGTTAGCTTTCATTGAGCCCCCTGAGGTAAGGCAAAAGAAAAGCTGAATTCTGGGTGGTTGTAGTATACAGTGAATAGCTGACTTACTTGATGGTGGGGAAATTAGAGTTGGTATTAGAGTTTCTTTTTTTTTTTTTTTTTTTTTTTTTTTTGAGATG
Organism: Sapajus apella; assembly: GCF_009761245.1. Taxonomy (NCBI): domain Eukaryota; kingdom Metazoa; phylum Chordata; class Mammalia; order Primates; family Cebidae; genus Sapajus; species Sapajus apella. Next base: position 7,643,719 of record NW_022437062.1, read on the forward strand.
GAGTCTCCCTCTGTTGCCCAGGCTGGAGTGCAGTGGTGCGATCTTGGCTCACTACAACCTCTGCCCCCCAGGTTTAAGCAATTCTCCTGCCTCAGCCTTCCAATTAGCTGGGATTACAGGTGCCTGCCACCATGCCCAGATTTTTTTGTATTTTTTAGTACAGATGGGGTTTCATCTTGTTGGCCAGGCTAATTTCAAACTCCTGACCTCAAGTGATCCGCTTGCCTCGGCCTCCCAAAGTGCTAGGATTATAGCCATGAGCCACCACGCCTGGCCTAGAGTTTCTTAAAAAATAAGAGCCATTAGGAGTTTTTAAGTTACTATTTTGAAACAAGGTCTTGCCCTTTTGCCCAGGCTGGAGTGCAGCGGTGTAATCATGGCTCACTGTAGCCTTGACCTCCAGGCTCAAGTACTCACCCTCCCAAGTAGCTGGGACTACAGGTGCGCAACCCCACGCCCGGCTAATTTTTGTATTTTTTGTAGAGACATGGTTTCACCATGTTGCCAAGACTGTTCTTGAAATCCTGGGCTCAAGCGATCTGCCCCCGCCTTAGCCTCCCGAAGTGTTAAGATTAGCTACTGCGCCTGTCCTGGAAGTTCTTTTTTAAAAATAGGCAAAATAGAGCTTGTGGTTAAAGTATTAAGTAATTGAATCAGGAAGTTATTTTTAACACTAATTTGCCACTCACCTATTTATCCTTTCTTCTTTCAGAGAATGGAGTTCAGTGGTGGAGGACTGCTTTTGTGAACCTGAGAAAGCAACAGCTGCTGCCTATGTATTTGGGTCTTTACATCCTTCTTTAAGCCCAGTGGCTTCTCAGCATACTCTTAAAATCATCACTCATGTTAAAAAGAACCACAAAGCTCTTTTCTCCATGGTGGGGTGACAGGTCCTAGAAGGACAATGTGCATATTACTATAAACACAAAGAAACTATACCAGAACCCCTGACTGAAAATAATGTAGAAAACTTTATTTATGTTTCCAGTACAGAGCAAAACAACAAATAAAATCATAACTCTATGTAAACAAGAGAATAACTGCTGCTAAATCATGAAGTGTAGCAGCATATCCTTTCAATAAATTAAATGGTTGAGAACAATGCATAAAAAAAGTTGCACAAGTTCCCTTAAATCTATTTTCCTTAATATTTCACTTCTATTTAATACAAGCTGGGACATCATAAAAATTCTGTTGGGAGACACTTATGGAAGATGTAAGAAAATAATGCTGGATTCAGCTTATACATGATGAAAAGAAAAATAAACCAGAACAAAAGAGCACATAAACATGCATACAGTCTAACTGTTGTTTTAATACCCACAATAAGGGATTTCATGTTAACATGTTTGGGGGGAATGAGGATTGGTGGGATCCTTGGGGCCACAGGAATCTGAGGCAACAGAAGATACATATAGTGATCTTACCCCTGCCGAGAGGAAGCTGGCACCTGTCAAGCAGATGCTGCAGTTCAGACTTAAGCTTTTAAGATAGCTATTAAAGGCAGAGGGTCAGCAGTAGGAGGATGTGAATTTCTAATCTGCCCTGGTAAAGTCATAGGTAAGACTCAAAAGCTTGATCTTATTCAAAAGGCAGGTATTTCCTTTGTCTTTTCTCTTGAAACAGCCCTTTCCCCTAAGGTGCATTCTCAAGTTTTCAGTATTGCTTTATTTGCAGTGATTAAGAGAGATGAAAGACTTTGGAGACACCATAGCAACACATACAGACATGAAATGCTCTAGACAGAGATTAGTGTACATCTGGCCTAATAACCATTTTTCCATGTAACAGTGATTTTGAGTAGTGGCTACATTAATGGCCACTAATTCCCTTATCCCTTTAAAAGATTTTTACAGAGCTCCAACCACAAACAGCACTTCTAAAACTAACTTTTATTGTCTGCCCATACTTTGTTCTACGTGGAAACAAAAATACCACTTTGGCCAGGGGTGTGTGTAAATGTGGGGGAATTCCTAGGCAGGCTGACCTTTACAGTACGGGTCTTTAAGATACTGGATCCTGGCCAGGCACAGTGGCTCACGCCAGCACTCTGGGAGGCCAAGGCAGGCAGACCACCTGAGGTCGGGAGTTTGAGACCAGCCTGATCAACATGGAGAAACCCCATCTCTGCTAAAAATACAAAATTAGCCAGGTGTGGTGGCGCATGCCTGTAATCCCATCTACTCAGGAGGCTGTGGTAGGAGAATCACTTGAACCTGGGAATTGGAGGTTACAGTGAGCTGAGATCGCTCCATTGCACTCCAACCTGGGCAATAGGAACAAAACTGTCTCAAAAAAAAAGATACTAAATCCTGCGGGACCTGACTCACTACTGTTACAAGCAACTAAGCAATGGAGTGTTGCAGTGGGAGTTATAAAAAATGCTATCATCTGCAGGGGGGAACAGAAAAAAAGACTTAAGATCCTATTTGCTTTGCCATCCTGAGTGTGCCTGGAGGTTGAAGAAAGAGCAAAGGGAACAAATCAAAATTACTCAATTTCTTAAGCTACAGTGAAGAGTTTTCTCTTTACTTACAGGTCAAATGAATAATCTGTGACACTCAGGTCAGCTTGCTTCATGTCCTACTGAGTAATCAAACGAGTGGCACTACTTGTGACTAATAAATTGAAATTCAAAAACAGCCATGAATACAGGCAAGAAAAGTTTGTCTAAATACCTAGTATGTAAAAGAAATGAAGATTTCACATACTTGAAATTACTGCTCAGCCAGCCAGTTTCCCTATGCTTGTAAGCCAGATGTTGTGTGATCAGTAAATAAGTAAATAAAAAGCTGAGCTTGCACAAGTATTTCCTTGGCACACTGAACTTTCTTTTTTCTTTTTGAGATGAACTATTGCTCTGTTGCCCATCCTAGAGTGCAGTAGTGCAATCCTGGCTCACTGCAACCTCCGCCTCCTGGGTTAAAAAGATTCTCCTGCCTCAGCCTCCTGTGGTAGCTGGGATTACAGGTGTGTGCCACCAAACCTGGCTAATTTTTGTATTTTTAATAGACACAGGGTTTCACCATGTCAGCCAGGCTGGTCTTGAACTCCTGATCTCAAGTGATTCACCTGCCTCAGCCTCCAAAAGTGCTGGGATTACAGGTGTGAGCCATAGCACCCAGCCTGAACTTTCTGAAAACAAAACAAATAGAAGACTGTTGGCTTGGTTAATTTCTTAGTTCAGAGCCAACTTTCTGTAGTCAAAATGAAGGATAAAATTGAAAGAAAAAGGGGAAAATGCTTATACTTGGCATTAAGTTGAATGTCTTAAGTCTTAACTACGGCTTTGTAGATGAGGCAACAGATTTCTTAGTGAAAGTAAAATTTCTTGAACAGGCCAATGCCAATCTGAATGCCATTTTAGTAAAGTAGATAAGGAGAGTAGCCACTCAGTAACTGGTACCAAGGAAAGAGTATGGCTCTAGAACTTCCAATTCCATTGCTAGATGTGCCCTTTAAAAGATAGTCTAGTGCTTTCAGGGAAGGATTTTTAGCCAGTTTTCCTAGAATTTGTTCCTTAAGATTTTCTGACCTATGCTTAATAAGAGGGCATAAAAAAAGGCATGGGGGAGGGCGGTGGGTGGAGCAGGGGGAAGTAGAACCTGTTGGTTAATGTGCATCATGACCTGCACTTCTTAGATAACAGCTTGTATGTTTTGTCCATGTTGTATAAAGAAACAAAGACTATTGCAGTAAATGTTAATAGCCTCCTTTTGGACTTCTCTTAGTTTGGCCATTTGAAAGGAACCTGAAAGAAATAATTTTTACCTTACCAAAAACAATTTCCATGGCAACTGCCTGTGTTACAACCACAGAACAGGTTCTGAGCTAAGAGACACAGTTGAAGTATACACTGACACAGTATGGATACTTAAATCTGGTTTTTGGGGGAAATATTTATGAAGAAGTAGAGGCTGCAGCTGTGTTTCAAGTTTTGTACATTAGTATCCTAATATAAAATTAGAGCAGTGGGTATACTAAAGAAATAGAGCTAAAAAATGTTCGCATCTTGGCTTGCCAAGGATAATAGGTCCACATATACTTGACCATAAATTCTTCAGTAAGATGAAGCTGTGTCTGGTGGTCATCCCCACAGTGCCATCATTGAACCATGGCTTCTGAGATTCATCTTTAATGTCGAATATGTACTTGACTTTTTTTCTTCAGTTGAATTTCTAGCATCCCTTTTACCAATTCATTTATTGGCTCAGCTTGTTAATTCTAACTTGCCTTTGACTGGTCAGACGTGGCTCCTAAGACTTGAACATTGTTCTGATGTTGAGGGAGTACTTGCTTTTTCTGTAAGGACTGTAGATCAGATGGGAGCTCTTTAACACAGGTACTTGAAGCTCAGCTCATCAAGAGTTCAGTGTGATGCGTATACAACACAGGCTTCTAGTTGAGTGGGAGTGGTAGTAATGAGCTGGCACTTCCATGGAGGATGTAGGTCTTTTTAAGAAAACAGGCCAAGCACAGTCATTCAGAGTAGATTATGAATAAATGGTGATCACTTCACTGCCACCACCCCGGACAAGCAGGACTCGCTCTAGTCCCTCGGTAAGCACCTCTAGGAACTCCATGTCTTCAGAACTTGTCAAGGAGACAGGCAAAAGAAAAGTACAAACTTACAACCTGGCATCATAATCTGAAGTTACCTGATCATAGAGCTATAAAATTAGCTGCTTAATTATATATTCAGAAAAGTCTGAACTTTGTATTGAAATTAACCCTGTGAAGTAACCAGGGATCCAGGTGCATACATAATACAAGACTCCTGGTTTGTTATTTTCTAAATGTTATTTAAAAAATGGGAAAACCTACAAATGTTATTCTAAATAAGATAAAAATGATGAAAGAAGAAAAAAAGCCACAATAGGGCAGCTAACAAGATTCCTAGAGAGAACCCAAGTAATTTCTTTTTTTTTTTTTTTTTTTTTTGAGACGGAGTTTCGCTCTTGTTACCCAGGCTGGAGTGCAATGGCGCCATCTCGGCTCACCGCAACCTCCGCCTCCGAACCCAGGTAATTTCTAAGTGAAGCTGCTCAAGTCAGATTTTTCTGCCAGTTCAATTTGTCTTTTTTTTTTTTTAAAGACCTTTTTTTCTTTCTTTCCTTTTTGTCTTTCTTTTTTTTTTTTTTTTGAGAGGGAGTTTCGCTCTTGTTGCGTATGTTGAAGCGCAATGGTGTGATCTCAGCTCACTACAACCTCCGCCTCCCAGGTTCAAGCGATTCTCCTGCCTCAGCCTCCTGAGTAGCTGGGATTATAGGCACCCGCCACCACATCCAGCTAATTTTTGTATTTTCAGTAGAGACGGGGTTTCACCATGTTGGCCAGGCTAGTCTCGAACTCGTGACCTCAGTTGGTCCACCTGCCTTGGCCTCCCAAGTGCTGGGATTATAGGCATGAGCCACCACGCCTGGCCTAAACCTCTTTTTTAAAAATGATACTGGTGGGAATAAGCTAATCTATGTGGTTGCAGTGCTGAACAGTTTCCCTCATGCCAGAAGTCCTGGGATGAAGGTATGATGAAGAATCCATATCTCTTTTTTCCCCTGAGTTAAAGGAGGGTCTATCTCAGCATCTTCCCTAACTTTATCCAAAATAAAAAGGTTTTGCAAAGCGAGTAGAGCCTGAAAAGGAGAAAGGATGTGGATATGCTTTCTGTAGGATTGTGAGGAAGGGTTTTATACACTGAATATTAGCTGTCATGTTGCAAATACACCATCTAAAAAGTCTTCTAGAACTGAATTATATTTGCCCCAACTCCCCTAAAAGAATTAACTTGTAAAAATTCTTACCTAAGACTTTTAAGTCTTCCTTAAAGAGGGAAAGTGGGGGCATAGACAATAACTTTTTATAGTTACCTCGTTACCTCATCTCATAAAGAGGCTAAGGAGATTTTCCCTACTGGAAGTCCCACTCTTGGAAAGGATACAGTTTTCATCACCCTCGGGGTTTCGTGGTGGCCCTGGCATATTCAATAAAACCAGCTTTGCTTCATGGGACTTGTTAACTATAACCTCATTGAGTTTAACTGCTGTATGCATCCGCCTCACATTGGACTGGTCTCTGAGTGGGGAAGAAATTAAGATTGTTAAGGTAAAAAGAAAACTAGCTATACAGTCAACCTTAAAAACTTGATATCCAGAGCTTTTTCATTTGACTATGGATAATCTGATAAAATGATTTTTCTTTTTTTTTTTTTGAGAGGGAGTTTCACTCGTTGCCCAAGCTGGAGTAAAATGGCGTGATCTCGGCTCACTGCAACCTCTACCTCCTGGGTTTAAGCGATTCTCCTGCCTCAGCCTCCCGAGTAGCTGGGATTACAGGCACCCACCACCATGCCTGGCTAACTTTTTTAGTATTTTTAGTAGAGACAGCGTTTTACCATATTGGCCAGGCTGGTCTCAAATTCCTGACCTCAGGTGATCTGCCTACCTCTGCCTCCCAGAGTGCTAGGGTTATAGGCATAAGCCACTGTTCCTGGCCTAAAATGATTTCCTTATGATATTAATATCTGGGTTTCCTCATTCTCTGTTCGCTTATTTTATACTAAGAACACAGTATGGAAGTGAACTATGTGGATAGTGAGGATGGTTAGCTTGCGTACACTGTTCATTGGGAGCCAGTAGGAACAGGCAAGCAATAATGAGGTGGCTAGATTCGGGGTGAAATGAACAGACTCTATCCTGTGTATCCAGGCAAAGTCACAAATTGTGCCACTGATTAGGTTATTATATTTCACGACAAACTTGGGAGTGGGAAAACTTACGGACGCATGTTAAGCAGGTCCTGAAATCCTTCCATTGACTTGGCTTTTTGCCCCCGGGATGCCATGTACTTGTCTTTTGTCCAAGTCATGTGTACCTTCTCCTGATAGGTTTCTGTCTCTTCATCCTCATCAGAGCCAATGCTGGTCAATCGTAGCATTGAGTTTCGATCTTTCACCAACTGTGCCTGAGGAAGGTCCAACACAAGTTATTCTACCAAATTTTCTCTCATGCTTCATCTTCAGTTATTTTGAAGTAATAATGGGGTTATAGTGGAATAACTGACAGAGTGAGAAGGAAAGAATTTGTCATCCTGCAAAAACAATACAGTATCATCCTTTTCAGTGACAGACTTTAGAGAGCCAGGACTGGATTGATGCAGTAAGGTCTCACCTCTCTGTCTCGCTCTGTTTTGGATAGCCGCATGTGCCGGAGCATCTGGGACCTCTGCTCCATCATCAAAGTGCGCTCATAAGTATAAGCTGATATGTCACTGTCATGCTGCCATAGACATCACACAAAGGGGGCAAAAAGCACAAAGGAGAAAGAAGGATGAACCACACATTTTTATTTCCAGTCACTAAATTAAGCCAGGGAAAGCCTCACAATATTAACCTAAGTTTCACCCCTGTTTCGTTTAGTCATTGAGCTACATAATGTTTTTGTGGTTGCTGATAAAATCCAGAGGCCCTGAGAATCTTTTTCATGATCTAACCAATACACGTGTTGCCTTGAAACACAAAACACAAACTCTAGTCTTTTTAATACTGTTCGATTTTTTTTTAAAGCCATGTGTGATTTTAAGCTGAATATATGAATTAAAATTTCATGCAACTATATTAAGCAGATGAGAATCTGGCAGAAATATCAGGGCTGTGTAATAAACAAGAATGCAAAACCAAAAAGCAACATCAAATATGCATCATATATACATCCTACTTAGGTCAACAAATTAGGGGTTTTTTTTGTTTTGTTTTGTTTTTTATGGCACTAGGAGATTAATCCACATTTAGAGCTGAATAATTTCCCAAACCAGAAAAGATTCAAGGAAGACAGGGAGAGGAATGGGGGAATGAACCTCTTGTATCTCAAACTCAGCTTTCTCACCATCTCCACCACTTCTACCTCCGCCTCAATGCGCAAGTGATACAGGAAGGTGGCTAGGTCCTTCTTCATCTGGATACTGTTGTCTTCTAGTTGGGCTACTGTGAAGATCCGTATGCTGCACTTTCGCCACACCTTAGAGAGAGACATACGTATATGGAAAATTAGAGCAAGGAGGCAAAAAAAGTTACTTCCTAAGAGACATTGTGGTCTAGAAGAACCTTGCTATATATAGTATGAGGGTATTTGCTCCTAGCTTCCTACTTGCTATGTTATTGTATTAGGGCAAAAGATTGACTAAACACCACATTTAATACACTTTTAAGGAGTCCTTAATTTCATAACAAGAAAACACTGGCAAAAGAAAAGATGGCTCATGATACATTAATAGGGTGCTTTATTCTGATAGTACATTGATGACAACATGCAGACTATAATATTTACTATTTTAAATTTCAGTTTAGTCTTACCACAGAATGGGCATGTATATGTGTGCAATATACAAACGATAGGCAGGTTTCAAATACAAAGACAATGATTTCTCTTAAGGTTGAAATTGGAATCACTGGAGAGCCCAGAATAACTTCTAGCTCTTCTGATTCTAAGCCCCGACACTATATAATCAAAGGAAGAATCTGTCCAGTGAACCAGGACAGAAGGGAGAAAGACTTTTGTGGAAAAAAAAGGTGTCTAAAATACCTTGTGCTGTTTCAGTAGGAATGGTAGTAGCATGAGCATCCCCCCATCATGCACAATCCACCACACATCAATGTTGCCTTCAGAAAATTGTTCCACATTGCTGGGAAAGAAGGAGATGTTTTTAGCCACCAGCAGTGCGAGATGGGCAGCAGTTGTCACTCGAACTGTGCCTAGGGAGAAAAAAGAATAAGCAGAGAAGACTCCTTAGGCTTGCATTGCTTCCGATTGCATCAGGAAGGCAAGCAAATGCTCTTTTTACACTTATTTGAGCAAGGGGTCCTATCTACTTAGTAGGTTATATCTCATTAAGTAACAGAAATCATTGTGAAAAATCTGAGTAGCTAACAATTAGACTGAGAACCATAATTTGTGTTACTAGGTATATTCTGATTACTACATTTCTAAGGGGGGATATGTGAATTTGGGAGATTATGATGCTGAAGAACAATCCTTCCAATTCCTGTGAGGACATCAATATAGAAAATCACATATGAAAACATGGCAATATGGAGATAATTTCTAGCACAAGACCTGACAGAAATAAGTAATTCATGAACATAATGTGAAGCTGAAGGGGATGGGCAGAATCTGGGTGTTACTACTGGCAGTGTTTTGGGTTGCCATATAAGACTACGCTTCAGCAATGGAATAGCATCTATTTTAAGAGGCTGAGGTGACACAGATTTAACTATATCCCCTTGACTTAGGCCCTTAGGTTTGTATGAGAAATGGTTGGTACCAATGAAAGTCTTCCAAGCGCGGGCATCTTCGCTTTGACGCCAGCCATTAGGCCAGCCCATCACCACTGTGTTGTGCTTCATGCCCCCAAGGCCACATGACTGGATGAGGTGGGAAATGCCCTCTCTCAGTTTGGCGGCCACCACCAGCTGGCAGAATCCTTTTACCTTCTCTGCCTCCATTAGGTGCTTTATGGTCTGAAAGAGACACAGGAGCACAACACTGAACTGCTTCACTCTCGACCTTTTAACCCATTATTCCTTCTCCATCTTATATCCCCCACCTGTTTCCAAAGTCTGCATAAAACTATATCGCCTACAGAAAAGTCCAAAAAGTTAAAATTATCCCAAAGGAATTTCATGATCTTTTGTCTTTTTCACTTTCTAAGTGCTTACTACATATTTTTACCTCTGTAGCTGGTTGTCTACAGGGAGTTTCTGTGCCTTTTCCTTTTTCTGCTTTTGTTCCTTTGTACCATACCAAAAAACTGGGAACAGGGATCTCTATAAAGTGATTATTCAACATTCTCAATTGACCAGGGTGATTCACTAGCGTGAACACGATCTTCTTCCTGCCTCAGCCCCAGTCATGCCCTGACTCATCTTACCAGAAATTCAATATGATGACTCAGTTTCACTTTAAAATTTTTTCAGGTATGTTTTCTTTTTTGCTTCTCCCATTCCCATATGCTTTTTGACATTTTAATGGTGATTATTTATGACACTAGTAGTTGCATTACTATTCCTGTATTTAGTCAAGCCAATTTGGAGATATCTCATTTACACTTACTCCACCCTCTTGGTGGGAAAAGGAAGGGAATAATGGTGTGGAAAATGGAATGATTTTCACAAAGGCACGGATTAAATTAGTGATATGACTAAGAACTAGGCTATCCTGATTTTCAATCCTGTGTACCTTTTATTAATTTTTAGCATTATTCTGGACTAATGTTTCCTCAGCATTTCTAGTGTTTAGGATTTCATGAGCATTCCAAAATGAATGCCATTGAACACAATGGCATTTCAAAAGCAATAGGATTAGTTCTATCATATATAGTAAGTATTAGAGTGAAAACAACTTCCTTGTTAAAGAACTTTAGTGTTCAGAACAGCTAACCAGAAGTAGCAAAGGAATCTTACTCATGATACCACATAGATTAATAAAGAGAAGAAAATTTGGTCAGTATTCCTTGTTGTCACAAGATTGAGAGGAATCCTCTCCAAAATTCAAGCAATCAATTTATTTACATGACTATTCTCAGTGCTGAGATTAATGTTTGGAGTGTATTTGAAAATAATGTTTAGACTTAATAATCTTATAATCTAGTAATGTTTTAAATGGGAAGAAAGAATAACTATTTTCTGGCTCATCTTTATTACTTGGGAGAAAGTATCCGAAGGTCAGCACTAAGTGAGAAACCTCCTAGATCACTCAGGAACAAGATTCAAGTAGAAGTTTGAGGTCTTACTACTTAGCATCACAAAGCTCTGTAAACCGAGTTCCAATACATCCAAAGTCTGACTCTTACCTGCTCAGCAGCTAAAGCTTCACCATAGTTCTCTAGGAAGTTCCCCACGATGACAGAGCCCACAATAGTAAGACCTTTTCCTGCTTTGAGCTGTGAGGCAAAGGTGAGGAGGCGAGGATGCTTGACATGTAAGTCTTCATCTAGTTTCAGTAATACAAGCAACTGAGGCCTGTGAAGAGGTTGGTGGGGGTTGGAGGGGAGGAGAAAACATTTTGGGTTTGGGGAACAGAATGACAGACGCCACCCTTTAATTCAGGAGATCTGTATAAAACAGGTAACTTGACAGAAGGAAGAGATCACAGGAAATGACAGGATGAGAGTATTATTTTGAATGTTCCCAGTACTATCTCAAGTTGATCAGTCTTCAAGGAAGAATAATAAATTGTAGAAATCTTGATCATAAATGACATGAAGAAAAGGGAATAAAAAATTAAAGATTTACAATAGTTCAAAACCGGTCCATTATACCAATTTCTTGAGCCACAAGGTTTTCTTATCCTGTAATCAACAAAGCACATATTTTTGTGTGTTAACTATGTGCCAAATACTGCTAGTGTTGATTTCTTTACCTCCAGTTTTTAGTGTGTGGAGGTCCTTCCTCCAACCGAAGCAAAGCAAACCGGGCTGCACTGAGGGACAGCCCCCGGATACCATCACCCCATTCTTTCTCAGCTCTGTGAGAAAAAGAAAAGAGCAGAGGCAAATTTAAACTATAGTAAGCATAATTTTAAAGAATAATGTTTTTTTTTTTCTGAATCTAAAAATCACATATGTGCAAGGTAGAAGATTAAAACCCAGATTAATGATAAAATGTTCTTTACTAACATAATGAACCTGCTGTAGGCAGATCAACAAACAGCACCCTGCACCAACAGACTGCAGGCATAAACAGTTCAGCATAAAGCCTGAAGGGGTCACTCATTCAGTCCTTCTATGTAATTCTTTAAAAGCAATAATGTAAAACAGCAATTTAGATTAGAAAATTATAACAGACCTGGAAGTTAAGTTACTTTGAAAATAATGCAGAGAAGGGAAAGTTCAATGTAATCTTCTGAATGTTATTTAGTCCTCATTTTTGAAAGTTGTTAGTAAGTCTTAGTAGTTACAAAGTTGTTCAGAACTAATTTCTTTTTCATTTCAGAGACAATCCCTTGACTGAAAAGATGAGTAAAAATATTTATATTTGTGTTGTACTTCGTTTAGTATGAATCATTATTTGGATAGGTCCTTTGCAATTTTCCACTGATCCATTCATACCTTCTCAATGGATTTCCCTTGTGATGAAAGTTTGCATCGGTAAGATGGTTAGAGAATTAGGGGTACAAAATATAGTTATGAACAAAATGAAATTACCTGAGTCCTTAATGTATTTTCACTGAGCTGGCTCTAACCAAACTAGCTAGTCTTGCTACTTTTAGCTGTGATCAAGATTAAATCCACACTCACCCTTGGTACTCAATGTACTTGTAGATCATACCAGCTATTACCATGGCTACAATGGCATAATACCAGGAAGAAATGAACATCAGAGCCAGACAGATACTCATTCCCATGAAAGAAAGGGCCCTAAAAAATTAAAAACAAAACAAATACCAAAAAGTATTTTTTAAAGTAGCTGAAAAAGAAGCCTATGTTAGAGGTGCTTCTCCAAATATCTCTAGTGAGGGATTATTAAAAACTTTGAAACTATTATAAATAGAACTTTTATAAAATGCAATAAAAATGAATTCTTAATTATCACATGCCTGGATGCTGCAGCAATGTCAAACTGCCACAAAAGTTTCTAAATGCTTATTCTCAATTCTATGGTTGTCTTATCATGAAACAGTCAGTAGATGGGCACTAAACCCCAAACTGTACTTTGCATTAGAAGATGTTTCCAACTGCTGGAAAAACATAAATAACAGAACACTATGAAAGTCATCTGTAGTTCTGAGGACAATTAATACTTACGTGGCAAAGCAGGGATGGACAGACAGTCAGAAATGTTAATAACTCTAGGATCTTTTAAAAAATTTTCATGTAAACGTTTCTAAAATTTTATAAATATTTATTAGCATAACTGCAGAACTCACTAAGAAAAATTTGCTATTATTTTTGGACGGTACATAAGAGAAACCTGGCAGACAATAAAGAATTACTTGTTTTGATCACACAAATTAGGTAGACAACTACATTTACTGAAGGTTTTCTGTGTACAGAATGAACTTCCTAGCTCTATGATGAATTTTAAAGAATGAACAGGAGAGTTAATCTGGAGAAAACTAGGATGTAATGAAAATATAAGGCAAAGAGAAAGAGAAAAATAGAAGCAAGATAGCAACAAAAAAAGTTCATAAAGAATTTTTTTTTTTGAGATGGAGTTTTACTCTTGTTGTCCAGGCTGGAGTGCAATGGCACAATCTCGGCTCACCACAATCTCCACCTCTTGGGTTCATGCGATGGTTCAAGTGATTCTCCTGCCTCAGCTTCCTGAGTAGCTGGGATTACAGGAATGCACCACCATGCCAGACTAATTTTGTATTTTTAGTAGAGACAAAGTTTCTCCATGTTGGTCAGGCTGGTCTCAAACTCCCGATCTCAGGTGATCTGCCTGCCTTGGCCTCCCAAAGTGCTGGGATTACAGGTGTGAACCACTGCACCCAGCCGCATAAAGAACTTTGAACTAAAGTTAAAGCTACAAAGGGCATTAGAGGCATTAAAAATCAGTAGAAGATTTAAATTTTTGCCCAGTAAAGGTTACATCACAGCCCACCATTGGTAAGTGAAGTCAGAAAGGGAACAAGGAGAAAGTCAGCAAAGAAGAATGTAGCAACAGGTACATACAGGACATAATTAATGAGCACTTAGCTATGAGAGGAAAGAGATGGGATGATAGCCAAAAAACTTTCATGATGACCCCTTCAGGACTGGGGAGACTTAACTACAATAGCAACAGCAGCAACAGTTCGTTGAGAGCAGAGCTCTCATAGTAAATGTACCAGGCACTATGATAAGCACTTTAGATTTATTAGTCCCATTTTACAAACAAATTAAATTAAATTTTGCATGGTTATGTGCTTTGCTGAAGGGTACAAAAGTAGGACACAGTAGAGCTGAGATTGGAACTTAGATCATCTGACTCCGTAGCCGTAAGGGACAAACAGGAAAATAAATATGCAAGAGAAGGATGTTTTAACCTGAAATTTATAGCAGGCTGGAAATACTTATTCTGTGCTTTTACTCTATTCTTATTGGGTGTTATAAGTTATTATGAAGTGATACAGGAAAACAGGATGGGAGGTGAGGATTCAGTTTAGAATTCAAAGTTGAAACTGTATAAAATGGCTGACAAAGAAAAAAATTTTATCAAGAAGCCAGACTCTCCTAGTTTTCTAGTTCAAAGATGGGTTCTCTTCAAATGTGAGTAAAAAGAAGAGAAGAAGCAGACTTACCAATGGTAGTAGCGGAATCGGGGTCTCCAGTTGGGTGTTCGAAGTAATGTTTGCAAGGCACATGCCAAGTTTACAAAGAGGTAACACATGAGAAAAAACCTGAAGAATAAAAAAAGAGGAATGATTATTACTGGAAGATGATTCTTTGAGGGTTAAGTAACTGGAGACCTTTGCTGTATTGACGCCTGTTTCTAGACAACTAACCCCTGATTAAATAGGAAGCAGAGAAACTTAAACCTCTCCCCACAAACCTGCTAATCCTTCTCTGTTCTCTCAGTGACACAACCACTCTTTACCCAGTTGTTCTTAGGATAATCCACATTTCGTCTTCCTTACCCTTGTTCCAAATTCACTAACCAAGTCCTATGGATTCTACTTAAAAATCTCTAAGCTGCTTCTCTTCCTTTTCATCTCTATTACTAATCACCTTAGCTCAGGCTCTCATATCTTCTTTCCAATTAGCATTCCCAGCTCAATTCTAGCCTCCTTCGAATCCATCTTTTATACCAGACTGATCATCCTAAAGCATTATCATTTTCTTCTCAAAGATTACCCACTACTTCCAGGTCCTCTGTGATCTGGTCTACTTACTGCTCTATTCTGCTTCTCCCTCAACATGCACCCTCCCCTCTAGCCAAACTACTTCCAGTTCTCCGGATGTGCTACCTTATATCATTCCTTAATTCCTTTAGACACATTCTCTGCCTGGAATGGCTGTCATCCCTTGTTTTCTTAGCAAATAACCAGTCATTCTTCAAGATACAAGTATCACTTCCTCCACAAAATCTTTCTTGCATTTCCGTCTGTTTAGATGTCTTGCTTTGGTGTTCCTGTGGTACTCAGTGTTCACCTTTAGCATGGCACTCATCACACTATATATGGATTATTGGTTTCCTTATCCATTATCAGTGCCATAAGATCGTCTTATCCATCTTTGTATTCCCAGAGTACCATATTAGACAGTGCCATCAGTAGTAAGTAGTAAGCCATCAGTAAGTCACAGGTGAATAAATAAAAAAACTAACAGTGGTCATAAAAGCTACAACCAACTGATAATGAATTAGAAATGAAGCCAAAGAACTCAAGTTAAATAGGTAGGCAAAAACCTAATAACTTACAAAAGTCAGTGCTACTTGAAAGTTCTCAGAAATGATTTTTATTTAAGTGAAGTTACATCCGTTGTTAGCCCACTCTTGTCACTACTGTTATATGACTAATGGAAATAAACATGTATTCTTTATCATTTAAACAAGAAAAACTGAAGAGAAGCATTGGTTCTTACATGGAAAGAATTGGGGCCACAAGATCCAGGGAGGCAATAAGTATTCCAAGCTCTGCAATGGCAGCAGTTAGAAGTAAAGCCCAGGTAGGTTCCCCATTGGCTTTGCTGTGGCCAAAAACCTGTACACAGAAAGGAAATATCAGGCATAGGAGCACTGAGTCAATGCTCTCTGATTCCTCCAGCCTACGGTTTCAGACATGTGGAAGATAACAGCGTTACAACTGTGATATCTTTTAAACACCATTACAGACTCACACGTAAACTTATGCGTGGAATTTAGAGGGTCTTGTGCTAAAAACCCATGTCCCTACATTTATGATCTAGTAATTTCTAAGCCCATGAAGACCATACTGTTTCTCATTAAAGCTGGGAAAAAAAGAAGAGGGCATTTAAAAAGGTCACTTACTCTTAGAAATGGTATGATGTTATCCTTAGCAATAGCTTGTAGCAGCCTTGGTGCACCTGTGAGGCTCTGAAGTCCAGCCCCACACGTTGAAAAGAAGGAGCCAATAACAATCACCCATGGGGATGGCCAAGATAAGGTGCCCACCACCAAATTACCTTTCACAGCATCCCCAAATCTGGAAAGGAAACACGAGTGGGGAAATTTAATCTGGAAATAACTTTAGACTGAAATACTAGAGAGACATTTACCCCCTCATTTTTTTTTCTTTTTTTGTCTCACTCTATCACTCAGGCTGGAGTGCAGTGGCGCAATCTTGGCTCACTCCAAAGTCCATCTCCAAGTTCAAGTGATTCTCCTGCCTCAGCTTCCCTAACATCTGAGATTACAGGTGTGCACCACCACACTCAGCTAATTTTTGTACTTTCAGTAGAGACAGGGTTTCACCATGTTGCCCACGCTGGTCTCAAATTCTTGACCTCAAGTGATTCACCTGCCTTGGCCACCCAAAGTGCTAGGAATACAGGTGTGAGACACAGCATCTGGCCCGCTCATTTTTCTTTTTTTTCCATTTATAAGTTTTAGAGAATCAAAAATGAGGCAAATAATATTATGAAATATAAAGATAGCCAGATTTGATCAAAAGCCAAATTTGATCAAAATTTACCTATATTAGGAAAAAAATACATATGGGGCTAGAAAATAAGCTAAGCTTCAGGTGTAACTTTCCCCTTCAGAGTATCAAAAATATCTGCTTTTTAGAAAAACTGAGATCTCACTGCACCTATAATTCTGTATTATTAAAACATAAGCATTTTTCTGTGTCATAAAAAGCTATGAATAAAAATTTGTAGTGATTTGAATAATAGTACTCAAGTCTTATGGCACATGCACACTCCATACCAGTCTTATGTATTAAAATAAAAATATTAAGATCACTGCTAACTTTTTTTGAGATGGGGTTTCACCATGTTGGTCAGGCTGGTCTTGAACTCCCGACCTCAGGTGATCCACCCGTCTCGGCCTCCCAAAGTGCGGGGATTACAAGCATGAGCCACCACGCCCAGCCTGATCACTGCTAATTTGATGGGTGAAAGATGGCATCGGCCGGGCGCGGTGGCTCAAGCCTGTAATCCCAGCACTTTGGGAGGCCGAGGCGGGTGGATCACGAGGTCAAGAGATCAAGACCATCCTGGTCAACATGGTGAAACCCCGTCTCTACTAAAACTACAAAAAATTAGCTGGGTATGGTGGCGCGTGCCTGTAGTCCCAGCTACTCAGGAGGCTGAGGCAGGAGAATTGCCTGAACCCAGGAGGCGGAGGTTGCGGTGAGCCGAGATTGCGCCATTGCACTCCAGCCTGGGTAACAAGAGCGAAACTCCGTCTCAAAAAAAAAAAAAAAAAAAAAAAAAAGATGGCATCAGTTTTATTACTTGTTTTAACAATTTTTAGTAAGCACACAAAAAGTAATGTGCAAAAAACAACAAATGTACATCTGAAGATTTCCACAAAGCAAACACCTATGTTCCATGCAGGTCAAGAAACAGAACACTGCCAGTACCCAAAATTCTCTCTTATGCCCATTCCCAATGATAAGCTCTTTCTTCCTCTCCACTATTTACTCTCCTGATCTTTTTTTTGTTTGTTTGTTTTTTGAGACAGGGTCTTGCTTTGTCACTAAGGCTGGACTGTAGTGCTGTGATTATGGCTCACTGTAGCCTTGACCTCCTGGGCTCAACTTGATCTTTCTGCCTCAGCCTCCCCAGTAGCTGCACTACAGGCATATGCCAACAGGCCCAGCTAATTTTTTACTTTCTGTAGTGACAAGGTCTTGCTATGTTGCGTAGGCTGGTCTGGAACTCCTGACATCAAGCACTTTTCTAGCCTCAGCCTCCTAAAGTGCTGGGATTACAGGCATGAGCCACCATACCCAGCCCGCTGACTTTGAATACTATGTAGTTTTACCATTTTAAAATTTTATATAAATGATATACAGTACATACTTTTATGTTTGGTTTTCTTCACTTAGCATTGCTTGTGAATTTTTTTGGGGGGGTGGGTATATATTGCTATGACTTACTTTGATTGCTATATGGTTTTCTATTACATGAATATATAATTTAATCATTCTACTAGTGATGGACATTTTGATTATTTCCAGGTTTTGGCTATTAAGAATAATACTTACAAAGGGAAAATGAAGCAGTCAAAAACAAAAACAAAAAAACACTACTGTGAAAAATCTTGTTAATTATTCTTGATGCATATGTGTAAGCATTTCTATTAGATATATCTAGAGAGGAAATGCTGAGTCATAGGTAAGTGGATGTTCTTCTTTAGGAGATAATAACCAATAGTTTTCCAAAATGATACTCTAATTTACAGTCTCAATAATAATTTTTATTTTATCGTGTAACTTACGAAAGCTCCATGAATTTCCTATTACAAGGGTATGGTGATATACTATACTACATACATACATACATACACCCACACATATATACTGTGTTACATACATATATACACTGTGCTGTTTATTTTTGTCAACAATATTTATATTGCATCTATTAGGCTTTGAGTCCTCAAAGAGCTCAATGTGTAGGTAGAGTGATATGAAAACAAGTAGCTACAATATAGCATCATAAATACCATAAAATAGTATATTCAAATAGAGTGGCTGAACAAAGGGAGGAGTGTTTACCTCTGTTTGGGTGAGTATGGGAAAGCTTTACAGGAGGAAAGACCCTTAGCCTAGTCTCTTAGAGGATGAATATGAGCCAGCTAAGTGGGAGTAACCTATTCTAAGCAAAGGAAACAACAAAGACTAATGTGTATACAAGTGGAGATATAACAAGACATATTAAACTCTAAGTTAGGGAATTTATGAGGGAATGGCAGGAGATAAGAGGTAGAGAGGGCCAGATCACAGTGATGGATTTTTTTTTTTTTTTGAATCAGAGCCTTGGTAAGTCACCAGGCTGGAGTGCAGTGGCGTGACCTCGGCTCACTGCAACCTCTGCCTCCCGGGTTCAAGCAATTCTCCTGCCTCAGCCTCTTGAGTAGCTGGGACTACAGGCATGTGCCACCACGCCCAGCTAATTTTTGTATTTTACTATAGAGACAGGATTTCAGCATGTTGGCTAGGATGGTCTCAAGCTTTTGACCTCATGATATGCCTGCCTCAGCCTCCCAAAGTGCTGAGATTACAGGCATGAGCCACCACACCCAGCCAGTGATGGATTTTAAGAGGCATTGGCAGGTGCTGCAGCAGGGAGGTTTTTATGTTCAATTTTGTGTTTTAGAAAAGCCATTCTGGTGGCAGTGTGGAGGAAGGATTAGAGGGTAGAACTAAAAAGGAGATTATTACAATAACATAGGCAAAAATTCTGAAGGCCTGTACAAAATGAGTGATGTGGACAAAGAATAGGAGACAGATCTGTGTAGTGTGGGCAATTTTAAAAAAAGAATAGGAGAAAGGGCTGAGGATGGTGGCTCATGTCTATAAGCCTAGCACTTTGGGAGGCTAAGGCGGGAGGACTGCTTGAGCCCAGGAGTTTCAGACCAGCCTGGACTAAATAGTGAGGCACCATCTTTACAAACAAACAAACAAACAAAAAACTAGCTAGGTGTGGTCCCAGCTACTTGGGAAGCTGAAAAGGGAGGACTGCTTGATGCCAGGAGTTTGAGGCTCTAGGGAGCTATGCTTGCACCATTGCACTCTAGCCTGGGCAATAGGGCAAGGCCTTGTCTCTAAATAAATAAGCAGAAAAGAAGACAAGAGAAAAGAACAGAAGATGAAGAAAGTAAGTTTCAGGCTTTTATTTAGAATGCCAAACACAATTAGATACTTATCTCTCATAGAAGAGATGCTAGAGACACTTGAAATTTTTTTTACTTGCTCTTACTTTTGGTCTCGTTTCTGAACAGTTCTTCATGTACAGGGAAGTCATTATTCAGACAAATTCACTGCGTTTTTGAAGAACTATAACTGTCTCACATATTTACTAGAAAATACTCGCCTCTTTGGGAACTACATACATATATTTTCTTATTGTTAGTCATAAATGATAGCTCAGGTTGGGTTATTTTTTTGAGAAAGGGTCTCACTTTGTCACCTACACTGGAGTGCAGTGGTGTGATCTTAGGTCACTACAGTTTTGCCTTCCCAGGCTTAAGTGATCCTCCCACCTCAGCCCCGCAGGTAACTGGGACTGCAGGTGCACACCACCACACCTAGCTAATTTTTGTGCTTTTTGTAGAGACAGGGTTTTGCCACATTGCTCAGGCTGGTTTTAAACTCCTGAGCTCAAGCAATCCACCCGCCTTGGCCTCCCTAAGTGCTGGGATTATAGCAGGGGCCACAGTGCCTGGCTGTGTTGAGTTTGTAACTGTCTTGGAGCTATGTGGAACGATCAGAAGTCATGGCAGACAGACACAGAATTGTTACAAAGAGATTAATTACTCACTTGTCTCTGAGAACAACCCCTTCAATACATGCACCAAAAAGGACAACGTTGCTTAAATCTACCATATTGAGAGTCAAGGAAACTGTTTACCTTCTAACATGAGATAGAAAGTAGACACTCAGAATATTTCTTCTGTCAGTAAAATGAGTTGCTAAATACTCCTATAAATTCTTTTTTGAATTTTCTATATGAGGTCGACAGATTATCTGGCAAGAAGTGAAGTGATAGAAAGCAGGTATCTTTGTTACCAGGATAAAAATACTGATCATCTAGTTACGTTCCTATGACTAAGACTCAGACCAGATCCATAAAAGGATACAGACAAAGGAGGTGGTCAGGATGGCAAGGATAGTACCAATGGGAATAGACTTCTGAGCATCTTTCAGATCTCCAGATCTGTTTGATCCAGCCATGATACCTTTAGAGATAAGGGGAAAAAATCAAGTTAACTTCTTGGATACTTTGATACTGATACTGATAGCAAAGACTAGAAGCAAATCTAGGAACCATGAGAATTCTGCTCCCCTGAGAAAAATCACTTCCTGGGTCTGACAGCTTCTAAAATAGACAACAGCTCATGTGCTTACCTGTAACAGAGGGAAAGAAGATTCCCACTAGAAGCGTGAAGGAGGTGGTGATGTCAACAAGAACATATTCATGGTTTAAGCTGCCTAAGACATCAGAAGATTTGGCTGATGGCTTTTCAATGATCTCTCCCTTGGGCAGATAATTACTCCAAAGATTCTCTAGAGTGGGAAAAATGGGAATTTAAGCAGCAACAGTATGGAAAGAAGATAATCAGATAATTTTCTACCGAAACAACATTCAAAATCAAGTTCCTCATTTATACAGTTTCTAAAGGTGTGTCTGCTTCTACATGAGCACATATACACACACATATTGCACAATAAAACACACAAAAATAAAAATATAGTGCTCTTTCTTATCTAGTTTAAATATAATTTGACAAAATGATTTGGTACATATAAATGCAGTTTAACTTTACTAATGCAAACCAGTAAAAGTTAAACAGAGTAAAACTAAATGCCCCACAAATCCCATTAATATTTTTTATTAGTCATCAATGCTGTTTCTATTACCTTAATGTAAACTTACTTTTGGGCAAAGAATTTCCAGACCAAACATTTATGATAGAAGTCACTTAAGGAATGTTTCAGGAATTTAACTAAGGAAGATACATGTGGGTGTGGACATTCAAACAGTTCTATTCTGTCAGTGCAGGAAGAACATTGGCAATTTTACAAGACACAGAATATTTTATCCGAAGGTTAGAAAGTGATTTGCTCAACTCTGCTCTGAAATGGAAGTGCATGTTAGCAGATACCACTCTGTAAAGGAGTCCTAAATAAGGACAGCTTTACTAATGGAAAAACAGAAATATGTTGAATTAAGAGCCGTGTGGCGTGCTTAAGAAGGCAAGTAGCACCATGGCAGCGAATCTTTATGGACAGTAGAAGAATCTAAGATGACAAGGCCTATTTTCCTCAGAAAACAGTAAAAACCTTGTCCAATAACTCCCTAACTTACCTGTAATGATACCACTAGCCAATCCAGGAATGCCCTGGATTGAAGTGACATTATTGTGAACAAAGTATTCATCACAGGTGGCATTGAAAAATTGACTCGAGTTACAAAAGAATCTCCATAACTTTGATGGGACTGTCATGTTGTTAATTTCCTTGGTCTTAGAGCAAACATCAATGTGTCTTGATGAAAGGGTGCGGTTACCCAGCATGCAGACCCTAAGTGAAAAGAAATAGGGAGAGAGATCAAGTAGGGAAAAAAAATACATTAAAAAAAAAAAAAGTAAACAGGTTAGTAAAGGAAACAAGAACCTCATCTCCAAGAGCTTCTACTATCAAAGGTAGGAAAGAAACTAATGTTTATTTATTTATAATTTATTTCAGCACTGTGAGTGGTGACTTAACATTTTCTGCCAATTTAATCCTTACAGCAACATCACGATGTATTAGAATTTCTATGTTGTAGATGAAGTTATTGAAGTTCAGGAAGTTAGGGAGTTAACTGAATGTTAGGGAAATATAGTTCTGTGTCCAAGGTCATAGGTGGCAGGTGGCAGTGACAGAACTCAAACTGAAGAACTGCCTGAAGACATTATGCTGATTCATCTTCCAAAATTTTTGGCTAAAATTGTTAGGTCTAAAAGAATACTGAAGTCCTTTTGTTGTTCTTATAAAGAAAAAGGTACTCCTCTTTTTTTGGCCTAGAAAAGCCTGACATTCATAAAAACACCTTGAAAATGTTATGCTAAAAGTGGAATCTTCTGACTACTTTGCAAGGAAAACAGCTTGGCCAGAATTAAAAGGCAAATCCCTCGATGGCCTAAGAGAAAACTGTTTTTGAACTTCTGCCTAGACCCAGTGGGAGTGAGGGTAACTATAACACAAATATTAACTGCGGGTTTTATTTTTTTCTTTAACCCAGAGACACAAATATAAACAAAGGAATAATACACCCATAGTTAAAATACCTCTCAGATTCAACAAAGAGACATTTAAAATTTGCAAAATGATTGCATATATTATTATGAACCATGTACCTACTACTCAGCTTCAACAACTCTCAACATTTCTCAGCCTTGTTTCATGTATTCTTCTAGATCTGTCTTGTTTTGCTGGAATATCTCAAAGAAAATGCCACGCATTATGACTGTGTACTGATCAAAGAAGAAGAGAAGCCTCAAAGGTGAACTTGAGGCAAAATGGAATTTCCCAAGTTGAGATACAGCCAGACTGTCAACTTTAGAACTTTTATGACTCTAAAAAGGACCTTCAGCTATATTACAGTCCCTAGACAAGCAGATTAAAAGTTTAACATGGAATCTACTTCTGCCATCATATAGCATGGCATAAAAGAAATAATGAATGGGGAGTCATAAAATCACAGTTCACCTTCTTGCTCTGCCATTTATTAACTCTGAGGTAAGTCATTAAGCCTCAATGGACCTGTCTTTTTGTCTTGAAAAATCTCTTTTTCTGTAATCTGGTTAAATCAACATAGGACCAATGAGCTTGATCCTCAGATAATCCAGATGACTTTTCAAGATAATCCTGTAACAAGACTACAAATAACACTCAGTGCCAGCTAGTCCCTATGCCACTAGTCAAAGGGAAAAGTGGGCCTATGAGTCACAGATCTGCACAAATCCATTACTACTTCAAAAAACATACTTTAAGGTATTTGCACTATGGAGTTGAAGGGGGAGGTGGATGATAAGAGAGTACTTAATGGGTACAAAGTACATTATTTGGGTAGTAGATAAAAGCCCTGACTTGGGCTGGGTGCAGTGGCTTACACCTGTAATCCCAGCACTTTGAGAGGCTGAGGTGGGCAGATCACTTGAGGTCAGGAGTCCCAGACCAGACTGGCCAACATGGTAAAACACTATCTCTACTAAAAATTCAAAAATTAGCCAGACACGGTGGCCTGTGTCTGTGGTCCCAGCTACTCAGGAGGCTGAGACTGGAGAATCACCTGAACCCGAGAGGTAGAGGTTGCAGTGAGCCACATAGTGCCACTGTACACTCCAGCATTAGCGGCAGAGCGAGACTGTCCCAAAAAAAAAAAAAAAAAGGCCAGGCTCACGTGATGGTAGATCACCTGAGGTTAGGAGTTCGAAACCAGCCAGACCAACATGGTGAAATCTTGTCTCTACAAAGAAAAAAAAATTGCTGGGTGTGGTGGCACATGCCTATAATCTCAGCTACCTGGGAGGCTGAGGTGGGAAAACTACTTGAACCCAGAAGGGAGAGGTTGCAGTGAGCTGGGATCATGCCACCGCACTCCAGCCTGAGCAACAGAGTGAGACTCCATCTCAAAAATAAATGAATAAAAAATAAAAGCCCTGACTTCACCACTCACAATATGTACATGTAACAAAATTATACTTGTACCCTCATAAATATATACAAATGTTTAAAAAAAGATGAAAAAAGGCAGTTGTATTAGAGTTAATATTACATACATATAGAGACACATGCAAATTATTAATATTTCCTTTTATTTTATTAAACATTTTAGGTTTCCTTTGATTCCCTTGATTTTTCATTAGTAAAAGAAATCCAACATTTAAATACCAATAGTTCAAAACATGTATAATAAAAAAGATTATGTACAATTATCAGGGAGAAAAAAACCTAGTATCTGTACCTAAATGATTGTTATAGCTACTAGTTCTACGTAAGAAAAAGGATGAACAGGACATAGTTTGCTGGGAGGCTTCCTGCCTAGACAAGGAAGGAAGTGTAACTGGGCTTATCCAAAGGGGAAAATCTCAGAGAGACTCCATGAAATTCTGACTTGGAATTATCATACCACCAGATACTTTCCATTACTACCCAATAAGGATGGTTAGGCAGAGAGACAGACACGTACGGGAAGTGTGGAGGGGCAAAGGAAGACTTGATGGCTCCAGCATAGATGGCCAAGATGGACACAATGACACAGGCCAGAAAAAGTGAGGCAAACTTGTTCACATAGCGTACGCCGATAAATACCACTAATACCATAAGGACCAAGAAAGCTGTGCCATAGACACGCATGTTATTTAGCATGGCTGCTGCTTCCTTGAGTGCATCATCACTGCGAAAGATGGCAGCCCGGGGAACGATATATACCTGTTAGGTTAAAAAAAGTACAAAATTAGGTTATTCCAAAACAAGTAAAAAAGGCTGTAGTTGTTTGCATCTACTTTTACAAAAGAAAGCAAAGCTGAGACAGAAAATGACTAGAGAATTAGCCTAGTTTCTAATAGGATCTGAAATGCCTACAGAATGGGATGTCATGGTATATATATATATGTTTGGTCTACATGCTGTTCTGAATAGCTACATTTCCTAATAGAAAGGGATAAACTAATAATTTTATTTATAAGGTTATATAAAATAAATATAATAATCATCTTTAACTCTGATTCTGCTGTCACTACTTTAAATAGTAAACAATATGTCTCAGTGAGTAGAGAAATGAGAAATATTTTATTTCATAGGGAAGAAGATATCAAAAATGATAAAATTTATTTTACTTTTTCCCCATTGGCGCAAGTCTTGCCTCCAAGGCTTGACCCTCTTCGATGAGGTGGCAGAGTGGTGGCAATCAGGTAGAGAAGAAGGAACAGGCAAAGGGAATTTCAACCTTTTAACCTCATATTCACAGTAAGAAGCCAATTCAGGTGGGCAGTCAATCACCTGATTTATTCCTACAGCCAATCTCTCAGAAGCTTTCATATCAAAGAATAAACCCAAATCAATATTTCTGCTACATTATACACCACAATGAAGTCATTACTTACCAGAAAGATTTCAATGGCACCAAGAATGTACATGGCTGCTGCAAATGTGGTACCAAGATAAAAACAGAGGCCAACAGCCCCGCCAAATTCTGGGCCCAGTGCTCGGGAAATCATAAAGTATGAGCCCCCAGCTAAAAGACAAAATAGAAGATGAATAGGAGAAAGAGTGTGTATTAGTAAGAGGAATGTGATCAAATCATAAATAAGAATAAAAATATACAGGAAGGCTAAACGTTTCAGGCTTCTATAAACCCTGAATGTGATAAAAAGACTTGCTTGTGGGAAGTAAAAGATGACAGGGTTATTGTCGGATATACTGCACATCTAATGTAATGAGCCATGTGAAGCAATACAGTTTGCCAGCATTACTTAGAAATAAATTAGAGAATATTTACTATGACTTGAGATGGCCCAATAAAATACATCTGGCTGGGTGTGGAGGCTCACACCTCTAATCATAGCACTTTGGGAGGATGAAGCGAGAGGCCTGCTTGAGGCCAGACTGGGCAACACAGTGAGAAGTTATCTTTACAAAAAATTAAACAAACCAAAACAAAAACAGGGCACAATGGCTCATGCCTGTAATCCCAGCACTTTGGAGGCCAAGGCAGGTGGATCACCGGAGGTCAGGAGTTTGAGACCGGCCTAATCAACATGGAGGAAACCCTGTCTCTACTAAAAATACAAAATTAACCAGGTGTTTTTGCAGGCTCCTGTAATTCCAGCTACTCAGGAGGCCGAGGCAGGAGAATTGCTTGAACCCAGGAGGTAGAGGTTGCAGTGAGCCAAGATCGCGCCATTGCATTCCAGCCTAGGCAACAAGAGTGAAACTCTGTCTCAAAATTAAAAAAAAAAAAAAAAAAAAAAAAAAAAAGCTGGGCATAGTGGTATACACCTTTAGTTCCAGCTCCTTAGGAGGCTAAAATGGGAGGGTAGCTTAAGCCCAGGAATTGGAGGTTGTGTGAGCTGATTGTGTCACTGCACTCCAGCCTGGGTAACAGACTGAGACTTTGTCTCTAAATACACACACACACACACACACACACACACACACACACACAGACACACACATTTTTCTAACTAATACAAGCTAAGAATATGACTGAAATTAACACATTCTAGTTTAAAAAATAGATTTTTTTAAAAGGCATCTTAAAGTCAAGTGGTAGTATGTCTATGTGCTATAGACCATTAGTCTGTTGCAGCACAGAACAAACTAAATAGTACTCTTTTCCTCAGAAGTTTGTACCTCTTGCTTTATAGCATAAACACAGAGTCAACACTGATAAATCCTGAAATACAACCTTGGCCTACTAACCTGGCACCACTCCATTAGTGGCAATGGCACTCATGGAGATAGCAGTCAATATAGTCTGCGGGGAAAGGGAAAGGAGAGCATTGTTACTGTGCAAAGATAACATTTCTATACTACTTCTCCACTGGTGTTCCAAGACCACTTGGCAAACATTTAACTCCATCTCCTTTTATGGACAGTTATACCTAATGATATGGAAATAAGATGATATGGTTCACTTCATTGCACTAGTCATACCATTAATATCTGGAGGATTCTGTCAAAATGCTCCCACATCAGTAGGTCAGGTGTTATTAAGAACTGCTAATCTCCTCTGGCCAGTTGCGGTGCTTATGCCTGTAATCCCAGCACTTTGGGAGGCCTAGGCGGGCAGATCACCTGAGGTCAGGAGTTCGAGACCAGCTTGACCAACATGGAGAAATCCTGTCTCTACTAAAAAATACAAAATTAGCCAGGTATGGTGGCGCATGCCTGTAATCCCAGCTACTCACGAGGCTGAGGCAGGAGAATTGCTTGAACCCAGGAGGTGGAGGTTGCAGTAAGCTGAGATGGTGCCATTGCACTTCAGCCTGGGCAACAAGAGTGAAACTGTCTCAAAACAAAACAAAACAAAACAAAAACAACTGCTAATCTTACTCTGGATTTCCTAGTTACACAGGAAATACAGCATAGTATACTCAAAAGAAGTAACTAGAGAACGCAGAAAATAGGTTAGAACCTGACTAAAGACTAAACACAATACCAAGAACAATATTCAGTAAGGAAGGGAACCCCTGAAGGCTTCTGAGCACATAGGAACTGCATTTAAAAAACATTACCTGGTAAGCACAGTACAGAATGGACTGCAGATAGGAGTAGCTGGAGGCTGAGTGATTGGTTGGCCGGCTACCACAGTAGTTCAGTGAGAGTTAAAAACTACAGAGGTGGTAGTGTGAATAAAAAGGGCTGAGTGTAAAAGATTTCAGAAAGAGAATAGGTTAGCTTTGGTAGCTGATTAGATGTGAAAAGCAATTCAGAAGGCAAACATAGCCTTAAGGTTTTAACCCTGAGAAACTTAAAAAAAAGGTGGTACCACTAGTTTTAAGTTACTAAATATATGAACTGTGCCTGCTTAACCTGTTTTGCTCATCAGCTGTATACCCATCAGCTGGGCATAATATAATGGTAGAGTAAAATGGTCATAGTGGTAAAAGAGGACAGCAGAAACCTGTAAAATTCATCGTTGTGGCTGGGATACATGAATAGGAGAAGTTTAAATTAAGGGAAGACACAAATGTTCTCAGTAGAGTAGAGAGAAGACCTGGAAAGAACATCTGAATTCTTAAGGAAGGGAAAAGGGAAGAGACTTCAAAACAAAATAAAAATAACAATTACCCCTCACATCCCCAGTAACCTGTCTTGTTTCTCAATATATACTGGAGTAATACATCACATTTTCTAACACACTTTCTGTCACAACTTTGGTGCTATCAAGCTCAAATGGTTCTGATTCTGAATTCTTTGAAGACAGGACCTTCATCTTCTATTTCCATTTGAAGTCTTGCTTTGTAATTTCTAGTATATCATGTAATGGACAGCAAGCAGTAACTAATAGGCACTAAATGAATGAAAATCCTTTTGATTTTAATATCAGAATAATTTCTTCTGTTGAGATCATGAATCCTTCCCTAGTATTCTCTGTTTTATTCCCAAAGAGGTCGTGTTCATCTACTCTTGAGAACCTGCAACATTCAGGTGATCTCCAGGTGCCAGTGCAATACTTACACAGCAGCAGCAGATAAGGACAATTGCAAAAGCCTGAAGAACTCCAGCTGTGCCCACCACCCATGTAAGGCGTAAAAAAAGGATCACTCCAAAAATATTTTGTAGACATGGGAGGTAGACACCCATGAAGGTACCCATTTGGGGGGTCTAGAAAGAAAGACATTGACAAAAAATTAAACAGTTATCCTAAAGACAGGTTTTCAATCTCTTATATAATAACTTGCTCCCTAATTACCATATTAGTCTCACAGCAGAGATCATAAGTTTAATCAATATCTTCAAAAGGGCACATATAAAGTCTCCATCTTTCAAGTGTTTATCACCATACTTTCATTATTCCTAAAGCTATACATTTTAACTTTGTAAAGTTTCCACAGGTTTTTATTACATAGGCATTTGGCCACAAATGAACTTTTATGTGCTTCCACAACAATTTAAAATTTTGTTTTACAAAGCTATTGGCTTTTTTCATTTAAAAAGAATAAGGACTTGATGGAATTTCTTCAGAATTTGGCATAAATTCTTCACAGTAATTGGTAAATAAAATAGATCGTAAAATGAAGGTTTGAGGGCCATTTTATCCCTTTTTCAAAGAGCTGAACAACCAGAATGGTAAACTGAATGTCTTATATTTTCATTTTGAGACAAACTAATGTTTGGTCTTTAAAAAACCCAACAACTTCACAACAGACAGATGGCATCAGCAGATGGGTATGGACACAATTCTCTTGAAAAGCTATTCCGTCTCCCTGAATGGTCTTTTCCCACATAGCTCACTCCCTCACAGCTAGATCTCTCCTCAAATACCACCTTGTCAGAAAGGCTTTCCTGTCCAACCTATCAAAGTAGCAACCCCTCTCCACTCTGGTTCCCTTGCCAATTTCAGTCTCTTTGCTCCGTTTAAATTTCTGTTAAAGCATTTATCAACACTTAATATGTTATATATTTTGGCAGTTAAAACATTAAGGACTGTTATCCCCACATTAGAATTTAGACTGCATCGTATGTTTTGTTTGTGCTATGACCCTGGTGCTCAGAACAGTTCCAGGCACCTATCAAACATTTAATAAATAGCTACTGAACACAGAATGCTGCCTTAGGTATTTCCTTGTTTCTTATATACAGGGCTCTTTTTATGCAGTCCTCGATATTCTGAGGCCTCACCTTGGTGGGCTTCTTCTTCCCTTCAGTGATGTTTTCTGCCTCTTCATGTTCCTTTGCTCCTTGAGTCAGATTAGTGTAATTGGCCATACGGTTGAGGAGAGAAGACACCTTCGGTCTGGTGTCCATTTCTTCCTATAAAGCCAGTGACACGGAAGAAATAAGTTACAAAGAACACTGAACATAACTGTCAAATCTTGCTACCAGAAAACTTCAAAGTAAAAAAAAAAATATTTCACAGGTAAACATTTTAAAAAAATTTACCAATGAGACTTTATTCTCCCCCTTCCCCACATTAGACAATCACACAATCAGGGCAACATGAGTCTCTATAAAATTATTTGACAAAAAATGCATATATTTATGTTGTACAATGTGATGCTTCAATATATGTACACATTGTGGAATGATTAAACCAACCTAATTAACATATCCATCACCTCAAATTATCTTGTGCTGACACCATTTAAAATCTACTGTTTTAGCAATTTCAAATATACATTATTATTAATTATAGTCACCAGCTATATAATAGATCTCAAAAATTTATTCCTCCTAACTGAAACTTTGTGCCCTATGACTAACATCCCCCATTCTCTCCCTCCCTCATGGAAACTTCTATTCTGTGCTCTCTGCTTCTAAGAGTTTGAATTTTTGGATTCCACATGTGAGTTCCCATGGTATTTGTCTCTCTGTGCCTGCCTTATTTCAATTAACAATGTCCTGCAGGTTCATCTATGCCCTCACAAACGATAGCATTCACTCTTTTTATGGCTGAATAAGATTCCACTGTCTCTATATATCACATCTTCTTTATTCATTAACTGATAGACACAGGTTGATTACATATTTTGGTTTTTATCAATAATGCTGCCATAAACACGAGAGTGAAAATATCAATGACATTCTGATTTCATTTTATTTGGATATATGCCCAGTAGTGAAATTGTTGGATCATACGGTTAATTTTATTTTTAATTTTCTGAGGAACCTCCATGATGTTTTCCACTCATAAAATTCTTATATAAAAACTTTCATTACTGGTTGGGTGCACTACTAGCTCATGCTTGTAATCCCAGCAGTTTGGGAGGCTGAGGGGGAAGGACTACTTGAGGCCAGGAGTTCAAGACCTCAATCTCTACAAAAAATTTCTTAAAAAATTAGCCAGACATGATAGCACATGCCTGTAATCCTAGCTACTAGGGCCCAGAAGTTAAGGTTACAGTGAGCTGTGATCATGCCACTGAACACTAGCCTGGGCAATAGAGTGAGCCCTGTCTCAAAAAACAAAACAAACAAAACCTTACATTCTTTCTAGTAGCTATGTAACTTTAGTAAAAACAAAATCACAGTAACCTAGTAAAGAACATTAATAATATGATCCTTAGTTATAGAACCTCCCATTTTTTGGCTATTAACATTTATAGTTATTACTTATGGCAACAAGTAGGGACAGGTTGAGGAAAAACTTTTGTGACTGAAGTAAATATTGATTTCAGACCTCTGCTTGAAGGAAGATGAGAAAGAGTGCTATTTAAAAAATAAGTGGCCAGGCGTGGTGGCTCACGTCTGAAACCCCAGCACTTTGGGAGGCTGAGGTGGGTGGATCACCTGAGGTCAGGAGTTCGAGACTAGTCTGGCCAACATGGCAAAACCCCGTCTCTACCAAAAATACAAAAAATCAGCCGGGTGTGGTGGCGCACACCTGTAATCCCAGCTACTCGGGAGGCTGACGCAGGAGAGTTGGCTTGAACCTGGGAGGCAGAGGTTGCAGTGAGCCAAGACTGTGCCATTGCACTCCAGCCTGGGTGACAGAGTGAGACTCCATCTCAAAAAAAAAAAAAAAAAAAAAGGAAAATTGAGTTGGGCATGGTGGCTCACACCTGCTATCCCAATGCTTTGGGAGGGCATGACAGAAGGATCACTTGAGCCCAGGCATTCAAGACCAGCCTGGGCAACATACTGAGATTCTATCTCTGCAAAAGATTTTAGCAATCTGCCAGGTGTGGTGATATATGCCTGTAGTCCAAGCTACTAGGGAGGCTGAGGTAGAAGGCTCCCTTGAGCCCAGAAGGTCAATCTGTGATCATGCCACTGCACTCCAGAGTGGGTGACAGAGCAAGACCCTGTCTCAGAAACAAACCAAAAAGAGGTACATAGAGAAGTGGCACTTATTGTCAAAAGCCAGGCAAAGGTAGTGCTGAAATAAACCAAGCTCCTTTCAACAACCTGGCCACAGGTTGTGGAGTCTGGCCACAGAGTCCATGTTGTCTTACTCAGATAAGATATACAGGTCCTCTTCATTATGTAAAGTGAAATAAGCCAGGCACATAAAGATAAATATCACATGATCTCACTTTACATGTGGGATCTAAAAAGTAGAACTCGCAGTAAAGAGCAGAATGGTGGTTATCAGACGCTTGGGATGTATGTAGGGGAATGGGGAGAGGTTAGTCACAGAGTCTAAAGTTTCAGTTAGGAGAAATACGTTTTTGAGATCTATTGCACAGCATAGTGACTACAGTTAATAATAATATATTGTATATTTCAAAATTGCTAAGAAAGTCAAATTCAAGTATTTTTACCACAAAAATGATAAGTATCCAAGGTGCTAGATATGCTAATCAGCTTGATTTAATCATTCCACAATGTATACAAATATCAAGATATCACACTGTAATTCATAAATATATACAATTATTATTTGACATAAAAAAAGACAAGCAGGTCCTGCTAATTTGGCAGCCTGCTTCCTACAGTAATTTTGTTTAGTTAGTTCTAAGGCAAATGATAGTCTTTCCAGACAAAGGGTGGAGAAATACACTGATTTATACTTAGAAGAAAGATTATTCTAATAAAAACATTTAAATCACAGCTGAATTAGATTGCAAGGTTATCCATATGTCCAAGAAGTCAAACTCCTCTTCTTTACTACGTAACAATTTGATATTTACTCACTATAATTAGATTACACAGACAAAATTAACTACAAGTTACAATAATTATGATATTTTCTTTTAACATTAGTTATTAAATTATCCAGCTTGTACAATTTTAAAACCAAATGATGTAAAAAAAATGGCTATCATGAGATCTCTGTTCCTAAAGTCTCAGTCCACAGTTTTCTCCCAAATATTACCTCAAAGAGTGCCAAATTTTTATCAAAATATTCATCTCCTTCTTCATAATTGGAATTATTCAGGTAAGCGTTTCGAGCTTTCTTATGTCCATCATCTGGGAGAAAAAGAAGTAGATCAAGTTAGCATCAGATAACTGTATATTTCTTCCTTATTAATATAACCCATTTTCATATTCAAATTTCATCTTAGAGAGTAGAACTCAACCAGCATTGCTTGGAGAATATGGCCCCCTCTCCAGCAGGAACAAAAATAAATTCTAAGAATTAAACATGTGGGAGTAATTCCTTTCCTTAGGAATTATTCTTTTGGAATTCTTTGGAGACACTACTCTTTTGGAATTCCAGCCCAGCCCATTGAGACTCTACTCTTTTTTTTTTTTTGAGACAGAGTCTCACTCCGTTGCCCAGGCTGGACTGCAGTGGCACAATCTCAGCTCACTGCAACCTCCGCCTCCTGGGTTCAGGCAATTCTCCTGCCTCAGCCTCCTGAGTAGCTGGGATTACAGGCACACACCACCATGCCCAGCTAATTTTTTGTATTTTTAGTAGAGACGGGGTTTCACCGTGTTGACCAGGATGGTCTTGATCTCTTGACCTCGTGATCCACCCGCCTCGGCCTCCCAAAGTGCTGGGATTACAGGCTTGAGCCACCGCGCCCAGCCGAGACTACTCTTAAAGTCACCTACATTTAGGAGAAAAAAAAATATTGAGTATCTACTCAACACAGTGCTAGATGTGGTTTCCTTTACACACTATTGCTGCTGACAATGACAGTAGAAGCCCTCTGCCTTCATAGCTGTCTAACCTTTTATAAATTATATGAAGTTTTTGATTTGCATGTCTCTGATTTTAGTGATAAACATTTCACACCAGTCATAATGGCAATGATTAAAAAGTCGAAAATAACAGATGTTAGCAAGGCTGCATATAAAAAGAAACGCTTATACACTGTTGGTGGGAATGTAAATTAGTTCAGCCACTATGGAAAGCAATTTGAAGATTTTTCAAAGAACTTAGAACCACCATTCCACCCAGCAATCCCATTACTGGGTATATACCCAAAGGAAAATAAATCATTCTACCAGAAAGACACATGCACTTGTAGTTCATTATAGCACTACTCACAATAACAAAGACAAGGTTCAATCCAGGGTGCCCATCAGTGGTAAATTGGATAAATAAAATGTACACGATGGAATATGATGAAGCCCCATAAAAAAAAAAAAGAACAAAATCATATCCTCTGCAGTAACATCGCTGCAGCTGGGGTCCATTATCCAAAGCAAATTAATGTGTAACAGAAAACCAAATATTTCATGTTCTCACTTCTAAGTGGGAGCTAAACATTGAGTACACATGGACATAAAGATGGGAAAAACAGACACTGGGAATTACAGAGGGGGCAGGGAAGACAGGAGGAAAGGGCTGAAAAACTACCTATCAGGTACTATTGATAGCATCAAGAGGGAGTTAGATGCCTAGGCAGATGGGGTAGATCCCTAGGGAAAACCCAACCTTCAAGGGAAAGACAATTTAAAGCCTAGCTACAAGTCCTGGATAAATCCACAGACTGGATTGAGAACTTCTCTTCCTGTTTGTCACACTTTCCTCTGATTGATTCCCCACCTGTCACCTATTTTACTTGATATCTACCTTTCCCTAATTGGTTTTTTTACATTATCATGCCCCTTTGAGTGGCGACTTTGTTTTAGCCTTTTTTTGCATACTCACAAACCAATCAGCATACACTCTCCCACTCTGAGCCCATAAACTCCTGGACCCAGCCCCAATGAGAGAGAGAGAGAGACCACCCTTGCATGTCCTCTCCCTTAAGAACCGTTTCTTGTCATTCAACAAAATTCTTCTCTGCCCTCCCTACCCTTTGATCATCAGCACAACCTCATTCTTCTTGGATGGGGGACAATAACTCAGGACCTACCTAACACAGGTACAAAGAAGGCTGTAATACTGTGGCCCTCCACGCTCTGCCAGTGGAGGGCAGCTACCCCACGCAACGGAAACCAACACCAGAGTGAGGCGATGACACTGAAAGAACTCGCTGTCCATTCGGCTGCAGATGGCGGGACTAAAAGCACAATTAACACACTGCAACAGCCCCTCTGAGGTTCAGGGTTGCGGGCACCCCTATTTGGGCGCCACGGTGTTCCCATCAGTGTGACACGCCTGGTCCAGCAACAAGCCCCACATGGAGCCTGCTCCTGTCCCTGGTCCAGCAACAAGCCCCACATAGAGCCTGCTCCTGCCTCAGTGCTTGGAGCAGCCGGCCAGACTCTGCGCTTGCTCGCTCACCGCCCAACTCCCACCAGGGTCTGAGTGTGCAGTTGAAATGGCTGCAGGATCTGCACTGGAGCGCAAGCCAGGCACAGCCCAATAGGCTGAATAGACTGGGCGTTTCTTCTGGTGAGCTTGGGCCTGAGCAAGGCCTGTGCATGAATGCTACTGGCCGCAGGTCTCTGGCTCGCAAAGTGGCCAAAAAAAATCCTGTGTTGGCTGGGCGCAGTAGCTCACGCCTGTAATCCCAGCACTTTGGGAGGCCAAAGTGGGTGGATCACTTGAGGTCAAGAGTTCGAGACCAGCCTGGCCAACATGGTGAAACCCCCTCCCTACTGAAAATACAAAAATTAGCCAGGTGTGGTGGGGCGTGCCTGTGGTCCCAGCTATTTGGGAGACTGAGGCAGAAGAACTGCTTGTACCTGGGAACTGGAGGTTGCAATGAGCTGAGATCTAGCCACTGCATGCCAGCCTGGGCTACAGAGTGAGAGTTTGTCTTAAAAAGACGAAGAAAAATCCTGTGTCACTATGCTTACTACCTAGGTGAAAGGACTGCACATACCGCATTCCTCGGCATCATGCAATATACACATATAACAAACCTGTACATGTACCCTCTAAATCCAAAATAAAAGTTGAAAAAAATAGGGCAGGCATGGTGGCTCATGCTTGTAATCCTAGAACTTTGGGAGGCCCAGGTGGGAGGATTCTAGTGTCCAAGAGTTCTGGATCAGCCTGGGCAACATTGAGACCCTACCTCTACAAAAAAATTTTAAAAACTAGCAGGGCATGGTGGTGTGTGCTTGTAGTTCTCGCTACTCAGGAGGCTGAGGCAGGAGGATCCCTTGATCCCAGGAGTACAAGGTTGCAAGTGAGCCATGACTGATCCACCGCACTCCAGCCTGGGCAACAGGGTGAGACCCAGTCTGGGGGAGAAAAATGTTGAAAAAAGAAAAACGTTATATTATGTTATTTAACTATTATTTTTGTACAAACCCTTAAAGTTAAAAGAGGCATCTGACAGAAATTCAGTGAAAGAGCTGAGGAAAAAAAAGAGACTAGGTCCGTAAGACAGCAGACTGTGTTATTTGAGTACTTCCTTAACTTTGTTTCATTATTATGTAAAAGTTATATAATTACAGAGTCTGGCAAGAGTGAAGAGAAAAATAAATAACATAAATACTATTAAAAACTAACATTTTCAATACTTGGGAAATAAATATCAATATAAAAATTAAAGAATTAAAAACCCTATGACCTTAAACGTATAAGGATGGGCCTGAGAAACAGTCAATAAACTATCAAAATTACTGGGTCACATCAAAGGGTACAGAGCCAAACTGAAGGGGTTCCCAATGCCCAAAAATGGAATAATATAAATACTAAAAATATATAATGTGATGGATTGAAATGCAAATTTATGAAACACCCAAAATGATATTTTGAAAAATTAGTCACCTTTGTGGGGTTGTTAAGGAAACAACACATGCCTCTGAAAAATAATAAACAGAAAAAAATAAATGGAAAGCAATCATCTTGCCTTTCTTGTGCCAACTGCATTTCAGGGTAACCACTAATTAAAAGAAAATTTCATCCTTCCATAGATGGAATGACAGAATTAGAAAAAAAAGTCACTAATGAAATAATGGATTTAGGCAATGATCATTAATGGTTGTTAAAACCATTAGGTGAAAGGCTGAGGCAGAACTTTACAATGGACGAATCAGGGTGATCTGGAGCCTGCTAATCAGCTTTAACATCTCTGAAGGTAGGACAACACACTCTCCTGTAATACAATGAAAAATACACTGTACAAGCTATGATATATTCTTGCCAGAAGAAGGGAAATTGAATCTAATCAAGCCTCAAAATCTATCACTTTAAAGAAAACACAAAGGGGGAACATGTTAAACATCACAAGGATATAATCACCAAATTCAGAATGTGAGAAATTTTACAAGATGATCTGACTTTTTCCAGCAAATAAATGGCATAAACTTAAAAGGTGAACTTTTATACATAAAAGAGACTTAAAAGACATATCAACTAATTGCAAAGTGTGAACACTGTTAGGATCCTAACTCAACAAATCAAACGTAAAAAGGCATTTTTAAAACAATAAAAAATAAGCGAAAATTATCACTTATTTTTTATAAAGGGCAGGTAAAATCATATGATGCCTGGAATTTTCTTTAAAACAGTCCAGGGAAAAATTAGGTAGGGTCTTGAAAACAGATTTGTAACACTGTTGAAGCTGGATGATGCATTCATAGCAGTTTATTATGCTATCCTGCTTTTCCGTACCTTTGATATTTTCAGTAATAAAAAGTTATAAAAAGAAAGAAAAATATAATTCTTTTCCTCTTTCTAATGGCTCCAGAATAGAAAATTTTAAAGAGCATAGCTTAAAATTATCACCACTTCTGAGTAATTCATTTATTCAATTTATTCAACTATTATTTATTAAATTCCTAGGATGTATTGGGTACTGTTCTAGGTCCCAAGGGTATAGCGGTAGACATGGCAGTTAAAGACACTGCCTTCGTTGTGCATACACTGAAGTTACAGAAGATAAAAAATAAGTAAAAACAACAATAGCAGCAACAAAAAACAGGACAAAATAAAAACAAACCCAAAAAGAATTTCAGGAAATGCCAGGCATGGTGGCTCACACCTGTAATCCCAGCACTTTGGGAGGCTAAGGTGGACAGATCACCTAAGGTCAGAGTTCGAGATCAGCCTGATCTACATGGAGAAACCCCATCTCTATTGAACATACAAAATTAGCTGGGCATGGTGACCCATGCCTGTAATCCCAGCTACTCGGGAGGGTGAGGCAGGAGAATTGCTTGAACATGGGGGGCAGAGTTTGCAGTAAGCCGAGATCACACCATTGCACTCCAGCCAGGGCAACAAGAGTGGAACCCCACCTCAAAAATAAAATAAAATAAAATAAAATAAAATTAAAGAATTTGAAGAAGTGTAAATTCAAGGAAGAAAATGAAATAGGTATTGGGAGAGACTGTGACTAGGGAGGGGAATGACAAATTCATATAAGGCCACTGGCGTGTTGATAAGCAACCTCTAAAGGCTTTAAACCCCTGACTTGGAATACCTGATAATTTCTGTGGTATAAGTATTCATGCATGGCCAATTTCAAACTACTAATGTAAGACAATGAACATGGTTTTGGGAAGAGATTTGCATAACTGGCTCTTGTGAGCTGATATGAGCTGGCTGCAGCACACTCCTGGCATAGGATAATAAGGAAAAGTCTACATTTCAGACAGAG
This sequence comes from Sapajus apella, assembly GCF_009761245.1. Lineage (NCBI taxonomy): Eukaryota > Metazoa > Chordata > Mammalia > Primates > Cebidae > Sapajus > Sapajus apella. The sequence goes on from NW_022437062.1 coordinate 7,682,441, forward strand.
GAAATATAGCAATTTTAAAAGATCTTAAAGCAGAAAAAAATTTAGTAGATTCATAAAGCAGAAAGGACAACATAGCTAAAGGAGAGTGACGAAAAGAGAGCATATATAGAAAGACAGAAAAGAGCCACATCATGTAAGTTAGTTAATGGATAGTTCTTCCAAATACATTTATTGAATAGACCCGCCTTTTCTGATTGAAATAACACAATGTGGTTGGAGCAAAGGAGAAAGTAATGTGACAGTGTGCTAATGTTCATTTGGGAGGCAGGGGTAATATAGATAGCTTTTTTTTTTTTTTTTTTTTAAGAAGAGATATAAAGAAGCAGAAAAAGTGGGACAAATAATTTAGGATGGCAGAATGGTCCAAGTATATCAATAATACCTGTAATATATGTATATAGACTAAATTTAAAAGATAAAGATTGACAAGACTGGATTAAACAACAAAATCAAGACATATATTATTTATAAGAAACATAAGGACATACAAAAGCCGAACATTAGGAAAATATTAAGGAAAGAGCTATCAGGGAAACACTAACGAAATGAAAGCTAATATAATTTTATTAATATCAGATACATTTGTTTGTAAATTTTATTAGGGATTAGAAGGTAACCACATAATAAAAAAAGGTTTAATCCTGGACTCATGCCATTAGCCTGCCTCAGCCTCCCAAAGTGCCGAGATTACAGATGTGAGCTACCGTGCCTGGCTGGCACAATTTTAAACATACATCCGTTGTTTAGTAATTATTTTTTTCTTATCAAATTACCTCCGAATTTATTGGCATTTTAAGCCACATAAGTTTATCATCTATTTGTTTGGGTTGGATTTTTAAAAGTCTGGCAATCTGTCTTTTGAACTACCAAGTTTAGTCAATCAACCTTAGTGATTAATATATTTAGACAGGGTTCCACCATCTTTTTATTTGTTCTTTCTCTATGATTCATTCTCATCCCCTGTCTCTCTCACTCTTTGGATATTTTGGTTTGTTTTTCCCTAATACCATTTTCCCCTCTAGTTTCCATCCTCCATTTCTGTTCTTTTAGCGATGACCCTTGACATTTTACTACAGGTATATATTTTACTTAAATTGTTAAGTAAGTTAAAACAATTGCTTGACAGCCTCCTGAACACAATGACTTTCTAATACTTCAGTTCCAACTTTCTCTTCCTGACTTACCCAATGTTGGTGTCCAATGTTCCCAGTAGTCTCCGTTTAAAAAAAAAAACTCCATAAATATTAAGAGTTGTTTTATAGAGACAACACTGATTTAGGTTAAGGTACAAGTTTACTAGCTCATTTATTCACTACCCTTTGTTACACTTCAGACTACTAGTCTTCTAGGATCATTTTATTTTTTCTTGAGGTACCTTCCTTAGAACTCCTTTCTGTTTCTCAAACCAAGAACTACGGAATTTTAGAGCAAATAATTACTTCTTGTGGGGAACTGTCCTGTGCACTGCAGAATATGTAGAATATTTAAGAGCATCCCTGGCCTGATTAGATGCCAGTAGCACCTCCAGTAGTGACTGTCAGAAATGTCTTTAGGCTGGGCACAGTGGCTCTCTCCTATAATCCCGGCACTTTGGGAGGCCACGGCTGGAAGACTGCTTGAGGTCAAGAGTTTGAGACCAGCATGAGCAACACTGTGACTTGTCTCTACAAAATTTTTATGTACATTTATTTGTGTTTTCTGGTTTGCATTTGTGGCTTTGTACTTTGCTATTGAGAATTTTTCTGTCATTCTGTTGTTCCTTTGATGAACTGTCTTTTCTCTATGGCTGCTTTCAAGATCTTTTCTTATTCTGCAGTTTCATTAAGACGCAGTTCTTTTTGTTTACATTATTTACCTACTACTAAGCTACCATTTAATTTTTTATATCAATAAATGTTTTTTCTATTCTGGAAGTTCCATTTATTTTCCTTCTCTTTAAACAGCCTTTCATTCTTGAGGAGTTTGCTCATCTTCATGACTGCATCCTCTACTGATTTGAACATTTAATAGAATTTTGTATCCCAGACTCAGTACCATGTCATTTATCTTGAGGGTTGTCAACATACTACCTCTCTACTGTTCAATAACTTTACAAAGATGCTGTTATGAAAATCTGCATGAGGACAATCCTGTCCCATTCTGCTACCTGCTGTCCAAGCCACCTCCTAGCAGCTCTGGCTCCCCCTGCTGCATCCCTGGTACCTCTATGTTCGAACTTCTCTAGTCTCAAGTTTCAGGTGAAATCAACATAACTTTTATGACAATTTTATTCGTGATAATCATCAGACAGTCCAGATCCTGGCTGTTTCTGGCCCACCTTCCTTTGCTTGCTTACTTTTTTTTGGAAGGTGGAAGAACATTCCTGGAGATTTTTACCTACATTTTAGGAGACCAATGATGCCTCCAATATGCCTTGTACTCATGGTCTACTTGTGGTAGTGTTGTGCAATGGGAGGCTCCCATAGAGTTCCTGGTCAATCATGGGTTGTGTGGACAGTCATGAAAGGTCAAGGGTTTCCAACGCAAGACATAAAGCTTTCATCAAGTGGGTTATCCCAAAAGGTATGAAATTAGAAGTGGTTATATAGAAAGGCATAGATTACTTCTTGGCTTGAATACCTTGGTGGGAAACCATAGTGCTTTAGAGTTCAGGCTTCAAAAGTCTGGGTCACTATTGTGTACCCAGGAGATACCAGATGGAAAGGAACTTCTAGTTTCTGAATAGCAAATAATCTTTACTCTGCAGGAACTAAGAACCAAATCCATATTCCAGGGCTCTTTTATGATTATCCAGAATCCTAAAATGAGTCCTTTGAAGGATCCTTACTGAGACTGGCCTCAGTAACGCTTTGCATTACATCATCTATCAGATTACTATTATGGTTTCTTCCTTTTTTATTTTTTTGAGACGGAGTCTCATTCTGTTGCCCAGATTGGAGTGCAAAGTGGCGCAATCTCAGCACACTGCAACCTCCGCCTCTTGGGTTCAAGTGATTCTCTTGCCTCAGCCTCCCAAGTAGCTGGGATTACAGGTGCCCGCCACCATTCTGGGCTCATTTTTTGTATTTTTAGTAGAGATGGGGTTTCGCCATGTTGGCCAGGCTGGTCTGGAACTCCTGACCTCAGGTGATCCACCTGCCTCAGCCTCCCAAAGTGCTGGGATTACAGGTGTGAGCCACTGGTGCCCAGACACTGTTCCATTTCTTTTTCTCATTTTACTATCTCAATAATGCTGATATTTTTGGGAAACTTACTGGTGCTCCAACGCATAATTCAAATGAAAACTGTTAAGACAGATCTATTCAAGATTTCAGATTTCTGTTTTGTATGGCATATTTTTTTTTTGTAAACAGAAAAAGGTATACCAAAGGTCTTACTCTTTATAAACACCTTATTGTTATAACGTTATTACTTCTACAATGTTGCTTTTGTCAATTATACTATAATTTGGGCCCCAGATAAATCTCTTATACTATAATTTGGGCCCCAGATAAATCTCAATTACTCCTTTAGCTTCCTAATCTTGTCAAATGGCCTTTTCTGGTCTGAGCTAGGCAGGAGGGCAGTAATGGTACTTAATTTCCCTTGGCACAGGTTTGGGTTTGTACTATGTTACTATGTGAATCTGAAAGCTTGTCCAAATGCTGTAAATTATGTTTTTTATTTTATACTTTGTTTTGCAATTTATTTGTTAAGGAAACCATGCTATTTGTCCTAGAGAGTTTCTGATGGTCTGGGTTTTGATGATGGCATCCACATAATGCTGTTTAACCTGTTCTGTTTTTTGTAATTCCTATAAATTGGTAGCTGGATCTAAAAGCTTAATCACATTCAGTACTTTAGGAGGGTAGGGAGGAAAACTACTTCACAGTGGTATTATGATCTGCCAGTAGGTACCTGTCATTGTCATCTGGTTGTCTTTCCTTTTGAGATATTAGCAATTGTTGATGAGTAATGCCTAGCTCCATTAATTTATGAGAGGTTGCCAAAAGGTAATATTCTCATTCTATTATGGTTCCTTCATTTGTTAGCTGCATTACCTCTATATAGAGACATTTCCTTTAATCTACTATTTGGTTACCAAGTGGTTCAGTTAAAAACAGGTAAAATACTTAGTTCTTTCCCTTTACTGATCAGTTCTCAGAATAATTGGTTCACAAAATACTTCAATGGTAACCAATTAGTTGTGGGTTTTTTTTTTTTTTCTATGAGACCAGGGTATCACTCTGTTGCCCAGGCTGGAGGAGTGCAGTGGCAGCATCACAACTTAATGCAGCCTCCAGAGTAGCTAGGACTATAGGTGTGTGCCAACACGCCCAGCTAATTATTTTTTGCTTTTTTGTAGAGATGGGTTCTTGCAATGTTGCCTAGTCTGATCTTGAACCCCTGGCCTCAAGCAATCCTATCTCCCTCCTCAGCCTCCTGAAGTGTGGGGACTATAGGCGTGAGCCATTGTGTCTGGCTAGTTTTTGAAATTATCATCATGAAATTGTGAACTTAAACATTGGGTTTTTTGTATATTAGTCCTTTCTCATGCTGCTATGAAGAAATACTTGAGACTGAGTAATTTATAAAGAAAAGAGGTTTGGCTGAGTACAGTGGCTCACATCTCTAATCCCAGCACTTTGGGAGGACAAGGCAGGCAGACAACTCGAGGCCCAGAGTTTGAGACTAGACGGGCCAACACAGTGAAACCCCATCTCCATTGAAAACACAAAAATTAGCTGGGTGTGGTGGTGGGTGCCTGTAAGCCCAGCTACTTGGGAGACTGAGGAAAGAGAATCACTTGAACCTGGGAGGCAGAGGTGGCAGTAAGCCAAGATCATGCCACTGCACTCCAGCCTGGGTGACAGAGTAAGACTCTGTCCCACCCTCCACGCCCCACAAAAAAAAAGAAAAGAGGTTTATGACTCGAAGTTCAGCATGGCTTGGGGAAGCCTCAGAAGACTTAAAATCATAGTGCAGCAGGAGAAAGAATGAGTGCAAGCAGGGGAAATGCCCGACACTTATAAAACGATCAGATCTCGTAAGACTCACTCACAAACTGTCTCCATGATTCAGTTACCTCCCACAAAAAGTGGGGATTATGGGAATTACAAGTCAAGATGAGATTTGGGTGGAGACACAGCCAAACCATATCAGGTATGTTTCAAAGCAAATGCTTTTTTAACATCTATTAAGATGATTATACAATGTTTTTCTTTTAATTGGTAAATATAGTATATTATATAAATTGACTTTCAATATTAAACCAACCATGTATTTCTAGCAGAAACCAAACTTGACGATGGGAGTAATTAAAAAAAAATATGTTGCTTGATTCAGATTGCAAATATTTTGTTCAGGATTGTAGATATGATCCTAAGTAAGGTTGGTCTATACTATTTTTTTTTTTGAATCTCATATTGCCGTTCTGAAGTTTTGGTATTAAGGCTGCAAAAGTCTCAAAACTGAGGTAGTGGTTATTTGGTTTTCTATTCCATGAGAGATTGACTGCAGAAGACTAGAATTATTTTTCCTAGGCTGTCTGATAAAACTTCTAATAATTCCTGGACCCAAGGCTTGTTTGCTTGCTAGCCTTCTAAAAAATTGTTAAGTAGAAAGCTACACAGACACACACACACAAAGTTCAGAAATCACAGGTGTACAGCTTGATTCATTATTACAATAGCAGTTTTATTCTCCTATATATCTCCTTAGCCTGACCCTAAGTTTTGCAAGAGACCTGATGAGTCAGTGGAAACATTAAAATAACAGTGCCCTGTTGACAGTAAATACATTTAGAAGGCCTGGAAAGTGCTACTATATATCCAATTCAACAGGAAAGGTCTGAAAGATGTTATTACAAATTCAATTAAGCTGTCAAGGCAATTGAACCAGTTTTTCACCTACCAGACCAAATTACTCTAAACAAGGTTTTTAGGGAGAGCTGGATGTTATTTTCTAACCATCTGATAAGTCACTCAGAAAAGGCATTATAAGCTTGAACATTCAAGCATTATATAAGGAATTCCACTATTAGGAATTTGAATAATCAAGCATATAAGCTTGAATATTCAAGCTTATAATGCCTTTTCTGAGTAACTTATCGGATGGTTAGAAAATTCAACAAAAAAACACCTTTCACTCTTTTGCAAACTCATAAATTTCTTTCAATAAACCAGCCTTTTAAAGATTTTGAGGCTATAGCTAAGACAAAGATACTTAGGACAGAAAACAGAAGATGATAGTTCTTCAGAGCATGAAAAAAAAAGGAAAATATGATCTGACTCCATGAACCCAGGAGAGAGAACTCCGGGTGGCAGGATGGACTAACCTGAGAATCTGGCCAAAAGACTGGATAAATCCTCAAGTAGGCTAAAAATTGAATGCAACTGTAGGCTGCCAAATAAGATTAATGTTTAAAGTAGTCTCTTTGAAAACACTATTAGAATTTTTTGGCTAAAAATGACTAAGATAACTCTTCATTCACAATCAAAGCTATTTCTTTTTGCCTACAATTCCCCATGTATCCTTTATTGCAGGTGGTTAGTTGGGACCCAAATCCAGCTTGGTAATACTGGAACTGTATCAACTTTTGACTGTCCATTTTATCAGCTAAGCTGCCTCCACTGTGCATGTGTTCTTGATGATAATAAACTATTCTCAAGCATCTCTGCTGTCACGTATGTATCAGGGATAGAAGCACTCTCATAGTTTAGAGGAAAGATGTTCTTCCCATGGTCTGGCAAAATTTTTCAATAAAAGCTTAATCATCCCTGATCCAAATATAAAATTTTTATATACAGAAGACTATTTTTGAACAACGTAAAGCAACTATACAATATAAAAGTATAAAAAAGTGGCCAGGCATGGTGGCTCACGCCTGTAATCCCGGCACTTTGGGAGGCTGAGGTGTGTGGATCACGTGAGGTCAGGAGTTTGAGACCAGACTGACCAATGTGGTAAAACCCCGTCTCTACTAAAAATACAAAAATTAGCTGGGTGTGGCGGCAGGTGCCTGTACTCCCAGCTACTTGGAAGGCTGAGACAGGAGAATTGCTTGTACCTGACAGGCAGTGGTTGCAGTGAGCTGAGATCATGCCACTGCACTCCAGCCTGCATGACAGAGCGAGAATCTGTCTCAAAAAAAAAAAAATATTTTAACATCACACGGCCAGGACCTTAGTGATTAGATTTCTATATTTATGTCAAATCATTTACTTAACAAATATTTATTGAGTGCCTAGGATGTCACGTACTGTTCTAGCACATAAATTCACTAAAGGAATGAGGGCTACAGTCTCAATAAGTCAAGAACTATTCTAAGTCTTTAACATAGAAAGAGCAAAAAACAAGTATCCCAGCTTATTTAACAAATTCTCTACTTTCCCTACTTTGGACTTTTTGATAGCTTGTTTTTCCATAGCTGCTTTACATGTATTTAAATAGCTAAGAGCTCTGCAGTGATCAAAATAAGCCTTGAATCAAAGCATACACATACACACACGAGTGTTAATATACTAAATAATACACTAAAAATTAATTAACCTCACATATACTGAAGGAAGTATAAATAAAAAACTAGAGATGCCATTTTTACCTTTTAGGTAAAAAAACTATTTTAGATTAATAATACCTATTTTTTTAAATTATAGGGAGTCAAGTATACACTGGTGACAGTTTAAGCTGATATATCTTTTAAAAAATGTATGTATCTTTTGAGTAAGGAATTCCACTATTAGGAATTTACCCTACATATATACTGGCATTAAGATTGCAGGACTATAAGTACAAGACATTGACTGCAACATAACGTATAACAGTAACATACTTGGAAATAAATGCTCATGAGTAGGAAACTGGCTGAATAAAATTATAGTGTAGGAGCACAATAAAATACTCTTCCACCACAAAGGAATGAAGCAGATCTTTTTTTTTTTTTTTTTTTTTGAGATGGGAGTTTTGCTTTTATTGCCCAGGCTGGAGTGAAATGGCGTGACCTTGGCTCACCAAAACCTCTGCCTCCTGGGTTCACGTGATTCTCCTGTCTCAGCCTCCTAAGTAGCTGAGATTACAGGCATGTGTTACCACGCTCGGCAAATTTTTGTATTTTTAGTAGAAACGGGTTTTCCTCCACGTTGGTCAGGCTGGTCTCGAACTCCTGACCTCAGGTGATCTGTCTGCCTTGGCCTCCTGAAGTGCTGGGATTACAGGCGTGAGCCACTGTGCCTGGCCCTTGAAACAGATCTTTACAGACTGATATAAGATGTCCAAGGTAAAATGTTAAGTAAAAAGAAGCAGTCTGTGTAGCAGAACAGTCTATTTACTATAACACCATTGATATATAAACGAAAAAAAGATAATGATATATAACATAAAAATTTATAATTAAAAACTTCTAAAAGAATTCCCAAGAAACTGTCAACAGCAACTACTTATAAGAGGTGGAAGTGAGGTGGTAAGAAGAGATACTTCAAAGGACTTTTACTTTGCTTATATATACCTTTTATATGGGATGAATGCCTCATCAGAGTACGTTTCTTTTTATATTCTGAGAATTTATCAATCCTGAGGTCTTGTGAAATTCTTGTCATGGCTGGGCGCAGTGGCTCACACCTGTAATCCCAGCACTTTGAGAGGCCAAGGTGGGCGGATTATGAGGTCAGGAGATCGAGACCATCCTGGCCCACATGGTGAAACCCTGTCTCTACTAAAAATACAAAAATTAGCTGGGCATGGTCGCCCACACTTGTAATCCTAGCTACTTGGGAGACTGAGGCAGGAGAATCATTTGGACCCAGGAGGCAGAGGTTGCAGTAAGCCAAGATTGTGCCACTGCACTCCAGCCTGGCAACAGAGCAAGACTCCATCTCAAACAAACAAAACAAAAATTCTTGTCAAATTACACGTTTACTGAAGGTTAAAGAAGTGATAACCAGAGGAAGTAAATTCACTTCCATAACGTGTTTCATAGATAAGGAACTGGAACAACAAATTCTAAGGACTGCTTAAGGCCATGCTGTTTATAAAGTACTTTTTAATAATCAAAATGGTGATCAAAAGGCCAAGAAAAGTAACAAAACGGGAAAATTAGCTGCAAAGTTGGAGATATTATAAGGTATTATAATATCTTCTTGCTAAATTATCTTGAAAAAAAAAAGTTCTAGTTCTTAGATTTTTTTAACCGCAGACTATGCAAAATTACTTTTAATTTAACTGAGTCTTAGTAATCAGTTATAGAAGTAGTTTCCTAAAACTTACCAAGGTGGGAATAGAAACAGCAGGAAAAAAGTTGTGGAGTGGAAAGTAGGAAAGGAGGGAACAGAAAACAGAATCAGAGAAGGGAATAATGTCTGTTAGAACGAAGGAGTTAAGGGTGACTTTGGAGAGAGTCAATCCCCACAGTAATACTATACCTAACAGCTGGCTGTGTTCCCCTGTGATGGAGTTCTGACTCAGGTCTGAAAAACAAACAATTGAAAAGAAAAGAAAAAAATGAATGATCAAAACAAATAATTTCTTTAAAATCAGCAACAAAAGTCAACCAAGGAAATAAGCAAAAAATGAAAAAAACTTATGAAATATTGATGTGAAGATAATAAAAAACAAAATGAACTAGTGTAAAGAATGATCACATTCCTCAAAAAGTTAAACATAATCACCATCAGCAATTGCACTCCTAATTATACTTCCAAAATAATTGAAAACAGGAACTCAAACAGATACTTTACCACAAAGTTTATGGTGAAATTATTCACAATAGCCAAAAGGTTACCAAGTATACTCCCACAGATGAATGAATCAACAAAATGTAATACATACCTACAATAGAATATTGTTCAGCTATAAAAAGTAATGAAATTCTGATACATGTGATGACACAGATAAACCTTGAAAACATTATGCTAAGGTAAACAAATCAGACATAAAAAGATGAATATATGATTCAATTTATATAAAATGTTGAGGAAGGGCAAATTTATGAAGATGGAAAGTAGATTAGAGGTGACCAGGCGCCAGGTGGAAGAGGGTATGGAATGTTATTGCTTAAAGAATACAGAGTTTCTGTTTGAGGTGATGAGAAATTTTGGAAACAGATAGTGGTAATGGGTGTACAACACTGTGAATATAATTAATGCCACTGATTTGTACACTTAAACATGGTTAAAATGGTAACTTCTGTATTGTATATATTTTGCCACAATAAAAAGTAAATTAAAAAAATAATAATCACACAAATTTAACCAAGCAACAGTTTCATAAAGTAGGAGGATGATTCAGGGTTGTGACATGAGTTACATTTTTAATGACAAATGAACATTTTAATGACACAAAAAAACTTATGGCTACAGCAGCTCAAAGTCAAGACATAAATAAAACACATTGCTATTAGCAGATATGTTCTAGTTTGACTTTAAGATACACTGACTAAATTTGCTTTCATAAATATCAATTTCTTTAGTAATCTGAAATAAAATTAGTGGCAATAAGCCAAGCTCCTAATGCAAGAGACAAGGACAATCACCATTTAACAGTCAACCACTCGCTTATTTTAAAGCTTTGAAAAGCACTAAGAGCTAAAAACAGAAAAGAGTAAGCTCCACTTTCCTCAAAGACTAAATCTCTTGAGATGCTGAGGATTCTGGCTTCCTTGAATGTGTCTGGGGTAATAAAAATAATTTTAGACCAACGGTATGTGAACAATGGGGAAAAAGTTAACCCTTTATTTTCACTAACCTCTAACTGAACTTTAGTATTTTCTAGTTATGATGTATGCAACAGATTACATAAAAGTACCTGTGATTTTGTCTAACAATAAATCTCAGATATTTTTATATCCTATTATTGCTGTTTTACACAAAATTCAAATATCTTCCATAGTCCATATGTTTTATATATCACTTAATTAAATTTAACACTTCAAGCATTCCAGACAGAAAGAAACAATCAGAATACTTAACAAATTTCAGCTTCTGATGTATACTGGAGTATACGCTACATACTTTAATTAAGGAAGTAAGGTAGAAACCTGATTTCTGCCACAAAAGTTTTAAATGCTATTTGAACATTTAAAATTTTATTTTCAGGGGATTTTTTTCCTTAATTTTGTTTGAAAAAGAAAAATTTGAAATGCTCCTATTCTGGAATATTTTCCCCAAACATACCAGCAAGTGAATTCCCAGTTTTTACTTTAAACTTATCTTACTTCCCATCTAAATAATGGATACTGGGGTTGGATGCAGTGGCTCCTGCCTGTAATCTCAGCATTTTGGGGAGGTGAGGCGGGAGGATCACGAGGTCTGAGTTTGAGACCAGCCTGAACAACATAGTGAGACTGCATCTCTACAAAACATTTTAAAAATTAGGTAGGCATAGTGGTGCATGCACCTGTAGTCCCAGCTACTCAGGAGGCTAAGGCAAGAGGTTCCCTTGAGCCCAAGAGTTAGAGGCTGCAGCGAGCTATGATGACGCCACTGCACTCCAGCCGGGGTGACAGGGCGAGACCTTATCTTTCCCCCTGCCCCCTGCCACATGTATATATGTTGTTCTTGCACATAAGACAAAGTAGGAATAACAGTTCTGTAGTAAGTTGGTTTATTAGATTGCTGTCACACTCTCTCTTAGGAAAAATTGGGCCCTATCGTTGTGGAGAAGCAGGCATGTAGGTGGCATGGAAAGAATAGAATTTTAGAACTAGAAGAACCTTGGTCATCATCTAAATCTACTCCAGTGACTCTAGAGGATAAGTTGGGTAAGGGTTATCACATCATCTATTTTTCTCTTTAATCATACCAACACCCCTCCTTCAAGATTCTGATTCCCAGCTATAGTCACTAATATGAATACCTTGTATCTCTCAGGTGTGCAGGAACAGAAAAAGTTGAGAACCTCATATTTTAATGTTTATAGTTCTAAAAAACTAGGCCAAGTACAGTGGTTCATGCCTGTAATCCTAGCACTTTGGGAGGCCGAGGCGGGTGGATCATCTGAAGTCAGGAGTTCAAAACCAGACCGGCCAACATGGTTAAACCTTGTCTCTACTAAAAGTACAAAAAATAGCCGGGCATGGTGGCGCGTGCCTGTAATCCCAGCTACTAGGGGGTGCTGAGGCAGGAGGACTGCTTGAACCTGGGAGGCGGAGGTTGCAGTGAGCCAAGATTGTGCCACTGCATTCCAGCCTGGGGGACAGAGTGAGAGACTGTCTCAAAAAATAAATAAATAAATAAATAAAATAAAAAATGAATGCCTGAGTTTATCAGTGGCTAAAGACACAACACGTTACTGCCCCAAGAAAAAGTTTATAGTCTTGATACTTTGAGAACTTATGTTCTTGCTTCTCAATATTCTGTAATTCTAACTTTCTTTTTCTAAAACAAGGTATGACAGTTTAAAACAAGTTATTTGGAATTGCCAGGGAATATGTCCTATAAAGAGAAATAGAAAAACATCTCAGATAGCTCTGGCAGACTAGGTATGGTTTTAAAGAGGAAAATATAAATGACTTTTCCTTTAGAAAGAATTAACTCAGCTGGGTGTGGCAGCTCACGCCTGTAATCCCGCACTTTGGGAGGCCAAGGCCGGTGGATCATCTCAGGTCAGGGGATTGAGAGCATCCTGACCAACATGGTGGAACCCTGTTTCTACTGAAAATACAAAAATTAGCTGAGCATGGTGGCATGCGCCTGTAATCTCAGCTACTCCAGAGGCTAAGGCAGGAGAATGGCTTGAACCCAGGAAGCAGAGGTTGCAGTGAGCTGAGATCATGCCATTGCACTCCACACTGGGCAAGAAGAGCAAAGCTTAAACCCGCATGCCACCATGCTCAGCTAAGCCGGGCGCGGTGGCTCAAGCCTGTAATCCCAGCACTTTGGGAGGCCGAGGCGGGTGGATCACAAGGTCAAGAGATCGAGACCATTCTGGTCAACATAGTGAAACCCCGTCTCTACTAAAAATACAAAAAATTAGCTAGGCATGGTGGCGCTTGCCCGTAATCCCAGCTACTCAGGAGGTTGAGGCAGGAGAATTGCCTGAACCCAGGAGGCGGAGGTTGCAGTGAGCCGAGGTCGCGCCATTGCACTCCAGCCTGGGTAACAAGAGCGAAACTCCGTCCCAAGAAAAAAAAAAAAAAAAAAAAGAAGAATTAACTTGCTCTGCTGTATAATATACTTTCTCGCCTTCTAAGCTGCCATACATGATGCATGTGTACTTTCGAGACAAGCCAGGAGTCTTCCTTTGAACACCCTCCTATACTTCAGATGAGTAGAAACAAGTCTGTGTAGTTCCCTACAAGTTCAACTTAGATTTTTATTTTTCATTTATTATAATTAAAAAATTATGGGCAATTCTTGAGACTTACTTGATAATCTGAAGACTAACCTCCAAGAACCTGCCAATCTTTTATTAACATATATACAAACTAAAACAAGGCTGGGCATGGTGTCTCACACCTGTAATCTCAGCACTTTGGGAGGCCGAGGCAGGTGGAACACAAGTTCAGGAGTTCAAGACCAGCCTGGCCAATATGATAAAACCCTGTCTCTACTAAAAATACAAAAAAATTAGCTGGGCGTGATAGCGGGCACCTGTAATCCCAGCTACTCAGGAGGCTGAGGCAGAGAACTCCTTGAACCCAGGAGGTGGAGGCTGCAGTGAGTCAAGATCACACCACAGCACTCCAGCCTGGGCAACTGAGCATGACTCCATCTCAAAAAAAAAAAAAACAACTAAAACTAAAACAAAGGCAAATCTGGGAGTATACAGGCCAATGAACCTACTAGAATGAAACTAGTTTTGTCTGTAAAAATTACAATTGTTCAGTGGATTTAACCTGAAGGGTGTTTCTGGGTTTGCAATCCAAATTGTGTAGTCATCATGTTAACACTGCTCTGAGATATGTCTGGGCACCTTTCAACTGTTGTGTGTCTAAACTCCCCCATTTACTTTTTCTGACTATGTCATAGGTGAGGGCACACCCAAGTTTGCCTAAGACTGGGAGTTGTCCTAAAGATTACTCAAAATGACATTTATTTTAACCAAATTATTTCCTGTAATAGGAACTATGTGCCAATAAAGTGACTATTTTTACCCTTTGATGGCCTTCATAAATTAAGCCACTCTTAGGACAAAAATACAAACAGGTTATAATAAAAAGCCAGAGATACTCTATAAGTCAAAATGATAGATCAAATAAAAAATAGAAAAAACTATATACTTATTAACAATAGGTAGATGCATCAGAAAAATAAATGGAAAATATTTCCTTGTAACAGTAATGATACGGTAGTTTTACAAATAGGTACTTGCTCAATATATTTAACTTATCTCAGGTAAATAGTGAAGAATGAAGATTTTAGTTTCCTGACATGCACCTGGGAGAATGGAGACAAACTGAAATGATTGTGGGTAGTACTCATTTGCAAAACCCTCTGTAAAATTTTTCTGAAGAGCTTTATTATTTTCCTTAGTTTGCCAACAGCAACAGTCTTTAACACTATTTTGAGCAAAATTTCCTTTGAGAATTACTTCATTTACCATCATTGGTAGATAATTTGAAGCAAATAAAGGCTAGCTGGTATCTTGTAACTAAAACACAGGTTTTTAGTCTTTATTAAATATAGAATCAGTAATATAATTAAATAACACACCAACAGTGAAAACTGTTGCCCAGTTCTTTAGACAAAGAAGTAGGTATGATCAAGCACATATATATCAGGATTAAGGCAATTATGCTACTGGCTATATTATCTAGACATATTACAAAAGCTATTTCAGGAAAACAAACACCTGAAATGACTAGTTTTAACACAAGGCATTTCTAACTTTCTTCACTCCAAGTTTTTTTTTTTTGGAGATGGAATTTCGCTCCTGTCACCCAGGCTGGAGTGCAATGGTGTGATCTCGGCTCACTGGAACCTCTGCTTCCCGGGTTCAAGCGATCCTCCTCCCTTAGCCTCCCAAGTAGGTGGGATTACAGGCATGTGCCATTACACTTGGCTAATTTTTTGTATTTTTAGTAGAGGTGGGGTTTCACCATGTTGGCCAGGCTGGTCTCAAACTTCTGGCCTCAGGTGATCTACCCACCTTGGCCTCCCAACATGCTCGGATTACATGTGTGAGCCACCTCGCCTGGTCAACTGCAAGTTTTCTTTTTTTAAAAAACAAAGCATCATCATCATCAAAAGAAACTATTCCAGCTCAGAATTAAACTAAGTTAAAGGTGGAACCAAATTTGGGGATGTAAACTAGTATAGTCACTATGGAGAACGGTATGGAGAATACTAAAAAAAACTACAACTAGACTATCATATGATCCAGCAAACCCATTAATGAGCATTTATACAAAGGAAGGGAAATTAGTATATCAAAGAGGCACCTGCACCGCATGTTTATTGCAGCACTATTCACAACAGCCAAGATATGGACTCAACCTGGGTGTCCAAAAACAGATGAATGGATAGAGAAAATGTGGTATTTATACACAATGGAATATTATTCAGCTCTAAAAAAGAATAAAATCCTACCATTCATAGCAATATGGAAGGAACTGAAGGATATTATGTTAAGTGAAGTAAGTCAGGAACAGAAAGTGAAACACTACATGTGTCACTCATATGTGAGAGTCAAAAAACAAAAAGTTGAAAATCATAGAAGTAAAAACTAGAACAGAGGATACTTGAGGGTAAGAAGGGCAGGGGGATGGGCAGAGAACAGGGGGATGGGTAGAGGGTAGGGGTATAGGGAGAAATTTGTTAAAGGTTACAAAAACTATAGCTAGATAGGAAGAATAAGTCTAGTATTCTATACCATTGAAGGATGACTACAGTTAACAATAATATATTAGCCTCAAGTAGCTAGGAGGAGGATACTGAATGTTTCTAATACAAAGTAATGATAAATGACTGAGACAATAGATATACTAATTACACTGATCTGAGCACTATATATTAATACATATATTAAAAAAGATAGAACCAAAGACAATTACTCTAACATTCACATTTATTAGATTCTGCCTCTCTATATGGGTAAGCTCTCATCTTGGTGGGAAAACATGTTGAAATAAGACAAAATCTGAAAAGCCCATCCTCTTTACATAATAGATTCTAAATCTATAGCAATGAACTAGATAGATCTGGAAAAACTAACATAAGATTAATGAGGTTTAAATAAATGGAGTAGGCCGGGCACAGTGGCTCACGCCTGTAATCCCAACACTTTGGGAGGCCGAGGTGGGCGGATCACATGGTCAGGAGATCGAGACCATCCTGGCTAACATGGTGAAACCCCATCTCTACCAAAAATACAAAAATTGGGTGGGCATGGTGGTGTGTGTGTAGTCCTAACTACTCAGGAGGCTGAGGCAGGATAATCTCTTGATCCCAGGAGGCGGAGGTCGTAGTGGGCAGAGATCGCACTACTACACTCTAGCCTGGCAACAGAGCAAGACTCTGTCTCAAATAAATAAATAAGTAAAAAAAACAGTAGGCAATTTTAGGCAAAGTAAGCAATGAGATGGCCATGTAAACAAGCGCATACAAAAAGTTAATTATGTTTCTATCCTACCTCATAAACAAAAATCTTTAATTTTTAATGTAATAAGAATATAGTTTTAAAAAGATATAGAGCCTACATATGCCAAAAAAAATCCCAAAAGATCATCAGGCTAAAATGCATACTTTAGTCCATACCATCTGCTACATAAGTGGTTTGTGTAGACAGTTAACTACGAACAGAATAAGCTGTTATAGTAGCATGGAACCACAGACTGTATTCATGTACAATGTGTATTCCTTAGTGCATAAGTGCATATTCCTTAATATATTAATAGGAATTTGGTGAGAAATGGTTTGGAGCAGGGATTAAAAGTAGACTTGGCAAATCTATTTAATAGATAAGTAGACTGCTCTAAAGTGTAATTTCTCATACTCTTCAATATGCTAATGACTGCTTAGGTAATCTCCAAAAGAAGAATATTCAGCATTCCCAAATACATCGAAAAAGATAATTCATTTTGTATCAAATATCTTGTATAATTAGTGTCCTATGATACACACTTAGGGAAATGTTGAACTAATTCCTATCAATATATTAAGGTTAAAAGATAACTCCCTGGCTGGGCACAGTGCTTCAAGTCTGTAATCACAGCTACTCAGGAAGCTGAGGCTAGAGGATCATTTGAGGCCAGGAATTTGAGGCCAGTCTGGGCAACACAGCAAGACCCCATCTCTTAAAAAGAAATAAAATTAGCTGGGTGTGGTGGTGTGTGTCTGTCGTCCCAGCTACTCAGGAGGCTGGGGTGAGAAGATATGAGAGCCCAGAAGTTCAAGGCTGCAATGAGCTATGATCACCCACTCACTCATTCATTCACTCAGCACTATTTCCATTAAATATTCAAAATTTGCCTGGTTAAAACAATCATGAGGTATGTGTTAAATTACATACTTCTGGGTCACATAACTAACACTAATGACTCAATTTTATGGGAGGAGGCTGAGATTCTGCAGTTTTACCAACTGCCTGAGATAACTACTACAAAACTTCATTCATTCAACCATTCTTCTGTTGAAATACCTGAGTGATTAATAAAGTCCCAGTCATTTCTCTATGTGCTAGGGATGGAACAAGAAATAAGAAAAACTTCCTTTTGTCATGCAGATATGGGAACATCAATAAGAAAATAAAATTAATGATCAAGTTAATTTCAGCTTATAGTGTTATAAAGAAAATAAAGAAGGGTAATTATAGAGGCTATTTTTGGTTGGGTGGAATGTGAAGATCTTTCTGAGGAGGTAACCCTCATAAGGTCTCAACTGGCACGAAAAGGGACCAGACATATAAGGATCCTGAAAAGACTGATCAGGGCAGAGGCATAGCTGTGAAAAGACACTAAGATGGGAATAAACTTGGTATATTTAGGAAATATTAATGTAGCTAAAGCATAGTAAGTGTTGTTTTTTTTTTTTTAAAGGGGGCAAATTTGGTAGGTGTTACATCTTGTAGTCTTACACATTATAGTAAGGATGTGAATTTTACTCTGAAGATGATGTAAAATGATTGAAAAGTTAGCATTCTTTTTGAAGCATTATTATTATTATTATTATTTTGACATCCAAGCTGTAGTGCAGCGGTGCAATCATGGCTCACTACAGCCTCAACCTCCTAGGCTCAAGTGATCTTCCCACCTCAGCCTCTTAGTAGCTGGGGTCACAGGCATGTGCCACTACACCCAGTTAATTTTTTAATTTTTTTGTGGAGACAGGATCTCCCTATGTTGCTCATGCTGGTCTCGGCCTCATACTCCTGGGCTCAAGTGATCGTCCTGGCTCAGCCTCCCAGGACTAGGATTACAGGTGTGAGCCACCATACCTGGCCAGCATAATTTTTTTTTTAAATGCAGGCTGCTGGTTTGAGAATAGATTGTAGGGGAGACAAAGAATAGAAATGTGGAAACCAATTAGAAGTTTACTAAAGAAATCACAGAAAGACATAATAATGACTGTAGTGAAGTTGATGGAGGTAGACAGGTTGATATCTTCTGGAAAGAGAGCTCACGGACTCATCTTCAAATGTTATGTTCATGTTACTTTTTTTTTTTTCTTCAGAGTTTTGCTCTGTCGCCCAGGCTAGAGTGCAGTGGCAGAATCTTGGCTCACTGCAAACTCCACCTCCTGGGTTCAAGCGATTCTCCTGGCTCAGCTTCCCAAGTAGCTGGGATTACAGGTGCCCGCCACCATGCCTGGATAATTTTTGTATTTTTAGTAGAGATGGGGTTTCACCATCTTGGCCAGGCTGGTCTTGAACTCCTGACCTCATGATCCACCTGCCTCAGCCTCCCGAAGTACTGGGATTATAGGCGTGAGCCACGGCACCCAGCCCATGTTACTTTCAAATCTGTAGTTCTTTCATTCATGTATTCAGTAAGTATTTTCTTAGCATCTTCTACATGTGAAACATTTTTCTAATTACTAGAAATGTAGTAACAAAATCCCTGCCAACAAGGACTTTACATTTTAGTGGAGAAAAGACCAACAACAAGTAATCTATGTCAAGACAAGTAAGTTATAAAACAAACAAAAAAGCTGAGTAAGAGAATACAGAGGACTAGTGGGAGAGTGGTTTGTGTGCACATTTAGATACTCAGTCTGAAAAGGCCTCTCAGATAATGTGACATTTGAGCAGAAAACTGAAGTAAGATATCTAACATACAAATATCTACAGGAAGAACAGTTAGTGCAAAGCAAAGCAGGTGTGTGTTGACATGTTTGATGAACAGCAGCAAGGAGACCAGATTATCAGACAGAATAAGCAAGTTAAAAATGACAGGGTATGGAATAAGAGATGGATACAGACGTTGGAGAACGAAACACAGATCATGTGAGGCCTTGTAGGATATAATCAGGACTTTCATTTTTACTATGAGATAAGAAGCCATTGAAAGGTTTTGATTTCTGTTTTAACATGATCCCAACAGCTATAATCTAGATTGAATAGATTGCAGGAAGCAAGATAAGAAACAGAGAAAAGTCAAGAGGCTTTTACAATGGTCCAAGAAAAGATAACGGTAGTATGGATCAGATCAGAAGTACTGGAGGTAATGAGAAGTGGTCAGATGTTGGGTACGTTGACTAGCCTAGGTATGCTTCAAAAGAGGGATCGACCAGATTGGCATGCTGATGACTGGCTATAGGGCAGTAGAGAAAGAAAAGGGTCAAAGGTATTTCCACAGCAATTAGATGAACAGGGATGTCATTTACTGAATTGTAGGAGACTGACAGAAGAGCAAGGAATCTAAATTAAAGGCACAGTGCTTATGATGGGTTTTTTTCCAAGCCAGCTTAGTAGGGAATCCTGTGTAATGAAAAACCAGTGGGATGGGTTTTTTAATTAGGTGTGAGGTCTCCATGTACCCACCAAAACACTAGTAAGTAGGAATTCATTTAAAGAGGTGCAAGTAATCCAAACGTTCATTGATGGATGAAAAAACAAAACATGCTATATATATACAATGGAATATTATTCAGCCTTTCAAAAGGAAGGAAATTCAGACACATGCTACAACATGGAGGAATCTTGAGAGCAATACACTAAATGAAATAAGTTAATCATACAAAGGCAAATACCATACGGTTTCACTTGTATTAGTTATCTAAAGTAGTCAAATTAATAGAAACAGAAAACAGAATGGTGGTTAACAGGAAGTGGCAGGGAGTGGAAAACGGAGAGTTGTTCATTAGGTATAGAATTTCAGTTTTGCAAAATGAAAAAGTTCTGGAGATCTGCACAACAATGCTCAACACTATTGAACTACATATTTAAAAATGATTAAGATGCTGAGTTTTGTGCTTTTTTTTTTTTTTTTTTTTTGAGACGGTCTTGCTGTGATGCCCAGGCTGAAGTGTGGTGGCATGATCTCAGCTCAATGCAACCTCTGCCTCCTGGGTTCAATAGCGTCTCCCACCTCAGCGTCCCAAGTAGCTGGGATTACAGGCGCTTGCCACATGCCCAACTAATTTTTTTGTATTTTTAGTAGAAATGGGGTTTCACCATATTGTCCAGACTGGTCTCAAACTCCTGATCTCAAGTGATCTGCCCACCTCGGCCTCCCAAAGTGCTGGGATTACAGGCATGAGTCACTGTGCCCGGCCTTAAACTATTTTTTAAGCCACAATTTAAAAAAATGTATTTGACTCCTTAGGCGTTTGACAAATATATTATGGTCTTCATTAATAGCATTCATAAGTCTAAAATGAGAGCACTATTTTCCATTTTTAAAATTTCCCTATGTGCATTAATTCTCCAGCAACCTTATCTCCTAATTCAGAAGATAATATGTGCTCACACTGTGCTTCAGCAGAGGACAAATCATAAAGCTTAAATATGGTGACGCCTAGTGCGGCTACAGAAATTATTTGTAACAATTTGCTTGAAAAAAGACAATGAGGAAGCAAAACAAAGCAAATGTCAAAGCAAGATACTTGTTTTTTGAAAATCTTGAGTTCTGATATGGCTTTAAGGACATAGCAATGAGGTAAAACAGGGAAATGAGTAAAATGTAGTAAAACTAATTCTATCCATTGCTGTCAGGACTGATAGTTTTTTATTTTATTTATTTATTTTTTGAGGGTCTCACTCTTTTGCTCAGGCTGGAGTGCAGTGGCACAATCTTGGATCACTGCAATCTCTGCCTCCCTGGTTCAAGCGATTCTCTCTGGCTTCAGCCTCCCCACTACCAGGAATTACAGGTGCCCACCACCACGCCCAACTAATTTTTGTATTTTTTTTTTTGAGACTTAGTTTTGCTCGTTTCCCAGGCTGGAGTGCAATAGTGCGATCTTGTCTCACTGCAAGTCCGCCTCCCAGGTTCAAGCAATTCTCCTCCCCTTCAGCCTCCTGAGTAGCTGGGACTACAGGCGCCTACCACCACGCTCAGCTAATTTTAGTAGAGATGGGGTTTCACCATGTTGGCCAGACTGGTCTTGAACTCGTGACCTCAGGTGATCTACCCACCTCAGCCTCCCAAAGTGCTGGGATTACAGGTGTGAGCCACTGTGCCTGGCCTATTTTATTTTTTTGAGACAGAGTCTCACTCTATGGGCCAGGCAGGCATGTAATGGCACAGTCTCAGCTCACTGCAGCCTCAACCTCCTTGGCCCAAGGAATCCTCTGGCCTCAGCCTCCCCAGTGTCTGGGAGTACAGGCACGTACTGTCACATCCTGCTAATTAAATTTTTTTTTGTAGAGACAAGGTCTCCCTATGTTGCTCAGGCTGGCTACAAACTCCTGGGCTCAGGCGATCCTCCTGCCTCGCCTCCAAAGTGTTGGAATTAGAGGTGTGAGCCACTATGCCCGGCCTGGACTAATAGGTAATTTTAAAAAAGCTGGTTGAAATAGAGAATCACATACACACAAAAGCTCATACATTAATATTTCAACTTAAAGTATATTAACTTATACTTTAAGTATTTTAATTAACCAATCATTTTATAAAAGCAATACAACCATACAGATTTAAGTATATTAATTCACCAATCATTTCATAAAAGCATGCAGATTGAATTTATTCACTTTCTTTCTTGTGTAAATTACACTCATAAGATGTAAGTCTGTGATTTCCACCTTTGGTTTAAAGACACTTGTGAAGCAGTATCTATACTCTTTTCAAAGCTTTGTCATTCCCAGAGCCCCCCACCCCCAACTCTTTTACAGGTCTCTTGTCCACTGCTAATTTAAATACCCTTTTTACCCCCCAAGACAGTCTTGCTCTGTCACCCAGTCTGGAGTGCAGTGGCGTGATCCTGGCTCACTGTAACTTCCGCCTCCTGGGTTCAAGCAATTTTCCTGCCTCAGCCTCCCACATAGCTGGGATTACAGGCACGTGACACCACGCCTGGCTAATTTTTATATTCTTAATAGAAACAGCGTTTCACCATGTTGGCCAGGCTGGTCTCGAACTTTTGATCTCATGATCCACCTGCCTCGGCCTCCCAAAGTGCTGGGATTACAGGCATGAGCCACTGCACCTGGCCCTAAATACTTTTTTCTTAAGGGTCTTGTTCTGTTGCTCATGACGGAGTTCAATGACACAATCTTAGGTTACTGTAATCTTTAACTCCTGGGCTCAATCTTCCCACCTCAAAATCCTGCATAGCTAGGAGTTACTAGCGTGCATCACTGTATCTGGCTAATTTATTTGGTGGAGACAAAATATATTGCCCAGGCTGGTCTCTAACTTATGGCCTCAAACTATCCTTTTGCTTCACCTCCCAAAGTGCTGGGATTACGGGTGTGAGCCACCACGCCCAGCCTTAAATAAGTGTTTAATGGCTTGGTAAATAAACCACTTTAGTTTTTATAGACACAACTTTACTTTCCCCTTTTCATATTACTCTACTGTCCCTATTCATATTACATCAATTTGTGTAACATTTAAATTATGGGTTTATAATAAATACAAGTGGCATGAATAGTTTTGGGACCAATAAAAATCTCCTGATACACAGAACGACAATAGCGTTATCAACCGCACTTATTAGGGTTCGTATGTGATAGACACCTAAATGTTTTACATGAATTATCTCATTTACAGCAGTATCATCCCATGCTGTAAGTACTATCATGACTGTTCTATTTTAGAGGTAAGGCAAAGGGAATCTCCAGGGTGATGGTGAAGAGAGAGCCCAGTAGGACAGCTGTGCAACTATCCCAGAGAGCAGACATGAGGTAGATTGAAAAGACAACACAGGATTGGGAAGCAGGTAAAGCTCAGGTGAGATTCTAGCTCTACCATATGCTATTCCTGTAACTCTGGGAAAATGAGTCAATACTTTTTAGTCTTAATTTACTATCTATGCAATAGGAATAATATTGCATCACAGAAAATTGAGGTAAGTCACAGAATGATTATCA
Source organism: Sapajus apella (assembly GCF_009761245.1). Classification (NCBI taxonomy): domain Eukaryota; kingdom Metazoa; phylum Chordata; class Mammalia; order Primates; family Cebidae; genus Sapajus; species Sapajus apella. The sequence continues at coordinate 7,705,829 of NW_022437062.1, forward strand.
AGAGACATAATAACAATTATATGCCACATGTAGTCATGGTGACAAATTAGAATTTAGGTAGCTGGGCATATTTCTTGGAACTCTAAACTTTAAACATTTTATAGTACAATAGTACTGAGGAAAATATCAAAGTAATGTGGTTTGAATTCTTGGTAGTGATACACACATTGGCTTATAATGATACAGTCATGTGATAATAATAGTTTGAATCACTAGTCATATCAAAAAAATTGATACATTTATAGTGTAGACCAAATATGCATTAACATACAGTTTGGAATTTTGTGATAAAATTAATTATAACAGTAATTGTTGAGGCCTGTCTGTACTACATTCCCAGGACAATTTTAATAATGACTCCAATTCAAATAAACAATAATTTAATTCCATAAGTTTTAAATATGACTAAAGCTATGTTGGATGCTGTGGGGAATAAGAGTGAGCATAAGATATTTCCTGACCTTAAGCAGCTTATAATCTAGTTGAAAAGTCAATTTCAACTTAAGAAACTAACAAAGAATGATGGTAATAATAGTATCTTACACACAGTAACATTTTACAGTTTTTAAAATATTTTCACATATTTCATTTGACTCTCATGATAAACCTGTGATACAGACAGGAAACATAAAAAGTTAAAGCAAGGTTAGGCTCAATGGTTCATCCAAGGCAAATTGAGTGTAAATTTCAAAGACTGGCTTAAATTTGGATTCTGATTTGTCTACTATATTATGCTGGTTGTTCATAAAATTTAGGTATAAGAATGAATATGGTAATATAGGTAACTTTTAATTATCCAGGGAAGATAATTATCTAAGGTAAAAGATCACACTAGGCATTTATAAAATAATTACAAATAGTAAAAGTAGGTATCTAGAGCATGGAAGTACACAGTGACCACAGACAGCCAAATCTACGTGTTGCTAATGCAGCAGAGTTCACAAACATTACCTACCCGGGTAAGACTGCCCCATGCCAGCCGGGCATGGTGGCTCACACCTGCAATCTCAGCACTTTGGGGGGCCAAGGCGGATCATGAAGTCAGGAGTTCAAGATCAGCCTACCAATATGGTGAAACCCTGTTTCTACTAAAAATATAAAAATTAGCTGGTCATGGTGGTGCATGCCTATAATCCCAGCTACTCAGGAGGCAGAGGCAGGAGAATCGCTTGAACCTATGTGGTGGAGGTTGCAATGAGCTGAGATCACACCACTGCACTCCAGCCTGGGTGAGAGTGAGACTCCATCTCAAAAAAAAAAAAAGGCTGCCTCATCCCTTTTTGCCAAGAATATGGCAGAACACACGGAGAGTCAAGGAAAGCTCATGTGATTATGGAATCCAACACAGAATCTGGACTGGAAGGACAGAGAAATTAAGAAGAAATAAAGAACACCCACCTAGAAAAGTAGATACGCTTCTATTTTGATATTTAAAAAAATATTTTAGTAACCAAGCTATTTTGCTTGTATTATTCGTATACTTTTGATTACTCTGTAAGAATCAAATTTTTGAAATTTTAACTGCAAATGTTTAAGTTCACTTTCTACTAAACATCTTGATAAGTTTTAACTGTGATTCTACCTTCTCCCCTCACCCTGCCATTAACCCAGCTAACTAAAAGTTGAAGCACTTTGCCAAATATAATTTTTTTAAATGTATGTGCTAGAATATTTTTAAAATCTCTTTAAACATTGCTAATCTTTTTTAACAGGCTTAGTCAGAGCCTAAGCTTGGCAACAGTATCTAAAAAGATTAGTATTGCTTATATTGTATCTATTTTTAATTTATACTTCTATTTATGGCAAGCATGCTGGTATTTCATTTCATGACATTACTTCTTAAAAGGGAAGCATAAAAGCAGTGACTCAATTTAAGAAAAAAATATTCAATGTAAAAATGATCTATAAAAATGGAAAGATTACAAAGGTAGTCTCTAACGGACGGAATTTAAGGAAAATTTTCTACTATTATCACATGAAAACTGCACAGCAACCATGTGAGGAAGAATTATTTCTACATTCATGAAGAAACTAGCTCAGAGAAAGCTGAAATGATTTGCTCAAGGTGGTGTAGCCAATAAAGCCAAGGGAACCATGGTCAAGCCAGGCCTCAGCCTTGGTCTTTGGATCATCTCACTGGCAGGAAGTAGTGTTAAGAGTCCAAAGGAGAAGTGCAACATTGATTAAAGCAGTGTGAACTTTAAGGATGATTTTTGAAAACCTTAAAAATCATGGAAGGCTCAAAATCACAGACAAGGAATAAATACAGCACATGTCTGGGAAGATTTGCTTGGAAAGATAGGGTCATCTTAGGAAAAGTCTTAGAAGGCAAATAGGGAAGTCTAAAGGAGATGGAAAACAACTGAAATTGTCTATGTAGAAGTTTAAAAATGAAAGAAGTATTTTAGGTAAGGAAACTTGAGTACAAAATGCTAAATGAAATAAATGCCAGATATATTAGAGACAGGCAGGCACATTCATTAATAAACTACTGCAGTCTGTCCATGTGCAAACATCTCTAAGGCTATCTCTAAGATAGCAGTAATAGTTACTATTATGGATTCAACCAAGACTCTGAATGGCTACTACAAAACATGATATCCATGTTTTGATACTATGGATATCAAAACAGCAACCCTCTGGTCTTAAGAAGTTCAGAGGGAAAAAATACACAACTATGAAGCAATACAATAATTATTACAGTGTAAGTACAAACACTGTGGGATCCAAGAAGGAAAGAACAAAAATAAAGCAGTGGTCAGGGATGTCGTCAAGGTGATAACTGAGCTAAATCGAAAAGGATGATTAGCTTATGAAAAAGTAGAACAATGGGTGGGGGAAAATGGAGGAGAGAGATTCTCGAGATAAAATATCAGAATTTAATATACCTAAAATAAAAAAGAATGCTGTCATTCACAGAGAAAGTGGGTACACAGAAGCAGTGAGCACATGTACTTACAACCTCTCATTCTTCCCCCTCCCCTCCTCAGTATCCATATTTAGTCACCAAATCCAGTTAACTGCGGCTTCAGTATGCTTCCACACCAGTCTATTCTACTGCACCACCATCATTTAGATTCTCATCCTTTTCAGCTTCAAATGCCACCAATTCTCCCATATTCAAACAATCCTACATCCATAATAATAATCTTAAAATTCTGCCTTTAGCAGTATCATCACTGCTTAAACAAAATAAATACTTTAAAAGCTTTTCAAGTGACACTTCCAGGAGACCTCAACCATTTTGTGAAGATCATTTTCACTTGTTTATTTGTAATCACATCATGTGTAGGATACAAATCTGAGTCTCTCAAAGCCTTTGGAGGGGAAGGGCTGCCTTTGTAGGCTCTACCTTCTTTCCTACTTTGAATTCTCAGGCTGACGGATAAAGGTGGGGATGGTAGTAGCAAAGGCTAATGGTGTAGACATTTATAAGTAGATTATGGTTTACTTATTTGGACCCACTGGCTTATAGGATGAACTTGAAAAACTTCAGCTTGGCATTCAAGCCCCTTTATAATTTAGTTTAACTTTTTTTTCAACTGTTGGGTATAAAAACTGCCATGTATTAATTAATCAACATATTAATTCAACAAATATTTACTAAGCATCTATAAATGTCAGATTATGTGCTAGGCACTGGAGATACACAAAGATGAACAGAGCATAGCAGCTACCCCTGAGGGGCTTACAGCACATAGGGTAAGACAAGTGATTGCACTGAGTGACTAAAGTACTATATTGGAGGTGTAGACAAAGAGTATGGTAGTGTGTGCATTCCATTACATTCCCTGGAGTGATCACAGGAACCATTATGGAGGAAGTGGTATTTGAGCTCAGTCTTAAAATGAAGATTGTTTGCTAGGTAACTGAAGAACACTCCAAGAGGATGGAATAAATGTGTTAAAGCAATAGAGACATTCAAGAACATTCATTATATCTGGTGTGCAGTTATCTATGAAAGAGTAATAAGGAAGCTATTAAGTTGGGATGTTCTAGATCAGGAAGGTGCCTGTATAACGTGCTAAGCAGTACAGATTTTAGTTTGTCAGCATGGGGAAACATTAGAGGGTTTTAAATGAGGGGGTAATAGAATGAGGTTTACATATGAGAAAAATTCCTCTGGTATTTACAGCAGTGGATACCTTTAGGAGGCTAGACAAAAAAATAACAATGGACTAGGATAGTAGCAGCAAAGATGGAGAGAATGGGACAAATTCGAGAATTACTTGGAAGACTAAATGAGCAAAAATCGGTGAGAAAGGCAAGGAAAGAGTGACAAAAAGATTCAATATTGTAATGTATCAAGGGGGAAGGAGTCCATAAAAAAGTAGAAATCACAAGTTGGGAAGCAAGAAAGGTTCCAGAGCACAGGTGTATGGATCAGTATTGAATGGCAACAAGGAAGGTGGTAAAGGATAGGTGTCAACACAGATGCCAGTAAGAACCTGTGAAGAATAATATTAGAAATACAGTTTACTCTGTGAAGTAGTTTTAGTTATATGAGAATGGAGGATTGGGGTCTTAATTAGGCATTTTGGCTCTGTAAGGAATGAGAAAGGAGGCTAACTAGAATCACATAGAATGTCTAAATAATGTTGGCAGTACAACATTGTTGGAAATGTTGTGTTGGAAATGAATTTATGGTGGTCTCAATTTTCATGGCTGTGAGATTCCCCTACCCTATTCCCCACAGCCTTAACACAGCTGCCAGAATTAAGAATGAAAGGAGGTGGGTGGGCGCAATGGCTCATGTCTGCAATCCCAGCACTTTGGGAGGCCGAGAGGATTGCTTGAGCCCAGACCAGCCTGGAAAACAGAAAACTCTGTCTCCACACAGACACACAGACACACACACACACACACAGGTTTTTAATTAGCCATAGTGGTGTGTACCTGGAGTCCCAGCTACTTGGGAGGCTGAGGCAGGGAAATCACTTGAACCCAGAAGGTGGAGGTTGCAGTGAGCCGAGATGTCGCCACTGCACTCCAGCCTGGTGAGAAACTGAGAAATTACCCAAAAAAAAAAAAAAAAAAAAAAAAAAATGGGAGGGGGAATCAGGAGGACTAAAAGACTACTGTAAACATTTCCAATATTTTAAGAGGCTATATTGATTTCATGTTACAGTCAAAGGTAATTTATGTAAACTGAATATAACATTACCTGAAGTTTTAAACCCAGACATTAAACTAGAACTATTAGTATATATACTGTATATTCAAATTTTTTAAAAACATTGTTTTTAGGATTTATGTGTATACACACATATTCTGAATCGTAAATGTGTCATGATCTTCAATAATTTAGAAGAATATAAATGGAATCATACAGCATATAAACTTTTGAGACTGCCTTTTTTTTTCATTTAGCCTAATGCCCTGGAGATTCAGACAAGCTTCTGTGCATTATCAATACTAGGTCTTTTTTTTTTTTTTTGAGACAGAGTCTTGCTCTTTCACCAGGCTACAGTGCAGTGGCGCAATCTCGGCTTACTGCAACCTCCGCCTCGGGGGTTCAAGCGATTCTTCTGCCTCAGCCTCCCAAGTAGCTGGTACCACAGGCGCGTCACGTCCAGCTAATTTTTGTATTTTTAGTACAGACGGGGTTTCACTATGTTGGCCAGGATGGTCTCAATCTCTTGACCTCAAGATCCGCCCGCCACGGCCTCCCAAAGTGCTGGGATTACAGGTGTTACCATGCCCGGCTAATACTAGGTCCTTTTTTTAAAAAAAAAAAAATACATCTTGGCCAGGCACAGTGGCTCATGCCTATAATCCCAGCACTTTGGGAGGCCAAGGCAGGTGGATCACCTGAGGTAAGGATTTTGAGACCAGCCTGACCAACAAGGTGAAATCCTGCCTCTATTACAAATATAAAAATGAGCCGGGCGTGGTAGTGCTTGCCTGTAATCCCAGCTACTCAGGAGGCCGAGACAGGAGAATTGCTTGTAACCGGGAGGCAGAGGTTGCAGTGAGCCAAGATCGCACCACTGCACTCCAGCCTGGGTGACAGAGCCAGACTCTGTTTCAAACAAAACAAAACAAAACAAAACATAAACTACAGACCTGCCATAGTTGGAATATGTCTTCCCAAAAAGCATGTTTTGAAAATTTAATCTCCAATGCAACATCATTGGGAGGTAGGGGACTAATTAAGAGGTAATTAGGCCATTAGGGCTCCACCTTCATCAATGGATTAATGTCATTAATTTCAGGAGTGTTTGTAACAAAATAGGGAGTTTGGTCCCCTTCTCTCTCTCTCTCTCACCCTCTCTGCCCTTGTGCCATGGGAAGATATAGCAAGAAGGCCTTCAGCAGATGCTGGCACCTTGGTCTTGGACTTTCCAGCCTCCAGAACCATGAGGCAGTAAGTTTCAATTCATTATAAATTACCCAGTCTATGGTATTCTGTCATAGCAGCATGAAACATACTAAGACAATACCATATAATTCACTCATTTAAAGTGTTCAGTTCAATGTTTCTTAACATAGTCTCACACTTTTATGTGGCTGTCACCACAATCTAACTTTATATTTTGGTCTCCCCATTAACAGAAACCCTCTACCCATCAGAGGTCAATCCCCATCTCATTCTCCCTGACCCTATCCAGACCAAATGACCATTAATCTAATTTCTGTCTCTAATATAATTTACCTATTTTGGACATTTCCTATACATGGAATCACACAATATGTGGGTTTTTATTTTTGTAACTAGATTCCTTAACTTGCATTTTTCAAGCTTCATACCTATTATAGCAGGAATCAGTACATATTTAATTATTTACGTATTTATTTATTTTTGAGATGGAGTTTTGCTCTTGCTGCCCAGGCTGGAATGCAATGGCGTGATCTCTGCTCATCGCAACCTCCACCTCCTGGGTTCACACGATTCTCCTGCGTCAGCCTCTTGACTAGCTGGAATTATAGGCATGCACCACCACACCGGCTAATTTTGTATTTTTAGTAGAGACAGGGTTTCCCCATGATGGTCAGGCTGGTCTCGAACTCCTGACTTCAGGTGATCCATCTGCCTTGGCCTCCCAAAGTGATGGGATTACAGGCATGAGCCACCATGCCCAGCCAATACTTTATTTTTTATTGACAAATAATATTCCATCATATGGCTATATCACATTGTATCATTCATTATCATTCACTTGTCAGCTGGAGAACCTTTGGGCTGTTTCTTCTTTATTAGCTATTATGTATAACGCTGCTGTGAACATTCCTGTACAAGTTTTTGTATGGAAATGTACTTAATTGCTGGGACATATGGTAATTCTGTTTAACTTTTTAAGAAACTGTCAAATTGTTTTCCAAAATAGTTGTACCATTTTACATTGTCACCAATGTAGTGGTGGATGAGTTTCAATACTTCACATATTTTCCAACACTTGATATCTTTTTGATTATAGCCATCCTGGGGGCTGTGAAAAAATTCTATCTCATTTTGGTTTAGATGTGTATTTCTCTTTTTTTTTTTTTTTTTTTGAGACGGAGTTTCACTCATGTTACCCAGGCTGGAGTGCAATGGCGCGATCTCGGCTCACCGCAACCTCCGCCTCCTGGGTTCAGGCAATTCTCCTGCCTCAGCTTCCTGAGTAGCTGGGATTACAGGCACGTGCCACCATGCCCAGCTAATTTTTTGTATTTTTAGTAGAGACGGGGTTTCACCATGTTGACCAGGATGGTCTCGATCTCTTGACCTCGTGATCCACCCGCCTCGGCCTCCCAAAGTGCTGGGATTACAGGCTTGAGCCACTGCGCCCGGCCTAGATGTGTATTTCTCTAATGACTAATGATGTTGAGCATCTTTTCATGTGTGTATTGGCACTTTTTCCTCTCCTCACCTTAACTGGAAAGTTTTACTTCCTTTTCTTTCCACAGTTTTCTGCCCTGACTTACTTATCACATTGTAATTATTATTGTTCTCTGAACTATGCATCCCTTGGTTTAAAACCTTACTTAGCATTTACATAATACATTCCCAAAGAGTCTGTTATGTCCCATTATTTCTATCCCTTTCATTTTGTGATCTCTGTTCTAGGTCACTTGTTATCTGGCTAAAACCCGTTCTTGAATTTTCTCAGAGGAGTTAAGTGGGTAACATATTCTTGACACTTCTGTATGACTGTAACATGTTTTCCCCTCACTGGGGTAAGTATCTTCAAGGGAAACAGGGCATTTGGGATTGCAGTCTTTTTCTCTTAGAAATCTGTAAATACTCTTCTACCATACCCTAGTTTCCAGTGTCATGAATTAGAATTCTGATTCCAGTCTGATATTTAATAAGTGCAACCTGTTCTATCTGGAAGCCTCCAAGACGAATCCTTGGAGCTCAAAACTTTTACCAGGATATCCCTAGGTTTGTGTTTTTCATCACTGATCTTCCCCAGAACTTCATTTTGCACAATGAAGTCTTTAACTCAGGAAAAAAATTTTCTGTTAATTATTCCTTCTCCATTTGTTCGTTTTTCTTCTTCTGGACCTTGTATTAGCCATGTTAGATGTCCTGAATTGATCCACTAGGTCTCTTTTTGAAAGTCTTCTTTTATTTTGTGTTTGGCTCCATGCTTTGAAATATTCTTTTTTTTTTTTTTTTTTGAGATGGAGTCTTGCTCTGTCGCCTAGGCTGGAGTGCAGTGGCACAATCTCGGCTCACTGCAACCTCTGCCTCCTGGGTTCAAGTGATTCTCCTGCTTCAACCTCCCGAGTAGCTGGGACTACAGGCACGTGCCACCATGCCGGGCTAATTTTTGTGTTTTTTTTAGTCGAGACGGGGTTTCACCATATTGGCCAGGCTGGTCTCAAACTCATGACTTCATGATCTGCCTGCCTCAGCCTCCCAAAGTGCTGGGATTACGGGTGTGAGCCACCGTGCCTGGCTGAAATATTTCTTTTACTTGATCTTCCAGGTCAATAATCGTTCATACTCATTCATCCCTGTATTCAATAATTATGTATCAGGTGTATACTATGTGTAAGACAGTGTTCTAGGTATTAGAGTTGACAACAGATTAGCAGTGAATACAAAAAGGTTCCTGTTTTCCTGGTGCTTACATTCTAGTAGAGACAGTTTAACAAAAAAGTGTGTGAGCATAAATGGAGTCAGGTGATAATAAGCATTTAGGTGGAAAATCACATTCTGTGTTTCATAAAGTCTTTTTTTATTACTTCACTTAAACTTTCTTAAATGTGCCCATTATTATTTTCATGTCCAAGTTACTGTCTTCTGCAGCATTTCTCTTTAGCTGACTCAATATACTGTTCATTCTAAGTGGTTTTTCTCTTTCAGGTTGCCTGGCTTCCCCAGATGGATTGTTTCTTTGTCACCTCATGGGGGATTAGATTTAGTTGTTGGAGGACCACAAGTGGTAGATACTATATTAGTATCTCAAGGAAATGGAAAGGCAAAGCAGTCTCTGCCCCTGTGAGTAGGCAATGTTGCAGCAGGCAAGCCACCAGTCCTTTTGGAGGCCCAGGAGGAAGCCTCCCTGCTCTCAGGTCTCCTTACATATGCCAGCCACTGGGATAGGGAGATCTAAGACATCTGGCTCTTTCTTTTTCTCCTTCCCTCCAGGAATCCATGAATATCTACTAAGCCAAGCTCTTTTCTGGATCTGTCATTCTTATCCTCATCCTGAGACTTTCCAGGCTCCTGTCTAGAGGAAAAGTCTTGTACCAGCTCTCCCTGACAGAGTTCTCACAGAGCCCGGGGCCTCACTTGCACCTAACTGTTCATTAGATCCAGCAGCCAGTTCACTCAAGAATGGCAGACACAGGCTGGAAGTGAGATATTCAAGTAGTCACTTTCCCAGAACCCTCTCTGAAAAGTCAGTCCTGTTTACAGACTAATTCAAAAAGCATTAAAATCTTGGCACGTAAGTCAAAAATTTAAAGTGCCACTGTAAAGTTGAAACATCTGTGGCCTGCATTTTTTAAACTACTACCTTAAGTGTTAAATTTTGAAGAAAAAAGTTTAAGAAATAAGAAAGATCTTAATGGAAGTCAAAATTGAAGGATACTGACTAGATGAACTCTAAAAACAATTGTTATATAAAAGCAGACCAAAAAAGTACATATTGTATGGTACATTTATATAAAATTCTAGGAAATGTAAACTAATTTAATGACAGAAAACAGATCAGAGGTTGCCTAGGGACCAGGGAATTAGGTGAGTGGGTCATAGAGAGCACAAAGAAATTTCTGGGGTGGGTGATGAAAATGTTCACTATATCCATCATAATTATTTCATGGGCATTATCTATGTCAAAATTCATCATCAAGCTATGCACCTTAAAAACATGCAGTTGACTTTATGTCAACTGCACCTCGATGAGGAAATACTGATGGGGAAAAACATTTGGAATTTATTTCCCAAAGGGGTTGACATCCCTAAATATAAAGAACACCTAAAAAATAAAGAAGAACACCTACGGTTAACAGACAATGAACAGGAAGTTCACTAAACTTTTCTGAATTTGAAATTTATACAATAAAAAATAAAAATATGTAACTTTCAGAAAAATATTAAAACACCATGTCTGACCCTCATATAATTCATAATATGGTTGAAGAGATAAAAGTATAATTACAGGCGGGGCGAGGTGGCTCACACCTGTAATCCTAGCACTTTGGGAGGCTGAGGCAGGTGAATCACCTGAGGTCACGAGTTTGAGACCAGCCTGACTAACATGGTGACACCCCGTCTCTACTAATATAAAATTAACTAGGAATGGTGGTGGGCGCCTATAATCCCAGCTACTTGGGAGGCTGAGGCAGGACAATCGCTTGAACCTAGGGGGTAGACGTTGCACTGAGCTGAGATCTCGCCATTGCACTCCAGCCTGGGCAACAAGAGTGAAACTCTGTCTCAAAAAAAAAAAAAAAAGCCAAAAAACAAAAAACATACATACATACATATATATATATATATTTTTTTACAATGCTACTGCAATAATTTTTTATTGCTGATAAATGCCAATTATTTTTGTTTTTTTACATTTTTATTTTATTTTTAAAATTGGAGATGAGGTCTCATTATGTTGCTAAGGCTGGTTTCGAACTACTGGTCTACAGCCTCCATTTCCCAAGGTGTTGGGCTTAGAGGCATGAGTCACCATGCCCAGGTATTAATACCAATTAATGATATAATCAAAGTTGGAATAGAAGTTTAGGCAAGTTATCTTGGAGGAAATAAGTATGAACTTGGTCTTGAAGTGATGAAACTGAATGTAGGTGTATGTAATTTTTTTACTGTAGGCAGGAAATAGCAGAAGAGAAGAGAGTTCAAATGAAGAAAAAAATAGGAACAAAGGTAATGAGGTGGGGGAAGATGACAACTTTTAGGGTTTTTACTACACATTCACCATTTCTAACATAACCATCAGAATCTTTTGTCACAAAAGGTTACATGTTGATGGAAAGGATATAGGAAAAGATATGAGACCTAATTTGCCATATGAGGCTTTAGAATTCATTAAAATCATTTGTTATTTATGCACCATATTTAATCTTTGCCATGTCTATATTCTACCTATATTAGTATTTTTCTCTGAATAGGATTTAGTTTTTATTCAACTTAAATATTAGAATTTTCTTTTTTCTTTTTTTTTTTTTGAGACAGAGTTTCACTCATGTTACCCAGGCTGGAGTGCAATGGCGCGATCTCGGCTCACCGCAACCTCCGCCTCCTGGGTTCAGGCAATTCTCCTGCCTCAGCCTCCTGGGTAGCTGGGATTACAGGCATACGCCACCATGCCCAGCTAATTTTTTGTATTTTAGTAGAGACGGGGTTTCACCATGTTGACCAGGATGGTCTTGATCTCTTGACCTCGTGATCCACCCGCCTCGGCCTCCCAAAGTGCTGGGATTACAGGCTTGAGCCACTGCGCCTGGCCTAGAATTTTCTTAATACATTAAAAATACCTTGGATACCTTAAGTGATATTAAAATTCAATTATTTCATTTACTCCATATGCCCATTTTTTTTTCCATCACTAACCCTTAGTCTTTAAGCATGCAGATCTAAATTTCCATTAGTTAGACTGGTAAAAGTCTCCTGTGAATTGTTAAGTCTCTTATTTCTATCTCACTGATAATTGTGCATCTTCCTAGAAGTGTGAAGAGTGGAGAGCTACTAAAGATTGTTGGATTAAGGGTTGAACACGGTGGTTCATGCCTGTAATCCCAGCATTTTGGAAGATCAAGGCGGGTGGATCTCTTGAGGTCAGGAGTTCAAGACCAGCCTGGCCAACATGGTGAAACCCTGTCTCTATTAAAAATATGAAAATTAGCCGGGTATGGTGGTGCATGTCTATAATCCCAGCTAATCTGGAGTCTGAAGCAGGAGAATTGCTTGAACATTGGAGGCAGAGCTTGTAATAAGCAGAGACCGCCCCGCTGCACTCAAGCCTAGGCGAAGAAGTCAGACTCTGTCTCAAAAAAAAAAAAGATTGTTGGATTAAGTCAAGTTCAGATTTCTCAATTTTTAGAGCCATTTGAAAGAATATTTTACATTTGGAAATACTCTAGGCCAAATAAAAAAGCAATCCAAAACAAAACGGTAAAGAAGCGGTTAACCTCTTCTATGGATTTTGTTAAATCTCTGAAGAAAAAATAGAGCTTAAGAAGAACCAGTAACTACTGAAAAAATAGAGAGCCTAGTTCAGAAAACACAAATAATTACATATATGTTTAAAGCAGAAACGTGGTGTGGTGAAAAAAGCACACACAATTATTTTGAATTCCAAATCTGTCACTTAAATAATCTGCCTAATTTTCTGGCACCTAATTTTCCTCATTTTTAACACGATGATAATGGTTATGTATCCTAATTGTTGTGAGGATTAAATAAACCACTATTTGTCAAGTGCCTGGTTTGAATACTGGCTCTGCCACTCACCATGCTCAACAATGGTAGTCAGTATTTTTACTGTAATGTTGATGACATCGTCTGGGGAAAATTGTTTCTTCTGCAGCCTGGCCAAAGCAAGAACTTCTAAATTCTTTAAATTTATCAGCTTATAACCAATTTGCTAACCTATTCCCTATGTCTAAATTCAGTCTAAAATTTAAAACTCTTTTGAATATTTTATAAGGCACTAAAATTACACTTAATATGTTTTTATATTTCCAAACTAAATACTGCTTTCAATGTAGAATTTAAAAATTAAGCAATATGTATATTTTATAGAAATTTTTATCTTTATAGAATCAAATCAGTTGAAACCTGGTGTATCTCTTGCGGGACAAAAGTAGCAGGCAGTTCAGAGGGTTGGTATGCTAAGCTAGAAAAATTCTGGAAGTGAGAGATTCTAAACAGCTAGTGATAACAGCATTGAAATAAGAAATTTAAGTGTCTGAGATATTAATATGAGAAAGAAGGGTCACAATCTAAAAGTTTTAAGATGTAAAAATCTGAAAGAAATCAAATTTGTATTCTTATATTAAGATTTCAGATATAGTAAAAAGAATTGGGAAGGTATTTCAGAGAGATATTAGTCTTTCTGACAATGGTTGGATACTGTGGGTTAGGAAGGGAGGCAGGAAAACATGCCCACAGAGCCAACTGTAAAAAAAAAAAGGATAAACTTTTTGACCCTGAGACTTTAAAGCATACAGATCTAAATTTCCGTTAGACTGGTAAAAGCCTCCTGTGAATTGTTAAAACGACTAGAAAATAAAAGGCTTTTTGACTGTCACTATAGAAAAGATTTTTATTGATGCAGAGGAGCTCTTTAGTTGTCTATTTCAATCTATGTAAATGTTAGTGAATAAAAGGAGATAATTACTTTTTCTTGAGACAGGGTCCTACTTTGTTGCCCAACTTAGAGTGCAATGGCACGATTACGGCTCACTGCAGCTTCTACTCCAGGTTTCAAGCAATCCTCCCACCTCAGCCTTCCGACTTACTGGGACTACAGGCGCACACCACCATGCCCGGCTAATGTGTGTGCTTTTTTCGGTAGAGACAGCGTTATACCATGTTGTCCAAGTTGGTGTTGAATTCCTGGGCTCAAGTGATCTGCCCACCTTGACCTCCCACAGTGCTGGCATTACAGGCATGAGCTACCAAGCACAGCCAAATCACCTTTTTTAGAACATAAGCTTTCATGGGTAACAATTATTTAGTTGTAGCAGTCTAACATCCTATGGATTCTCAATAAAATTTAAACCCCATTTAATAGAAATTTGTGTCACAGTTTGCTTTCCTACCACTTGTATTACTTGTGAGTTACTGTTTGGAGATGCTCTTCAATACCAGTATGGGTTCTTCTCTCTGTTGTGCTGTAGGTTCATTTCTAAAAATTACCTTATTTTAAAGGAGGAAAATCTTCCAAACTGCAATCTGTGTCCAGTGAAGGCAAGTACATCATTTCAAATCTGCCTAAAATATAGGCAGTATAAGGTTTGAGGGGCAGGGGAGAAAATATGGAACAATTATTTCACAAAAATACTAACCATAATGTTTTTTTTTAATCTTTATAAATATATATATATATATTTATTGGCTAGCCAACTGAAGCAGTGGGAATAAATATTTAAATAAGTGAATGAATAGAGAATTCATGCCTGATTAAGTGAAAGCAATAATCCGTAAAACTTTGTTATATTGGTCCTACTTTTTCTCTTTGAGAGGGAGTCTCACTCTGCTGCCCAGGCTGGAGTGCAGCGGTGTGAGCTCCGCTCACTGCAACCTCCGCTTCCCAAGCTCAAGAGGTACTCCTGCCTCAGCCTGTCGAGTAGCTGGGATTACAGGCATGTGTGTATATTGGTCCTATTTTTAAGAATCAGAGTTTTGATAATGCTTACATCAAAATCTGTGGCTGAGACACATTAAGATATAAAGTAACCTTTTCTTATTAGTAGAAAGCAGCCGGGCGCAGTGGCTCAAGCCTATGATCCCAGCACTTTGGGAGGCCAAGGCAGGTGGATCACAAGGTCAAGAGATTGAGACCATCCTGATCAACATGGTAAAACCCCGTCTCTACTAAAAATACAAAAATTAGCTGGGCATGGTGGTGCACCCCTGTAGTCCCAGCTAGTTGGGAGGCTGAGGCAGGAGAATTGCTTGAACCCAGGAGGCAGAGGTTGCAGTGAGCCGAGATCGAGCCATTGCACTCCAACCTGGGTAACAAGAGCAAAACTCTGTCTCAAAAAAAAAAAAAAAGAAAGCTAGGATTTGGTTTAGTGGGGAGCGTAGAGAATTCAGAAGTATGAACACTGGCTCTGCTACTCACCATGTGGCGTGAGGCAAGTCACTTAGTCACGGCTCAGATTACCACTAGAAAGGCAATAACCACCCATTATCCCAGAGTAGGGAAGAGAATGAAATTAACATTTCCATAAATGGTCTCACTCTACCTCTCTCCCTCATCTATTTCTTTACCACATGCCCAATGTGCTAACTGCCCTAAATTTTTATTGCTAAGTGCTATACCCTGCTCTCATTCCTTTGTATTCCTTTTGTTTACCATCGCCTCTAAACCTTCCTACAAGAATTGTGTCCCTTCCATACCTGTCCAGGATCCCCTCCAGGTAATGTTGTTATTCTCTCCATCATCTGTTATCCAAATCTGTTTTTTTCTTATTAAACCACAAAAGGTAGTTCTTAGTTCCGAGTGCTGTCACATATGTATTGTTTTATATATGGTACATAATCCCATGTAATCCTCACAGCCACTCTGTAAAGCAGGTACTGTTATTCTCTGTTTTATCAGTGAAGGAAAGTAGGCCTTGAGAAGTTAAACAGCTTGGCGAAAGTCACTCAAGTATAATTATTACAAATTATCACTACTAATAATTAGTAGGACTAGGATTTAAAGTGAAGTCTGACTCTAAAGCCATTCTTCCTTCCTTCAGTGGGGATCATCCCATATATCTTATACTTCTGTAGCCTTAGGAAAAAAGTACAGCACCTGGCATATTTACAATGAACATATGTTTGGTGAATAAAAAAGGCAGAGAGCATGTCTTATTCACGGAGTTGCTTATTATGTGCCAGACATTTACCTTAGGACCTGAAGATAAAAAATGATCTGACAAGGTCCTCAAGGAGCTTATAATCAGTATACTATGGGAGGGAATCAAGTAAACAGATTATTATAGAGTGTGAGGTTAAGTACTGTTTCTGTGCACAGGCTGCTGAGAAAACAAAAAGGGTAGGAAGAAAACAGTCAAGAAAGAGGTAAGGAAAGTCCCAGTTTCTGCTTTTCCCTTCGAAACCCAAATGAAGCAGGGTTCTAACACACAGGCATACCTTGTTTTATTGTGCTTTGCTTTACGGTGCTTCACAGATACTGTGGGGTTTTTTGTTTGCAAACTGAAAGTTTGTGACAACCCTACGTCAAGCAAGTCTTTTAGTGCCATTTTTCCAAAAGCATGTGCTCACTTCGTGTCTGTCACATTTTGTTAATTCTTGAAGTATTTCTAACTTTTTCATTATTACTATACCTGTTTATGATGATCTGTGCTATTAAAATTGCTGTTACTATTCAAATTGTTTTGGGGTATCATAAACTATGCCACAGAAGACTTAATCCATAAATATTGTGTGTGTTCTGACCACTTCACCAACCGGCTGCTTCCTTGTCTCTCTCCCTCTCCTTGGGGCCTCCCTATTCACTGAGACACAAAAATACTGAAATTAGGCTAGTTAACCCTACAATGGACTCTAAGTTTTCAAGTGAAAAGGTGTTGTACACCTCTCACTTTCAATCAAAAGCTTGAAATGATTAAGCTCACTGAGGAAAGCATGTTAAAAGCCACCAGGCCAAAATCTAGGTCTCTTGTACCAAACAGAAAGTTGTGAATGCAAAGGAAAGGTTCTTGAAGGAAATTAAAAGTGCTATTCCAGTGAACACACAAATGATAAGAAAGCTAAACAACCTTATTGCTGATATGGAGAAGGTTTTAGTGGTTTGGATGGAAGATCAAATTAGCCAAAACATTCCTGTAAGCAAAAACCTAATCTAGAATAAGACCCTAACTCTCAAGGCTGAAAGAGTTGAGGGTGCAAAATAAAAGTTTGAAGCTAACAGAAATTGGTTCATGAGGTTTAAGGAAAGAAGCCATCTCCAAAACATAAAAATGCAAAGTAAAGAAGCAAGTGCTTTTAAAGAAGCTGTAGCAAGTTATCCAGAAGACTGAGCTAAGATCACTGATGAAGGTGGCTTCACTAACAACAAATTTTCAATGTAGAAGAAGCAGTCTTATATTGGAAGAAGATGCCATCTAGGACTTTCCTAGCTAGAAAGGACAAGACAATGCCTCACTTCCAAAGACATGTTGACTCTACTGTTAGGGACTAATGCAGCTGGTAACTTTAAGTTGAAGCCAATGCTCATTTACCGTTCTGAAAATCCTAAGACCCTTAAAAACTATACAACAAGCCAGGTGTAATGGTGCACCTCTACAGTCTATCCTCAGTGGAAAAACAACGCCTGGATAGCAGCTAACCCATTTACAGCATGTTTTACTGAAGAAAAAAAAAAAATTTTTTTTTTTTTTTTTTGAGGAGTCTTGCTCTGTTGCCCAGGCTGGAGTGCAGTGGCACGATCTTGGCTCACCGCAACCTCTGCCTTCTAGGTTCAAGAGATTCTCCTGTCTCAGCCTCCCAAGTAGCTGGGATTACAGGTATGTGCCACCATGCCCAGTTTTGTATTTTCAGTAGAGATGGAGTTTCAACATGTTGGCCAAGCTGGTCTTTAACTCCTGACCTCAGGTGATCCACCTGCCTCAGTCTCCCAAAGTGCTGGGATTACAAGTGTGACCCACCACACCCAGCCGGTTTACTAAGTATTTTAAGTCCAGTGCTAAGACCTACAGCTCAGGAAAAAAAAAAAAAGATTTCTTTCAAAACATTACTACTCATTGACAATGCACTGGTCACTCAAGAGCTCTGATGGAGATAAACAAGATCAATGTTGTGTTCATGCCTGCCAGCATAACACCAACAACAGCATCTTTGGTCCATCTACAGCTTAGGGATCCTTTAGGAATTATTTCAACTTCCAAGACTTATTATTTATGAAATACATTTTATAAAGCTATAGCTGCCATAGATCGTGATTCCTCTGATGGATCTGGGCAAAGTACATTAAAAATGATTCGCCATTCTAGATGGCATTAAGAACGTCTGTGATTCATGGGAAAAAGTAAAAACATCAACATTAGGCTGGTGAGTGAAATGGTCTTCACAACTAACTCATCACAACCAGTTATAGCTTTCTTTGTGCCTTCTCTCACTCCTACTCCTTCACTTGACCAGCCTTAAAAATAAAAAAAAGAAAAGAAAAGAAAGAAAAAGAAATCAACAATAACATTGGGAAGAAGTTGATCCTAGCCCTCATGGATGACTTTCAGGGTTCGAGACTTGAATGGAGAAAATAATGCAGATGTGGTGGAAACAGCAAGAAAACTAGAATTAGAAGTGGAGCCTGAAGATGTGACTGAATTGCTGCAATTTCGTGATAAAACCTGAATGGATAAGGAGTTGCTTCTTATGGTTGAGCAAAGAAAGTAGTTTATTGACATGAAATCAGCTGATGAAGATGCTGTGAACACTGTTGAAATAACAACAAATAATTTTAGAATATTCCATAAACAAAGCAGCAAGGTTTGAGATGACTGACTCTAAATTTGAAAGAAGTTCTGTGGGAAATATGCTATCAAACAGCACTGCATGCTACAGAGAAATCTTACATGAAATGAAGAGTCAATTCATGCAGTAAACTTCACTGTTATTTGGAAAAACTGCCACAGTTACCACAACCTTCAGCAACCCACCTGCCATCAACATTGAGTCAATGCTCTCTACCTCCACCAGCAAAAAGATTATCACTTACTGAAGTCTCAGATGATTATTAGTATTTTTTGGTAATAAAATATTTTTTTTTAGAGCTGGGTATGGTAGTGCATGCCTATAGTCCAACCTACTTAGGAAGCTGAGGCAGGAGGGGAAGAGTGCTTGAGCCCAAAAGTTTGAGTCCAGCCTGAGTAACATGGCAAAACCCATTTTTAAAAAAATAAAAACAAAAATAATTTTTAAATTAAGCTATGTACATGTTTTTTAAAGACATAGTGCTATTGCACAATTAACAGACTACAGTACAGTATAAATATCATTTTTATATGCAGTGGGAAGTAAAAAATTCATGTGACGGCTGGACACGGTGGCTTACGCCTATAATCCTAGCACTTTGGGAGGCCAAGGTGGGTGGATCACAAGGTCAGGAGACTGAGACCATCTTGGCTAACAAGGCAAAACCCCACCTCTACCAAAAATACAAAAAATTAGCCAGGCATGGTGGCATTTGTCTGTAGTACCAGCTACTTGGGAGGCTGAGGCAGGAGAATCACGTGAACCCGGGAGGTGGAGGTTGCAGTAAGCTGAGATCACGCCACTGCACCCCAGCCCAGCGATAGAGCAAGACTCCATCTAAACAAACAAACAAAAAATTAATGTGGCTCATTTTATTGCAGTGGTCTGAACTAAGCTCACAATATTTCCAAAGTATACCTGTACTTTTTCAAAAAATTAGATTATATATATTCACACTTCTATTTTATCTCAAATTCCTCACCTGTCCAGCTCAAATAAATCTTATCTTTTAAAAACACATTTTAAAGGATAATTTACTTTCCAAATATGTTCAATTTACATGATGATACATATTTTTCTCTCCATACAAATCTAGAAGAAAATGAAAAAGGCTACTGGTTACATAACTGGCCAGTGTTGGAAGTGCTTGTGAAAAAAACCATTATCGATTCAAGTTTTTTTTTTTTTTTTTTTTTTACTTAGGAGAACAAGGGGATAAAACTCACTGCATTTCAAGCAACTGCTCCAAAAAATCATGTATCTTCAAAACCATTTTACTCCTAGGTTTTAAAAAAACAAACAACTTTTACATTGTTTTCATATACATTTCTCTCTTTCCTACCCTTGAATTTAACCCTACAGAAAAGGCAAGTGCAATTTAGATAATATATTACCAGCAGTTATTCACTTGCTAAGCAACAGTTTATTCAAGTAAGTATTTTCTGGGCTGTTATGGAAAATGGCAAAATAAAAAGGCTTATTAAATTTACTTTAGATTATATCTGTCACTTCTTCCTTGTTAAAGGCAATTACTACCGAAGAAAATAAATTAAGCCTAATAATGTCACTCATTACAAAATTGGGTACTATCAAATTTTTATGGCTTTACAGGTAGTTGCTAATAGATTAAATGATGTTAACACTCTCTTATAATCTGAAGAAAGCAAATTTCTGCAAACATAATGGGACTAGTAAAGATGAAATAATAAAAGATAGTAGTGGTGGTGGAGAAAAGAAATTTAAAAAACAATAAATGAAATGAGGTACAGATGGACTTCATTTTTTTGCAGCTTATGAAATTAATGAAGACAAACAGCAAAAACAAAAGCCTAAAGGGATTAAAATCTAAGGGCGGCAAACATAAGCAACAAAGAAAGTGCAGATTCAAATACACATAAGCCTTACTATCATATTTGGAACTAAAAAATAAGTAAATAAACAAATACGCACAGGCCTGAGAAAGAACATAATTCCTTTGAGCTGGAGTTGTGAGAATAACATTCAAGTTCAAAGTAAGTTCAACTTGTTTTCCACTTTTCACTACCCTATTCAGCAAAGTGAAAATAACCTTGGGGACAGAGTTTAAATAAAACCCTTTTTCTGATATTCCCCTAAAAAATTCTCTCACTAGAAGGAAAATAATGAAAGGAACATTTTTCTCAATAGTTTCTATCTTCAAACAAGATTCGTAAAAATTCTCGAATGGTTTTAAGAAAAAGAAAACCAGACCAGCCTGGCCAACATGGAGAAACCCCATCTCTACAAAAAATACAAAATTAGCCAGGTGTGGTGGCGCATGCTTGTAATCCCAGCTACTTGGGAGGGTGAGGCAGGAGGATCACTTGAACCTGGGAGGCAGAGGTTGCGGTGAGTTGAGATCATGCCATTGCACTTCAGCCTAGGCAAAAAGAGTGAAACTCCCTCTCACATAAAAATTTAAAAAATAAAAAAGAAAAAAGAAAAAAAAGAAAAAAAACAACCACTGTTTACATCAAGGAGTCGTAATGTGTTATATGCTAAAAAGGAAGTGAGAATCATGGAATCACGGGATTAAAAGTAATTTTGAGGCCAGGTGAAGCGGCTCACACCTGTAATCTAAGCACTCTGGGAGGCAGAAGCAGGCGGATCACTTGAGGTCAGGAGTTTGAGACCAGCCTGGTAAAAATGGAACCTTGTCTCTACTAAAAATACAAAATTTAGCCGGTATGGTGGTGGGTACCTGCAATCCCACCTACTTGGGAGGCTGAGGCAGAAGAATTGCTCGAACCTGGGAGGCATAGTTTGTAGTGAGCGGAGATCACACCACTGGACTCCAGCCTGGGTGACAGAGCAAGACTTCATCTCAAAAAACATAAATAAAATAAAAGTAATTTTGACAGCTTATTCCCTTATCCTAAATTCATATAACCAAAGAAGCTGCTCACAATTTACAGACTTGAAAAATAAGAGGCTTCAAATTACAAATATATTTAATACTGTAATATTAACAAAGATTTAATTGCTTGTTTAAAAATTCAAAACAATTCCCGTAGCAAGTGTGTACTGTTACCACTTAAAGAAAATAACAGGGATAATCACATTCATCAAATACTTTTTTAAGCTGATGCTATGCTAGTCACCATAATGACTATATTCTACAGACTTGCGTTCTGCCATTAAAAAATTCTTAGACCATTCACTACTGAATTACTGTTTAGCTGGTAAACTGAGGCAAAATACTGAATAACCTGAGAAGTCACAAGTACAGTCAAAGTCCACGGTACAAAACTACTGAACCATGCTCCCTCTTTATATAATATTACATAGACTGCTGAGTTTAAATGTTATCCACTTAGTTGGGTTTAAAGTCTTTTCCAGATACAATCTAAACTGTGAGGAAAAAGTGAATTCTAAATTCCACATAAACTGACTTCTGCTGTGTCATTCTTTTTGCTTGAAAACTCATTGCCACTGATTCAGTTTCACCTGTTGGTAATGAACACAGAACTCATTGTGGGGAACAACAAACCAGTGTGTGAGAAAAGTAAGAGAAGTTATCAGATACACAGGGGAGTAAAACAAGTAACTGAAAAACACTTCAACCACAACAGTATTTTCTGTCCTAAAGAAGGCATTTTGAATCCTGATATTCTAGTTACCTCTTCCTTCATGAAAAATTCTATAGGTTCCAAAAGCACCCACGTTGCTTACTCACCTGGTTCATCTGAATCCTGAATCCGGGTTTTTATATCTGCTAAACTAAGCTCTTGAGAGATCGAAGCTGCTGCCCCCTCCTCTGGGTCCTCCACCTTAGTCACAGTGAAGTGAGGCATTGTTATAGTTAGATAGAAATACCTTACTCTTTCTATATTTAAACTTCCTTCCAATTAGTTTTCCCTTCCTACCTCTTCCTTGCTGTCCTTTCAGACTGTGATCCCCGCCTACAGGAGACAGTGGCTGGGATTCGGGAAGTACTTTAAGCTCACGTGACCTACAGGCCTGAGGGAGTGGGGCGCTTGAAGACACGCCTTCCACAGTGTTTATCACTTAAAAGGATTAAGCACTCCACCCTTGCTTATTGTTATTAGACTGAAGAACCCCAAGAAGAGTTTAGCCTGCTTTCCCAGAGCTGCTGAAAGCTGGAGACTGCACAGAATTCACAGTGAACTACCGTCCATTGCTTGTTCCTCTGTTTCCTTCACTGAAGTTGTCATCCTTATGTGCACGTCATGATCTCAACCTTTGCCTTCATATTTCACACAAGAAAGATTAGGAAACAGTTCACTTTTTTTTTTTTTTGACAGAACAGAGTCTCGTTCTTTCACCCAGGCTGGAGTGCAGTGGCGCGATCTCGGCTCACTGCAACCTCTGCCTCCTAGGTTCAAGCGATTCTCCTGCCTCAGCCTACTGAGTAGTTGGGACTACAGACAAATGCCACCACGTCTGGCTAAATTTTTTTTGTATTTTTAGTAGAGGCAGTCTTACCATGTTGGTCTGGCTGATCTCAAACTCCTGACCTCAAATGATCCGCGCCCCTTCAGCTTCCCACAGTGCTGGGATTACCGGCATGAGCCACTGCGCCCGGCCGGGAACCGTTCATTTTTATACTGTTCTCTTTAAAGAAAGACTGGCCCTACATCAACTTGGAATACGAAAGATGCAGCTGGGGTGGCTCAGGCCTGTAATCCTAGACCAGCCTGGCCAACAAGGTCAAACCCCATCTCTACCAAAAATACAAAAATTAGCCAGGCGTGGTGTCTCATGCCTGTAATCCCAACTACTCTGGAGGCTGAGGCCAGTGAATCTCTTGAACCCGGGAGGTGGAGGTTGCAGTGAGCTGAGATCACGCCACTACACC
The DNA here is from genome assembly GCF_009761245.1 of Sapajus apella. Lineage (NCBI taxonomy): Eukaryota > Metazoa > Chordata > Mammalia > Primates > Cebidae > Sapajus > Sapajus apella. The sequence goes on from NW_022437062.1 coordinate 7,729,273, forward strand.
CCAGCCTGGGTGACAGAGTTGAGACTCTGTCTCAAAAAGGCCAGGCGTGGTGGCTCATGCCTGTAATTCCAACATTTTGGGAGACAGGCAGGTGGATCACAAGGTCAGGAGTTCGAGACCAACCTGACCAAAATGGTGAAACCTCATCTCTACTAAAAATATAAAAATTAGCCAGGCATGGTGGCAGGTGCCTGTAGTAATCCCAGCTGCTCAGGAGGGTGAGGGAGAATTGCTTGAACACAGGAGGCGGAGGTTGCAGGGAGCAAGACGGCTCCACTGCACTCCAGATTGGGCGAGAGAGTGAGACTCTATCTCAAAAAATAAAAAAAAAAAAAAAAAGAAAATATATTTCCACAAAAGGACTTGTACAAAAATGTTCACAGCAGTTTATACATAATGTCCAAAAACTGGAAACATCTTAGGTATACATTCACAAGACAATGGATAAAGTGTGATATACTCACACAAAGAATTACTACTCAGTAATAAAAAGGAATGAACTATTAATATGTTCAACAACATAGATGAATCTCAAAACCATTATACTAGGTGAAAGATGCTTTAAACAGAAGAGTACATAATATGTGAATCCACTTTTATAAGGTTTTAGAACAGACAAAATTAACCTATGATGCCGAAAAAGCAGGATAATGGTTGGATCTGGAAGAATGGAGATAGAGATTAACTAGGACTGGGCCTGAAAGAACTTCCTAGAGTGATGGTAATAATCTGCATCTTGATGGAGCTTAGGATTCCACATGTGCATGCATCTGTCAAAACTCAGCCAATGTTCACTATAAACTTGTGCCTTTGCTGGGCCCAGTGGCTCACACCTGTAATCCCAGCACTTTGGTAAGCTGAGTCAGGCAGATCACCTGAGGTCGGGAGTTCAAGACCAGCCTGACCAACATGAAGAAACCCCGTCACTACTAAAAATACAAAATTAGCCAGGCATGGTGGTACATGTTTGTAATCCCAGATTTGGGGAGGCTGAGGCAGGAAAATCGCTTGAACCTGGGAAGCAGAGGTTGTGGTGAGCCAAGATTGCATCATTGCACTTCAGCCTGGGCAACAATAGTGAAACTCATCTTAAAACACACACACACACACACACACACCCCTTTGCCTTCACTGTATGAAAAGTTTACCTTAAAAGAAAAAAGTTGCAATGACTGAATTCAAATTCGTATTATTTATACTTCATAATAATGCATTGTAAAGTATCTGTGGGAAGCAAACTGATTCTGCAATTTACCTTAAAATGCATATAACAAGGTAGATGGACACAGATATGAAAAGACAATTATGATAAAACGTTAATGATAGAATCTGGGTGGTGGGTGTACAGGTGTTCACTATAAAAGTCTTTCAATTTCTTGTATGCTTGAAAATTTTCATAATAGGCTGGGCGAGGTGGCTCATGACTGTAAGCCCAGCACTTTGGGAAGCCGAGGTGGGTGGATTACTTGAGGTCAGGAGTTCAAGGCCAGCCCAGCCAACATGGTGAAACTCATTTTCACTAAAAACACAAAAATTAGCCAGGTGCCATGGCAGGCACCTATAATCCCAGCTACTCAGGAGGCTGAGGCAGGAGAATTACTTGAACCCGGAGGGTGGGAGCTGCAATGAGCTGAAATCCCGCCACTGTACTCTAGGCCTGATGACAGAGTGAAGCTGTCTCAAAAAGAGAAAATTTTCATAATAAAATGTTGAAAAAATACAATGGACACCATTAAGAAAATGAATAGGCAAGCCACAGACTGGGAAAAATTATTCACAAAACATATGCTTGACAAAGGATATCTGCACCCAGAATATATCAAAATTCCCTACACCTCAATAATATGAAGACAAACAAACAAAATGGGCAAAAGATTTAAACAATTGACAAAGGAAGATACACAAACCACAAAAAGCTGTTGAAAAAGTGCTCAATCCCTGGCCATCAGGGAAATGCAAATTAAAATCACAATATAAAACAAGAGTCCCCAATCCCTGGGCCATGGACTGGTACTGGTCCCTGGCCTGTCAGGAACTGGGCCACACAGCAGGAGGATGAGCGGCAGGCAAGCATTTCCGCCTGAGCTCTGCCTCTTGTCAGATCAGCAGCAACATTAGATTCTCACAGGAGCACCAACCCTATTGCGAACTGCACATGCAAGGGATCTAGGCTGTGTGCTCCTTATGAGAATCTAATGCCTAATGATCTGAGGTGGAACAGTTTCATGCCAAAACCGTGCCTGTCCCCTGCCTTAGTCTGCGGAAAAATTGTCTTCCATTAAACCAGTCTCTGGTGTCAAAAAGGTTGGGGACTGCTGATTTAAAAGACTGTTGGCATTCAGGCATGGTGGCTCAGGCCTGTAAAACCAGCATTTTTGGGGGCCGAAATGGAAGGACTGCTTGAGCTCAGGAGTTTGAGATCAGCCTGGTTAACAAGGGGAAAACCCTTCTCTACCAAAATTCAGAAAAATTTAGCCAGGTGTGCTACTACACACCTGTAGTCCCAGCTAAGGCAGGAGGACTGCTTGAGCCTGGGAGGTTGAGGCTGCAGTGAGCCCTAACTGTGCCACTGCACACCAGCCTAGGTGAAAGAGTGAGATCCTGTCTCAGAAAAAAGACTTTTGGCAAAGATGTAGCATTAACATTGGTGGGGAGTATAAAATGGCACAATCATTTCGGAAAAAGTTCCAGTAGTTTTTTATAAATCAAAAACATATGCCTACCCTAAGACCCAGCAATTCTTTTCTCAGTATTTTTACCGAAGATAAATAAAAGCATAAATCCACAAAAAATTCAAACAAATATGCATACAGCAGCTTTATTCATAACAACCCAAGCAGGAAATAGCCCAGGTATCCATCAATAAAATAATCAACCTATAATATATGGCATATGATGAATTATTATTCAATGATAAACAGGGCTCATACAGGTATGAAATATTTATATTTTTATACTTTTAAAAATTATGATATTTTAGAGTAATAAGATATAAAGGTCAGTACAGGGCAAAAGGGGCATTTATAATGGCATTACTCCTATAGTGCTTTACATGTTAGGCCAAATCTTATACATATTGTATTTATGTTACTAATTAGTTTCAGTAAAACACATTATTTGTGACTACAGTATATTATACCTGCTAAAAAATAGTTAGCATGCCCATTCTTCAGAAGAATGAGTCTATTCAGGGGTAGTATTTTGACACTGCAATCTTAAGATATACTAGCATAGCTCAGAACTCATAATAACCAGCGTTTTGTTTTATTCAGTCCATTTATTAAAAAAAATTTTTAAGTCAGATTTAGTGAAAAGATCAGAATAATTAAGGGAAAGTCAGTGGGAAATTATTTTCAACATAAGGATTCTCTATCAGAGGGCTACTGGTAGGGAAACAGCACTCTACATCCCACACTCCATACCCCCTCCAGTGTGGCATCATTTAGAAGGTTAGGTGAACATGAAAGGATGGGAACCACTGTTTTAGAATACTGCTTTGCAACTTATCTCTGGTAAAGAACTTTTTTTTCTTTGAATCTCCAATTCATTACAGGCCAATAATTTTGTTAGAAAATATTAAAAATGAATTAACAGAAAAACTAAATAAATATATACCAAATACAAGCCCCAATTTGTTATTGTTAGATTTGACAGACATACATTTGTTCTATCAAGCTGCTATGCAAGTTTCTGAAAACTCAATTTCTGAACTTATCTCCTCACAGGCAACAAATAGCACTGTCTCTTACTACACTCTGAATAGTTCTGTGTTAGAAAATGCTGTAAACATCTTACAGGACAATCAGCAGTTCACCACTTACGTTTAGGGTTACTAGTATACCTGGAGCCTGAAAGATACAGTCTCATTCGTAAGTAGAAGATGTATACACGTTTTCCTTATTTATCATAAGGAAAATAAGCAAACCCTTTTATCCCTCTGCAACTGAGACAGTAAATATTAGTGAAAAATATCAAAACGATCAAACTCTAAATTTTGCCTCCTATGTACAATTATTGAAGGAATCAATTACTTTGGTAAAGACCAACTATCATGGGATGTTAAGGACTTACTGCTTACGTCTTCCATATCTCGACTTGAAACTGTCTATGAAAATGGATTTTTATGAAATGTTATCATTGGTGAATACATAATGAATTTGGGGGCTAAAACTAAAAGATAATAAATATATAAAATACATTATTTTCTGATGGATTCATCATATTGTAGATTACGTAAGGAAGACAAAGAGTTCTCCAAGTTAACGCCTCAGGAAAATCTCATGCTTTAACTGAGGGCAAAAGGATCACACATTTAGTCAGTAATATTTGAGTGCCAACTATGTGCCAAGAAATAGGAATGAAATGGAGAGCAAGACACTGTTCCTGCCCAAGAAGCTCACAATCTTATTATCTAATTAACTATAGACTCAAAGGCAATATAAAACTAGGATTATAAGTGCAATGCACTACAAGCAAAGAACGAACCTTGAGAACACAACACACCACCACCTGCCCATCTACTTTTTCAGAAAACTAAAAGTTGTGTCTTCACTAGAGGAAAAAATGGAGTAGGATAGTTGATGGCTAATTTGATAGGTACTTCAGCCATTTCGGCTGCTGATCCAAATACTAAAGCAGGCATTATCAAATGCCCCTGAGTACTCAGTTTCCACTGATACCTCTTCACTGTATCACAACTCTTTATAAAAGGCGGCCAGCTTTCTCCTTAGTCCAATGTCATTATAGCCTAGGTGTGATAGGACCTAAGAATCAACAACCAAGGAGGTAGCACTGGCAGGTATGAACACAGACATTCAGTAACTGAGAATTTCACTTCTGATGTATGACACTTCTAGTCAACACAAAAACAGTATATAGAAAATAAAACTCACATTAAGCAACATATTGTTAAAACTTAGGACATATTTCTTAAAATGTGAAGGAAAATGAAAACATAATCCAAAACAAAATTTCCTTGTTAATTTTTTCTCAGAAAACAAGTGTTTTTATAAGTTACTGCCTTCTCCCTCCCCTGAAACAAAACTCCATTTTAGATCTACGGAGACTTGGGTCAAAATCTTCATTAGGACAGAGGGACTAATGTAACTAGGTCAATAACTGTCGATAAAACTCAGCACTACGACACTGCTCTAGGCACATAATTTGTGTAAACAACAATGAAATACCTAACCTTATACTAGATTTCCTTTTAGGAACACAGAATCTAAGTTATTCAGAGAATACGCCATTTTATTAATTTTTTTTTTTTTTTTTTTTGGATATAGGGATCTTGCTCTGTCACCCAGGCTAGAGTGTAGTGTCATGATCACAGCTCACTATAACCTTGACCTCTCAAACTCAAGCAATCCTCCCATCTCAGACTCCCAAGTAGCTGGGACTACAGGTCCACACAACCATGCTTCGCTACTTTTTTTTTTTCTGTAGAGATGAGGTTTTACTATGTTTCCCAGGCTAGCAATTGCATCCTAATAAATGTTTCAATAGGGCCAACTACTATTAGCATGCCAGAGAAAATGCAGTGTAATGACAAAAATGCTGGTCTTAGCATTACATGTGCCTGGGTTCAAATCATTATTCTTCAATTTATTACTTGTGTGACCTTGGGCAAGTTACTTAACCTTATCAACCTCAGGTTTCTCTTGGATGAAAAAAATTTCATATTAGTACAGAAGAAAATGACTTTAAAAAGGAAAAAATACCCAAACTGATCATTTTTCAAAAGGAGAAAGAAGTGATCTCATAGTCTAATAGGAAAGAATGTTTGTCTTTCCTTTTTTTCTTTTTTTTACAGAGTCTTGCTCTGTTGCCCAGGCTGGAATGCAGTGGCACGACCTCGGTTTACTGCAACCTCCACTTCCTGGGTTCAAGTGATTCTCCTGCTACAGCCTCCTGAGTAACTGGGATTACAGGCATCCACCACATACCTGGCTAATTTTTGTATTTTTAGTAGAGATGGGGTTCCACCATGTTGGCCAGGCTGGTCTTGAACTTCTGACCTCAAATGATCCACCTACCTTGGTCTCCCACAGTGCTGAGATTACAGGCGTGAGGCACCATGCCCAGCTGGGAAGAGTGTTTTTCTATTCCTATCAATTCTTAAAATTTCATTTGAAATGAAGTATGCTGTTGAACCAGAAAAAAATAAATCAACTGAAGCATAATCTTCTGCATGCGTCTTAGGATGCAAATTAGCCAGTTGTGAAAAAGGCTGTCAAAAAAAAAAAAAAAAAAAAAAAAAAGCAACTTTAAATATGGTAAATGCAAATGCTCTCAAAATAGAATAAAGGTAAATTTTGGTAAGATTCAATTTCTCATAGATCCTCAAAGTGAAAATGTACATGTATATATAAGAGCTTTTAACTTATTAGTGTTCTCTCTTCTCTTTTTAAACTGGCAATATAAAAAACATAGCTTTACCTCAAAGTACATGTAGACCTGTCTGGTAAAATGAGATAAATTCAAGTACCACTTCGCCAAAAATTAAAGTTATTTACCAAATGGTTATGACTATAAACAGATGAATGTCAGCCGGGCGCGGTGGCTCACGCCTGTAATCCCAGCACTTTGGGAGGCCGAGGCGGGTGGATCACGAGGTCAAGAGATCAAGACCATCCTGGTCAACATGGTGAAACCCCGTCTCTACTAAAAATACAAAAAATCAGCTGCGCATGGTGGTGCATGCCTGTAATCCCAGCTACTCAGGAGGCTGAGGCAGGAGAATTGCCTGAACCCAGAAGGCGGAGGTTGCGGTGAGCCGAGATCGCGCCATTGCACTCCAGCCTGGGTAACAAGAGTGAAACTCCGTCTCAAAAAAACAAAAACAAAAACAAAAAAAAACAGATGAATGTCATCAACTGAATATTTTGCATGGATTTCTCAAGGCCGTGACAAATGTAACAAAGTTTAGCAAAGCAGTAATGAAACTACAAACCAAAAGCTGCCACTGGTTAATTTCGCTAGAAAACTGAAAACTGAAACCCAACTCTGAGCTAACAGGAAATTTAAAAGAAAAGAAAAAAAAAGACTAAAATTAAAATTAACACCTAAGTGTACCTGTAATTTCCTAACAATGTGGCTTTTGTATTCTATTTCTATAGTTGTATTTTCCTTCCTTCCTTCCTTTTTTTTTTTTTTTTTTGAGAGGGAGTCTTACTCTGTTACCCAGGCTAGAGAGGAGTGGTGCGATCTCGGCTCACTGCAACCTCTGCCTCCTGGGTTCAAGTGATTCTCCTGCCTCAGCCTCCCAAGTAGTTGGGACTTCAGGCACGTGCCACCATGTCTGGCCTTCTATGGTTAATTTTCTCATATTTTTAGTAGAGATGGGGTTTCACCATGTTAGCCAGGATGGTCTCCATCTCCTAACCTTGTGATCTGCCTGCCTTGGCCTCCCAAAGTGCTAGGATTACAGGTGTGAGCCACCATACCCAGCCTTCTACAGTTTTCAACTACAAAAACTAAATTTTTTTTTCTTTTTTCTTTCTTTTTTTTTTTTAGAGACAGGGTCTCGTTATGTTGCCCAGGCTGGAGTGCAGTGCTATTCACAGGTGCAATCCCACTACTGATAAGCATGGGAGTTTTGACCTGCTACGTCTCTGACCTGGGCCGGTTCACCCTTCCTTAGGCAACCTCGTGGTCCCCCACACCCTGGAGGTCACCATATTGATGCTGAACTTAGTGCAGACATCCAATCAGCATAGCACACTATACCCCAGGACTCCTGGGCTCAAGTGATCCTCCCACCTCAGCTTCCTGAGTAGCTGGGACTACAGGCACACACCACTGTGCCTGGCAAAAACTGAAATTTTAAGAAGAAAGAATCTTCAGCCTTTACATTTCTTTTCAGTTAAGACATCCAAAGGTAACTTCAAAATTTCAGTTTTTGCATAGGTCCTCTGACTTATTTATAGCATTGACTTAATTCTGAAATCTTGTTAAGTATAAATTTCACTTTAACAGTAACTTAAATATTCTTCAAAAGTAAAACACACCTGAATATCACAAATGTTAAAGTACGGTAATCACCTTAGAGCTGAGCAAATATGGTGATGATGTTTCCTACCAATCATCTTTTGAACTTCTACCATTAAGGCAAGGTGCTGTATGAGTGTGTACATGATGTATGTTCTGCAGTTTTGTGCTCGTAACTTCAAATGTAATTGTTGAAATTCTTAAAAATACACCAGGGCCGGGTACGGTGGGTCACATCTGTAATCCTAGCACTTTGGGAAGCCGAGGCAGGCAGCTTGCTTGAGCCCAGGAGTTAGAGACCATTCTGGGCAACGTTGCAAAACCCAATCTCTACCAAAAGCAAATACAAAAATTAGCTGGGCGTGGTGGTGCGTGCCTGTACTCCCAGCTACTCGGGAGGCAAAGGCAGGAGGATCGCTTGAGCCCAGGAGTTCCAGACTGCAGTGTACTGCGAATGTGCCTCTGAATAGACACTGGACTCTAGCCTGTGTAACAGTTAGACTCTGTCTCAAAAATAAAATAAAATAAAATATACACTGAACCACTAACTACAGGGTTTTAACAGAGAATGGCGGCCAGGTGTGGTGACTGACATCTGTAATCCCAGTACTTTGGGAGGCCGAGGCAGGTGGATCATGAGATCAGGAGTTCGAGACCATCCTGGCCAACATGGTGAAGCCCCATCTCTACTAAAAATACAAAAATAAGCCTGGCGTGGTGGTGTACACCTGTAATCCCAGCTCTCATGAGGCTGAGGCAGGAGAATTGCTTGAACCCAGGAGGCAGAGGTTGCAGTGAGCCAAGACTGCACTGCTGCACTCCAGCCTGGGTGACAAACAGTGAGACTCCATCTCAAAGAAGAAAAAAACAAACAAAGAATGGCTTCTTGTTTTTCCATATACTTGTAAAACTTATAAAACTTTATAAAAATAATACATTGTTTTAACATTCACAAAATAAAATGCTCACATAATTCCTACACTATAGCACTCCAAACATTCATACCTACTCCTCAGAAACACACATCACCAAAAACTTAAACACGTGTAACTTCATTATTCTGAATCAACAAGCTCACCAGGTACAGCTGTATAGACCGTGCACAAGGGCATTAGGCCAGAAGGGCAAGGAGAAAGGGGTTGAAATCCAGCTTGCCCTACTCCAGTGAAGCCATGATGGCTCAGGGTACAAAGGGGTGCCTTTTTAGAATTTGCACAAAGTTCTTAGTAGTCCAGAAGTATATGTTAGACATGAAGGGCAAAAGAAGCAGCAGCCATAATTCAAAAGCTTACAGAATTATAAGTTGCCTTAAATGTTGGCATTAGAAACATTCTCCTAACAGCTTTAAAATGGGAAAACATGACTTTCATAAGCTTCCCAGGTTTGCAGGAGTGCCTTCTTTCATTTGTTTATTCCATTCCAGTAAAGGTAATATCAAAGAGAATCTGGAATCTAGAAACATGCCACTGAAAAGAAAAAAAATTGGGGCTCATGATGGAAAGACTTACTAATGACATATGAAAGACCACTGAAGATCAAAGATAAGAAGTTGAGGTAATCACTGTATCAATCACTGATATCTAATCAAATATCTACAGTATTCTAGGACACACTCAATAAAAACAATCCTTTAATTGTAATTTAATCTTTTAAAAATTTGGCCAGGAATGCTGGCTCACACCTGCGATCCTAGCACTTTAAGAGGCCCAAGTGGGAGGATCACTTGAGCTCAGGAGTTTCCAGACATGTTCAAAGATAAAAGCTGAGAAATAGTAAAATGTACCTTTTACCTTTAACTCTACTTCAACAAATTATAAACATTTGCTAATTTTGTTCTGTCCATCGCTCCCCAACTTTTTTGGGGAGGAGTGTGGAATGAGCTGGAGTATATTTCATTCAACCTGTAAATACATCAATATATATCTTTACAGGTAAGAGCTTTACATTACCACAGTGTCATATACATCTCTAATAAAATTAATAATAATTCCTTAATAAAGTTTAATACCATGTACATGTTCAAATTGCCCCCCCCACTTATTGCAAATCTTTTTTCATTTGTTTTCTACACATCAGAATCCAAACCAAGTTAACACAATGCATTTCGTTGATATGGCTCTTTTTATCTGTAACAGCTTACCCTTCCTTCCCATCATTCCTCCTCTACCCCATTCCAATTATTTGTTGAATAATCTAGTTATTCAATAAAACTTCCCATATTCTGGATTTGGCTGATTGCTTCTTGTGGTGTAAAGCAGTATATTATAAAGTTTAATCTGGCTATGGGGTATAGAGAAGAGAGGAAAAACAGTTAAGGTTAAAAATCAAAACAAAATGTTTTGGACAAGTGATACTGAAAAGCTTTTTTTTTTTTTTTTTTTTTTTTTTTTTGGTGGGGGTCTTTCACTGACACCAGGGCTGGAATGTAGTGGTTCGATCTTGGCTCACTGCAACCTCTGCCTCCTGGGTTCAAGTGAGTCTCCTGCCTCAGCCTCCCCAGTAGCTGAGATTACAGGCACCCGCCACCATGCCCAGCTAATTTTTTGTATTTTTAGTAGAGATGGGGTTTCACAATGTTGGCCAGGCTGGTCTCCAACTCCTGTCCTTGTAATCTGCCCACCTTGGCCTCCCAAAGTGCTGGGATTACAGGCATGAGCCACTGCACCCAGCCTGAAAAGCCTTTTTTAAAGAAAAAAAAAAAAATCTAAGGCCAGGCAGGGTGGCTCACACCTGTAGTTCTAGCACTTTGGGAGGCTCAGGTGGACCAACTGCTTGAACACAGGAGTTCAAGACCAGCCTGGACAACATAGTAAAATCTAGTCTCTACAAAAAAATTAGCTGGGCATGGTGGTGTGCACCTGTGTTCCCAGCCACTCAGGAGGCTGAGGTGGGAGAACTGCTTGAGCTCAGAAAGTTGAGGCTGTAGTGAGCAGTGATCACAACACTGTGTCCAGCCTGGGTGACAGAATGAGACCCTGTCTCAAAAAAAAAAAAAAAAAAAAAAAAAAAATCCATCAAGAGAATGCTTTCAGGCAAGCTAAAAAGGTACCAAATCAATGTATTTTATAAAATATATTACTTCCTTAAATGATGTCATCTAGCTCACTATCAGAATGCCAAAGTAAAACATGGATAGTATTCAACAATCATGTAATATACAAGCTATATTAAAGAGAAAGTTAATAGTCCAGCTTGACTAACATAGTGAAACCCGGTCTCCACTAAAAACACAAAAATTAGCCAGGTATGGTGTATGGTGCTGTGCACCTGTAGTCCTAAATACTGGGGAGGCGGAGGCAGGAGAATTGCTTGAACCTGGGAGGTGGAGGTTGTAGTGAGCGGAGACTGACCCATTGCACTCCAGCCCGGGTGACAGACTGAAACTCCATCTCAAAAAAAAAAGAAAAAAAAAAAAAAAAAGAAAAGGAAGGTAATAATCACCTATGACTGGCAGTAAAATAAAATTCACTTATTTTGGTGAGTGGCTAAAAATGAGAATTTTGTTGTTTTTTTCTTGGGTTTTGTTTGTTTTGTCAGGATAGAGGTATTTATTTATTTTTATTTATTTATTTTTTTGAGATGCAGTCTCGCTCTGTCACCAGGCTGGAGCGCAGTGGCGAGAGCTCAGCTCACCGTAACCTCTAACTCCCTGATTCAAGGGATTCTCCTGCCTCAGCTTCCCGAATAGCTGGGATTACAGGCATGTGCCACTATACACAGCTAATTTTTATATTATTAGTAGAGACAGGGTTTCACCACGTTGGTGAGCATGGTCTCGATCTCCTGACCTCGTGATCTGCCTGGCTTGACTTCCTAAAATGCTGGGATTACAGATGTGGGTCACTGCACCTGGCCTTATTTTTAATTTAATTAATTAATTAATTTATTTGAGACAGAGTCTCACTCTGTCACCCAGGCTGGAGTGCAACTTCTGCCTCCCAGGTTCTCATGCCTCAGCCACCTGAGTAGCTGAGATTACAAGTACACACCGCAACACCAGCTAAGTTTTCATATTTTTACTAGAGATGGGTTTCACCATGTTACCCAGGCTGGTCTTGAACTCCTGGCCTCAAGTGATCCACCCACCTTGGCCTCCCAAAGTGTTGAGATTACAGGCATGAGCCACCATGCCCAGCCTAGAGGTATTTTTTAAAAAGCTCTCTAGATCATTTCATTATGCAGCCAGATGAATTAGTACTGTACTAGTACATACATTATTATGCCTTTACCACAATACATTTTTAATTCTGTCTCTTGTTTTTAAGTATACAAGATCTTCAACTCAATATATATTTATTGTACACAAGGTATATGGGATATCACATATTATACTAGGTGTAAGTAATTTTGTATCCTTGTCCTAAAGAAGCCTACAGGATAGCTGAGAAAGATAATACATAAATAAAAACAAAATAAAATGATATAGGCATTATAGGGACAAAAAGAGTCTGGTTTATTATATCTGGATATGGGGTTCAATCAGAAAAGGTTTCAGAAAGGGCATGACTCCTTAAAGAAAGGACTTATCTGATCCTACCCTCCTCCCTCCTCCTTTCCCCACCTTCTCCCTCCACAAAAAAAAAAAAAAAAAGAAAAAAAGAAAAAGAAAGGACTTATCTAAATTACCTTTGTGTCTCTAACATCTCTCACAAAAACGTGGTTAACAGGCAGTCTCAAAGTTGTTATACTTAGACCTCAACTCTGCACTTCAGAAACCCACTCCCAAGGCTACACACTAGATCACATTACATGAGAAATGTTCCACCTCTGAAATTGCTCATTCCAACAACATTCAACCGTCTGACCAGCCTTTAATCTTTCTACACCTTTCAACACACTTTACCTTATCAAGTCCTCTCGTCTCTTAGTGTCTCTATTTTATCTCAGTTCATCATTTCCTTTGCTGTATTTTTGCATATTCTACTGTTGGACTTACACAACAGTATAATTTATATACAAATATGTTTGCTTTCCCTATTAGATCATAACAGGGAAAGCAATCCTATCCTTAGAATAGATAATCATTTCCTTAGAATAGATAATGGATTCTTTTCTCCGTCTTTAACACCCAACATCTTTAACAGCCAGCACAGGGCCTTATCCTTAATAAGTGCTCAGAGTAACAAATATTTGATGAAGAAATAAATAAAGTGCTCTAGTCATTTTCACTACTATACCATCAGATCTCCAAAGACAGAAACTATATCTTATCTGTATATTTCCTACAATTAATACCAGACTGCCTCATACATATCAGAGTCTCAGGGAGTATTTGTTGAATTATAAAAGGTTGAAATGTATTAGGGACTGCACACAGGGTGTGTGGTTCACACCAGTAATCCCACCACTTTGAGAGGCTAAGGCAGGCAGATCATTTGAGAACAGGAGTTCAAGACCAGCCTGGTCAACATGGTGAAACCCCATCTCTGCTGAAAATACAAAATTTAGCTGGGTGTGGTTGCAGATGTCTGTAATACTAGCTACTTGGGAGGCTGAGGCAGGAGAATCACTTGGTCCAGGGAGGCAGAGGTTGCAGTGAGCTGAAATAGCACCACTACACTCCAGACTGGATGACAGAGCAAGATTCCATCTCAAAAAAAAAAAAAAAAAAAAAAGTATTAGGGACTACAAATGACATCTAAAAATATGCTTCATAGCACACATAAAAAATGTTCATCATAGCAGAGGCAGGATGATGCAAGAAAGAGGGCTGGATAAAAGTGAGGAGGCCTGAACTTCAGTGTTGGCTTTGCCACTATATGATCTACAAATAACCATCTCTATAAGCCTTAGTTTCCTCATTTATTTTGTTATTTTTTAAGTCTAATCTATTGGGGTTTTAAGTTTCCTCATTTATTAAAATGTGGTTTGATGAAAATGAGAGTCTAGATCATTAGCTCTAACATGTGGTGCTTTTCAAGACTATTATAAAAGTGACACACTATAAATATTTTTAAATTGTACATGCCCTTGTTTTGGTAAAAGAAAATTCCACTTTATTTTTATAACTCACTTTCCAGAAGCATCCACTGTCAACAGTTTCTTTTGTACCTTTAAGGCATTCTTCATACATAAGCTAATACAGTGCGAATATTTTTTATTTTACCAACTGGACAGTCCTATACATTCACATGGAGCCTTACCAAAATGAAAGAAAAATTACTTTGATAGCAGAAAGCCAACAGCAAAAAAAATTAAAACACACTGAAATTAAGTATTTAAAACTTAATGTGTCACCTTTTGTAATGTGAGTAAAAGACATGACAAGAAACTTCAGGCGGGAAGTTTCTCTACAGGAAGAAACATGGGAGGAACAGGGGAAAGGATCATACTAACGTCACAACCACAGAAGGATGTAAAAAGGGTCAAAAAATTCAGAGAACTCTAAATACTAAAATAGCAAACTTAATTGTGAAATGCACTATGAGCTTAAGGACGGTCAACTGTAGAAAAGATGCAATTGTTTTCTTTTTTTTTGAGACAGACTCTCGCTCTGTCACCCAGGCTGGAGTGCAATGGCACGATCTCGGCTCACTGTAACCTCCACCTCCCGGGTTCAAGCAATTTTCCTGCCTCAGCCTCCTGAGTTTACAGGTGTGCACCACCATGTCCAGCTAATTTTTGTATTTTTAATAGAGACGGGGTTTTACCATATTGGCCAGGTTGGTCTCAAACTCCTGACCTCGTGATCCACCCACCTAGGCCTCCCAAAGTGCTGGGATTACCAGCATGAGCCACCGTGCCCAGCCTAGGCTGGCTTTAATATAGAAAACAACTGCATCCTGGCTGGGCATAGTGGCACACACCCGTAATCCCAGCACTTTGGGAGGCCAATGCCGGCGATAACGAGGTCAGGAGATCGAGTACATCTGGCTAACATGGTGAAATCCCATCTCTACTATGCATACAAAAAAAACATGCCTGTAATCGAAGCTACTCAGGAGGCTGAGGCAGGAGAATTGCTTGAACCTAGGAGGCAGAGTGGCAGTGAGCCGAGACTGCGCCACTGAACTCCAGCCTGGGTGACAGAGCGATATTCTGTCCCAATAAATAAACAAATAAATAAATAAAAATAAAGCCAGCCTAGAGGGAAATGTATATTAACATTAGACCCTTTATTCACAACAGCATCCTTTGAAGATCTATACCTAAATCTAACAAGGGCTTTCACATACTGAGAAGCCAAGGGTGAAATAATTATGTTTCTAACTGGTTTCTTCTAATGGTGGGGAAAATTTACCACATGATGATAGTCATCATGAAAGAAAAAAAAGAAAAGAGAAAAGAAAAAAAGAGAGAAAAGGTAGGTCACTGCGAAAGTAGAAAACTAGTTCCACGAGAATAAGGCAAAGTGCTCCCTAATGGCCAGCCTATTTATTGATTTCCCTTTCATCTCGGTACCAGAGAGTATTTAAACATTAAGTAAGGAATGTGTCACATAGAGAACCAAGCTTTCAACATCTGTAACCCATGTAAACAACATAGACTTCACTTAGATATGTCCCCATTTTTACCCCGATAGTGTAAAAGGATACTACTCTAGACTGCAAAAAATGCAAAGATCCTATTCTGCTAGGCTAACCCGTTACTAAGTCCACTTTTAAAAGAATAAAAATACAATTCCATAACATGTAAGCCGCAAGCCTAACAACACTAAACTATAAATTACCTAATGAGAAATGTATTAAAAAAATTAATACTGGTATAGTCTTTACCTGTTTATTTCACAACTAAATACAGCATGAAGGATAAAATCACAATTTGGAATTAATTTGGAGGAAGAGGAAATGATAAATTTTTATTTCATATTGTAATTTAATACACTGTACATGACTGTATAAAATTTGTCAAGTTGAAAACAGTAAAGTCTGAGAACCAACCTATAACATCTCCATAATGATTAGTCAAGGATGAGTGAATTCTAGGACTGTAAACTTCACCAAATCCACCTTGTCTCCAGACGTTAAAAACACAAACAGAATTAGGGAACTAAAATCATTCTGGTTTCCGGAACCCTTTAGGTTAAAAGGAACAATATTTTCTGACACCGGAAAATGGTGAGTAAGCCTCACTTTCACAAGTCAGTGGCTGAGGCTATGGTTTTCAAACTTGGGTGGAATATCATTTTAAGAGTCTTTAAGGGAAAATTTTTATCACTAAAAGACTGTACTAGCTACAACACAGCATAAAACTAAATATATAAAGCAGTACAGGTCTCAAACTTCTAAATTTTAGGGTCCAAAAAATGTTATGATCTCCCCATTTTCTCTCTGCTCTCTCTTCCATCATCTCTTCCCACGACACCAAATAAAACCAAGCCAGCTGACACACACAACTGATTTAGGAAGCTAAAGGTCTGCAGCGGACAACACGAACCTGGAGTGGCTTGTGTGCTACATGCTAACTATAAACACTCAACAGACATTACATCTAAAGCTCAGAGAGAAGAAATTATATGGGAATCAGGGCCTAAAAGCCTTTTTAGAAGTCCTCCATTTGACAGAATAGCACGTAAATTCTACCAACCATCACCCTGAGTAGGCTTAGTTACTTGTGGCAAGGTCTCTATAAAAATACAGATCTCAAAAAAGAATTTTGCAATACACATCCGAAGTCGCGGAGGAACGCTACTAAGGTATGATCAATAATTCCTCCATGTAATTAGCCTTAGCCTTAAAGCAGACTGAAATGGCCAATGATGGCTAGAGAACACATATCCGACCCACTAAATTTTAAAATTTAGGATTCTCTGTGCTAAAAAACGATTACATTCTTTCATATCTACCCTTAATCAAAATACCCATTTCAACTCCAAGAAGACAAAAATGAGGAAGTTAAAATATACATTTGCCTTCCTTCTTGTCATACACCTTCTCACATATCAAATTACTACTGCAAAGAGCCATATGCTATTATTCTAAGGAGTTTCTAAGCATCTCAAAAAGAGGAGCCTTGATTTCTGATGATTATAAAAATGGGGAAATGATCTTCCAGATCCATAGACGGTCATCTTGGATAAAGAAGGCAGTAATGAAAGTATGCTGCGGTCTGCGTTTCCACTTACCCTCGGTGACATCCTGGGGGTGAGAAGTCCGGTCACTGGGTGGATCCAGTGCAACAGTTGCCAGCGAAGTGGTGGCCCCAGACATCTCACTCATAGGCTCACTACGACTTGTTTCAGGCACACTTTCTCGGGAGCTAAATCTTACTCGGGAACTAGATCGAGAGCTGAGGTCCGGACTGGTGTCTGACAAACCTGGAATGTCATCGATCTTTGTCGGTGTCACCATGAACCGAACTGAAGCCATCTTGGTGGTGGTTTCTGGAGGATGCATTTTTTTTTTTCCTTTTTACGAACAACAACAACAAAAAAGCGGGGGGAACCTCGCAAAATCGTCCTCTTACGCTACTTCTGACTGCAATAATACAAAAGATAACTTGAGAAAAAACACATCTCAATAACCTTGATTCACACCACACAAAAAGCCCCAACTAAGAATCCTTCTACTCAGAATTCCAGCCGACAATCCCAGAAAGTGCACCACCAATAGGTGAATATATATATTTTTTTTTTGAGAGAAAAAAACCAAAAAACAAAAAGACAAAACAATGCCAATCTTGTGTGACTTCTTTCCTTCAGAATGAAGAGCTCTCTAGCTATCCTCTCTGGTCCAGGGCTAAAGGTTCAGTGCCATGGTCTCAGAGCAGCAGATGAAGCCTCCCTCCCCTCAGCCCCCAGGTTCCTGTCGAGGTAGTCCTTTATCTGATGGGTGTCCCACGGTTCTGGTTGACCAAAGTGCGTGCAGGCCCACCTTTATCAGGCAACTACAGCGTGGAGTCAGATTGCAAAAAGATGTACACCCGGCCACCTGTTGTGTATCAGGTGAATACCCCACAGGTCTGGCTGGGGGGAGGTGTGTGCAAAGCCACCCGGTGTTTTTGTGGTCGATAATCCACTTGGTTTTGGTGGGAAAGGTGCGCATGCATAACGGGAAAAATAACCCACACTACTGAGAGAAGGGTGAGCAGAGGAGGATGAGGGGCTGAGCGGATTCCCGTCTCCGAGAAGTCTGCGGGGGTGGCGCGCCCGCTCTTCTCCTGGCAGAAAGGTCCCCGGGGTGTGGGAGGAGGTTAACGGATCAAGACACCTCGGACTGCAGCTCAGAGTCGCGGCAGGTCGTTGCTAGTCCACTGAGCCACGGTCCGCTCGCTAGGTTTCTCCCGCCTGTGACAGAACGGGCCACCCCTTTGCCGGGAGGCGCGTTCACTCCTACCCCGGCCCCAGCGCAGGTCACCCCCTCGCCGTTCTTCCACCGGGTCCCAGCAGAGAAGGAGATGGCAGCTCAGGCTGGCCTGACTGGGCAGGAGTGAGCAGCGGGATGAGGGAGAAGGAGGTCGCAGGTGCGGTATCCCAGCGCCAGCTGATGCGGGTGCGCGCGCAGCTGTTGTTTACTAGCCGGTAACTGTTTCCGAGCCGCGGCGCACGCAGGGCTCGCCCTGGTGGGGCTAGTGCCCCCTCCCCAGCCCGACGCCAGAGCAGCAGTTACGTGACCTGGCCTCCCCCAGCCCCGGGCCCGGCGGGCTGTGCCCGCGCCGCCGCAGCCCTTCCCTTCCCTCCCCGCTCGTTCCTCATTCGAGGTGAACCTTCAGAAGAGAAGCCCGGGGGTGCAGTGAGAGGGCAGAACCATCCCGCGGGCGCCCGAAAGCCCCGCCCAGCCTCCGCAGCCCGCGGTGACAGCGTGCAGCGCGCAGCGCGCCTGAGCTCGCCGCGGGCCACGGCGGGCGGGCGGGGCCGAATGCAAGAAACCAGAGGCACGACGGGAACTGTAGTCCAGGGCACTGCCTGACCCGGGTGAAACAGAAAAAAATCCTTTTCTTTCTTGGTCCGGCAGTGCTGCACACTCACTCTGGAAGCATCTTAGGGGCGGGCACGGCTCCTCACCCTCAGAACCCTAGGAACCATTTCTCTTTCATGAGTATCTCTGAGAATATTCATGATATATTTATAAACCAGAAATGTCTCTCCCATACCTAGGAATAACCCTCCTTGTAATTTTTATGTGGAGGTCTGCATACAAATAAAGCATTTTTTTAGTGTATGTGCTGCCGAAGCGAGCACGACAAATAAGGCATTTTTATGTTAAAAAATTAAAACTATAAAGTAGACCGGGGG
Organism: Sapajus apella; assembly: GCF_009761245.1. NCBI lineage: Eukaryota > Metazoa > Chordata > Mammalia > Primates > Cebidae > Sapajus > Sapajus apella. The sequence goes on from NW_022437062.1 coordinate 7,748,435, forward strand.
CGGTGGTTCACGACTGTAATCCTACCACTTTGGGAAGCCGAGGCAGACGGATCCACTGAGGTCAGGAGTTTGAGACCAGTCTGTCCAGCATGGCAAAACCATTTTGTATTTTGGTCTCTACCCAAAATACAAAAATTAGCCAGGCACGGTGGCGCGTGTCTGTAATCCCAGCTACTCCTTAGACTGAGGAAAATAGCTTGAACCAGGAGGCAGAGGTTGCAGTGAGCCGAGATGGCACCATTGTCCTCCAGCCTGGAGGACAAGAGCGAAAACTCCGTCTCGAAATAAATAAAATAAAATAAAATGAAAAGTATTGCACCTTAAACCTAAACACACTTTGTTCTACGTTAATTTTTTTCCTGTTCTTGTCCTTTTAATAGATGCTGATCAGATGCTAGTCAGACTGAAAGTTCCACTGAAGAATACACAGCAGACGACGTTGAGATATTTTCTCGACTCCATTCCATGTTTTCACTACTTCATTTACAGTCGCTAGAATATTTTTCCTTAGTGATTATTTAATGTATAAATGGAGGTGTTCAATAAATTTTGACTCATCAACATTTTGTTTGTAAAGCTATTTCCTATAGCTTTGACCAAGACCTCTAAATTTAACAATCACCTGGGACCAGAAACTGGCCCTGGCTTTGCCTGGGGTCTTTGTTCCTCACAAGTGGTTATGTTTAGCAATGGGAACTGCATTCCCTGAAATTCTCTTTTATCAAATGACACACAAAGTCCAAATCCTTTAAAGAATTAAAGGATCCTGCCGGGCGCGGTGGCTCAAGCCTGTAATCCCAGTACTTTGGGAGGCCGAGGCGGGTGAATCACGAGGTCAAGAGATCAAGGCCATCCTGGTGAACATGGTGAAACCCCGTCTGTACTAAAAATACAAAACATTAGCTGGGCATGGTGGCGTGTGCCTGTAATCCCAGCTACTCAGGAGGTTGAAGCAGGAGAATTGCCTGAACCCAGGAGGCAGAGGTTGCGGTGAGCCAAGATCGCGCCATAGCACTCCAGCCTGGGTAACAAGAGTGAAACTCCGTCTCAAAAAAAAAGAAAGAATTAAAGGATCATCAGGCACGGTGGCTCATGCCTGTAATCCCAACACTTTGGGAGGCCCAGGCGGGCAATCACCTGAGGTCGGGAGTTCGAGACCAGTCTGACCAACATGGAGAAACCCCCTCTCTACCAAAAATACAAAATTAGTCGGGTATAGTGGCACATGCCTGTAATCCCATCTACGTGGGAGGCTGAGGCAGGAGAATCGCTTGAACCCAAGAGGTGGAGGTTGCAGTGAACTGAGATCCTACCATTGCATTCCAGCCTGGGCAACAAAAGTGAAACTCTGTCTCAAAAAAAAATAAATAAATAAATTATAGGGTTAAAATGGTTAAAAAGATCCTGCTAACAAAATAAAAAATTCTAATTTAAAGTGTAAACCTCCTAAAGCTTGACACTTGATAAAGTTTGTGTTTCTTGATTCAGACTCACAGCTTTCATCCATCTTCTACAGAATCAAGTTTTTCCTCAAGACTGCCATTCATTCAAACTTGTGACTTTCCTTCCTAATTCCAATATACTATACCTATTAAGACTTTTCTTGTTTCTGAGAACTAAACAAGCCCTGTAAGTGTATGTCTCAGACGTTAATATGCAAGGGATCTCTTTATTTTCTCAGGGAGACACAGCCTCTGGTACAAAATGAAGGCTCATTCCCCTGATGATCTCTTGTGGAAAAAGTCCTTGATATATTCATGCCAGTTTGCTTTTTCTCCTCTATATTCATTAGAAATATTTCCAGAATAAATCTTTTCAGCTATATAGGTGGTGGCATGGAGCAAGGCTAATTCTTGTTTGTTTGTTTTTTTTTGAGACGGAGTCTTGCTCTCGCCAGAGCTGGAGTACAGTGGTGCAATCTCAGCTCACTGCAACCTCTGCCTCCCAGGTTCAAGCAATTCCCCTGCCTCAGCCTCCCGAGTAGCTGGGACTACAGGTGTGCGCCACGAGGCCCAGCTAATTTTTTTTTTTTTTTTGTATTTTAGTAGAGACAGGGTTTCACCATGTGGGCCAGGATGGTCTTGATCTCCTGACCTGTGATCCAACTGTCTCCACCTCCCAAAGTGCTGGGAATACAGGCATGAGCCACCACCCCCGGCTGCTAATTCTTTTTTTTTTTTTGTAAGATAAAGGCAGAATTTCAGCCAACATTAAAAAACTGGTAGCAAAATTCACTTACTGACTTCTTTGGGGCTTAAGAAATATTTCTGCAACCATTATCCTCTTAATTGGATAAGATAACCTTTTAAAATCTTTCAGATCCAATGCTATATCCAATCCTGTAAGTCAACAAGCTAAGTCAACAAACTAAGAAATAAAATTGCTTGACAAGAAACAAGTATCTCATTTCACAAATTCTGTAAGTTAACTCTTTAGAATCCTTCAGATCTAATGCTAAGAACCCTACAAGTAAGTGAACAGGCTAAGAAATAAAATTGCTTGACAGGTAACAAGTATCTCATTTCACCATTCCTATATGTTTCAGTAATTATTTGAAAATCATCTGTCTTCTATTAATTATGACCCCAGTTGAGAGATTTTTTTTCTTCTCAGCAATCCACAACTATCCTGAACTTTTCTGCTGGGATAATCAAATAGCAAGATCCGAGAAAAACAGTCTGGCAGTCACCGTAGATCACACCTGTAATCCCAGCACTTTGGGAGGCCAAGGCAGGAGGGTAACTTGAGCCCAGGAGTGCAACACCAGCCTGGGCAACATAGTGAGACCTCGTCTCTATAAAAAATTTTAAAATGGGGAGGGAGGAAGGCTTGATCCCAGGAGGTTGAGGCTGCAATGAGTTGTGATCATATCACTGCAATCCTGTTTGGACCACAGCAGTGAGATGCTGACTCAAAAAAAAAAAAAAAGTCTTTCCAGGGCCAGTCTTCATAAATCACATCTGTGCTAATTTATGTTATATCTGCTTCTGGAGTCTAGAATTTTTGATATCATAGAAAATAAGGGATGCAGAATTAAAATACAGACTCCACAAAGCAATTTTAAAATCAGCAGCACTAGGCTTGCCGTGGTGGCTCATGCCTATAATCCCAGCACTTTAATCTCTACTAAAAATACAAAAATCAGCTGGGCATGGTGGCGCACGCCTGTAACCCCAGCTACCTGGAGGATGAGGCTGGAGAATTGCTTGGACCTGGGAGGTGGAGGTTGCAGTGGGCCAAGATCTCGCCACTGCACTCCAGCCTGGGTCACATAGTGAGGCTCTGTCCCCCTGCTCCAAAAAAAATCAGCAGCACTATGCAAAATATTCAAATCCAATGTCAAAAGCCATGAATAAGGAGATTGGGTAGTAACAAACTTCACTAGTTTTTAAAAATTTAAGCCCTAACAACGGCTTGAAAAAAAAATTCCTGCTTGAATGTCTCATACCTCATCTAAATTAGGATCTATATAGAGTGGCCAGGTGCCAAAGAGAATATACAGTTAGGTGTATGTAAGAAGACAGTTCTTTGATGGAGAGAACTAAAAGTCTGGAAATATTTCCAAAGGAGCAGTAAATATGCATAACAGCATTCCTATTCAAAATGTTTGGACAAATACTGTAGATATATTAAGAAAGACCCAGGCCAGGCATGGTGGCTCATGCCTGTAATCCCAGTGCTTTGGGAGAACAAGGCGGGTGGATCACTTGAGTTCAGGAGTTTAAGACCAGCCTGTCCAACATGGCAAAACCCTAACACTAAAAATACAAAAATTAGCCTGGCGTGATAGCGAGTGCCTGAAATCCCAGTTACTTGGGTGGCTAAGGCAGGAGAATCACTTGAATGTGGGAAGCAGAGGTTGCAGTCAGCAAAGATTATACCACTGCACTCCAGTCTGGACAACAGAGCAAGACTCTGTCTCAAAAAAAAAGAGAGAGAGAGAGAAAGACCCACCACTAAATCTGTATCAATCTGAGTTTGTAGATAAGTCAATCAGGAGAAAAATCAGACTAAACAGGTTAAGTAACTTTCTCAAAGTTATACAAAAAGGAAATACTGATCTTCTGACTTTCAATTCACTGTCTTCTCTCTACAATGTCTTTACTTTTTCAAGTACTCTTCCATTTTAAATCAAAATGTCATTTCAAGGGATGAGAAATTACGTACGTGCCAACACGGGTATTTCTCAGTGAATGCTGACAGCTGTGAAAGTCTTTCTTAAACTTTCTTCCCCAATACCCTCCTATCACTAACAATGCATGACCATTCTTGCTACAGCAGGACTGAAGTTTTTCTCCCAAGTGGTATTGGTGTAATTCTCTGGGGTACGCTCCTCCATCATTTCCCTCCCTTTAAAAAAAAAAAAAACTGCCAATCCTTTCCTCCAACAACTCACAAAATGAGAGCTCTTTCAAATAATTTTATCTTTAATAATCTCGCAGCAATTTAAAATATGAGAAAGGTCAAACATGCTCCCTTTACGGGTAATGCCACCATGATAGGCTCACACAAGCATGATCAATCGCCGTGATGACACTGGATGCCACAGAGTATGGCTGGCAAAAAGGCATCAGGGCTCACAGATTTAAGAGTTTGGTTATGGAGTCTCTGAGGGTTAACAGGCAGCAGAAGAGACATCAGTTTAACGGACTTTCAGAGGACAGGGCGCGGTTGCTGGGTCATGAGCACCTTGAAGCGTTTCTTGATGGTGATTCGGTGTCGAGAGTATTTGTCATCTGGGGAGAACCGAGCAGGATGGGCTGAGCAGGTCTGTTGTCCCATCGGATCAAATTTCTGCTCGTGGAAGAGAGAACGTATGTCAGTTCAGGAGTGGTGAGATGGGGTGGAAACAGTGTGAAAAAGAGCAAACATGAAAACATTAAGATGCAATGGTGAGCTCAAAAAGTTGTACAAATAAGTAAATAAATAAACATAAAATTTAAAAAGGTCGGGTGCGGTGGCTCACGCCTGTAATCCCAATACTTCGGCAATCCGAGGCGGGAGGATCGCTTGAAGTCAGAAGTTCGAGACCAGCCTGGGCAAAATGGCAAACCCCGTCTCTACAAAAAACAAACACACAAAACCAACCAAACCAAAAAACAAAAAAACCCAAAAGCAAAAATTAGCCAGGCTTGGTGGCACACGCCTGTAGTCTCAGCTACTCGGGAGGCTGAGGCAGGAGGAGCGTTTGAGGCCAAGATTGGCTCCAGTGAGCTTAGATGGCGCCACTGCCCTACAGCCTAGGCAACAAAGCAAATCCCTGCCTCAAAAAAAAAAAAAAAAAGAAAGAAAAGAAAAAGAAAAAGAAAAAGTGACTTCTAACCTACCTAGAGATGAATACGATTTTTTAAAAAATTTATAAAATATATATATTATACATACATATTTTTTTGAGACGGAGTCTCGCTCTGTCGCTCAGGCTGAAGTGCAACAGCGCTATCTCAGCTCTCTGCAACCTCCGCCTCCCGGGTTCAAGCGATTCTCCTGTCTCAGCCTCCGAGTAGCTGAGACTGCACACCAGCCAGGCTAATTTTTTGTATTTTAGTAGAGACAGGGTTTCATCGTGTTGCCGAGGTGGTCTTGAACTCCCGAGCTCAGCCAATTCATCTGCCTCGGCCTCCCCAAAGTGCTAGGAGTACAGGAGTGAGCCACAGCGCCTGACCACATATTTTTTTTTAATTAAAAAAATTAGTCGTGCACTCCCGGTTCTTACTCACCTCGGTTCTGCACTTTCTGGTTCCCCGCACCCAGCTAGGTAACTCGGTGGATGGCCTCACCCACTCCTCCCATCTATACTTCTAGCTATGCCTATTTACAGCCTGTTTTCTCTCCTCACCTTCAGCGTATAGACCCGATCTCCCTCCTCGTTGAGGTAATACTGGAGAAACATGATCACTCTTAAGCAAGAGGTTCCAATTCGGTACGGAGCTCGGTCTGCTCGGCCGCGTCACGTGTTCGTCAATTTCCTTCCTGTAGGGCCGGAAGTCAGTCTCTCCAGGCACGCCGGAAAGTGTACTCAATTTTTGCCTTATTTTCAGCTAGCCAGAAGGGGGCGCACGAGAGCAGAGCTTGGCTTGGGGCCCCACTTGCAACTTTGCAGGCTAAAACACGTGGAGTGTGCCCACTGTGTGCTAGGTACACAGCGTTAGAGGGGGGGATAGGGATGGATGTGGATAGAACAATGATATATAGAGGGCTGTCATTATCTCAAGATACACGCCCATTTCAGGAGCAGTGAGTTTCTAGTGCCTGAAGAAACAAGGGCTCCAGCATTCAGAGCCCCTTTATCCTAGAGAAGAAAGAGGTTTTTTTCCCTCCCCTCTTTTACATCCAGTTCCCCTGCTCCATTTCAAAGCGTTGGCGGTAAAGAATGCATGACGGGTATCAATATTCCGTAAAGCGAAAATAGCGTAAAGTTATCTCATGAAACTGGTGAAGTATGTTTCAGCAGTCAAACCAAGATTCAAACTCAGGTCTCTACTGCAGATTCAGCACTCTTTCTTATAGTGGTGAGTAGCTAATAATAGCGTAATAAAGTGCACCTTCTAGGAGTTTTATAATTTTTAAAAGAATATAGAAATTCTCCTTACAGGACTCGTTTAAATAAATGAAAATGATAACCAAAATATTATTATTATAAAGATGATCATTACGGAATTATTTATAATGACAAGAGCATTGGAATATATATTAATTGTGTAACCAGAAAAACCAGCAATTTATTATTATTTTTTTAAGAATATGGTTTGGCCGGGCGCGGTGGTTCACGCCTGCAATCCCAGCACTTTGGGAGGCTGAGGCAGGCGGATCACGAGGTCAGGAGTTCGAGATCAGCCTGACCAACATGGCGAAACTCCAGCTCTACTAAAAATACAAAAATCAGCCGGATGTGGTGCCGCGTTCCGGTAATCCCAGTTACTCAGGAGGCTGAAGCAGGAAAATCGCTTGAACCCAGGAGGCGGAGGTTGCAGTGAGTTGAGATTGTGCCACTGCACTCCAGCCTGGGCGACAGAGTGAGACTACATCTCCGAAAAAAAAAAAAGAATATGGTTTGTAATTTACTTGCAGTCGCATAAAATATCTCTGCAAGGATTCACAAGAAGCAGATGATACTAGTTACAGGAGAAAGGGGTGGGAAGCAGACTTATTCCTATGTATTTTATTTTGCAGTTTGATTTTTGAACCTTGCTAATGTATTACCTATTAAAAGTTTTAAAAAATCTAGGTAATTTTGTTAGAAAGAAAAAGGATGATTTCAGCCTTCAGGTCTTATTAATAAAGAGTCTTTAGAAAAGAAGGCCCAGCATGGGGGCTCACGCCTGTAATCCCAGCACTTGGGGAGGCTGAGGCTGGCAGATCACGAGGTCAGGAGTTTGAGACCAGCCTGGCCAATGTAGTGAAACCTTGTCTCTGCTAAAAATAAAAAATTAGCTGGGCTTGGTGGCTCGCACCTGTAATCCCAGCTACTCGGGAGGCTGAGGCAGAAGAATCCATCGGACCTGGTAGGTGGAGGTTAAGTGAGCCAAGATGGCGCCACTGTACTCCAGCCTAGGTAAAAGAGTGAGATTCTGTCTCAAAAAAAAAAAAAAAAAAAATGTTATCTCAGAGGAAGCAAGAAAGATGCTGTGAACCCCAGGGAAGGAAGTCCAAGTTTGAATGAAGCTGTGGCTATAGAGGACAGTCTGGGAGTTACTGGCCTGAAATAGTTGACAGGAACCTAAGCAGAGAAATTATATTTTAAAAATTTAAATCAAAATAATTTAACAAAAAGAAGAACTTTCTGCTCTTGAAATTTTAAACTGCATGGCAGCTTTTTTTTATTTAGTGAGGCTTTTCAGCAAAGGATAAAGCTTTTGTGGAGTACAGAGCCTATGGTAGTAGACTGGACAGCTTTCTAAGGAAATGATGTGCACACAGCAATTGAGTACTTTGGATCATCTGACAATTCTATTTTTTATTTTTTGAGATGGAGTCTTGCTCTGTCACACAGGCTGGAGTGCAGTGGCGTGATCTCGGCTCACTGAAACCTCCACCTGCCAGGTTCAAGCAGTTCTCCTGCCACAGCCTCCCGAGTAGCTGGGACTACAAGCGTATACCACCATGCCCGGCTAATTTTTAAAAAATTTTTAGTAGAGACGGGGTTTCACCATGTTGGTCTCGAACTCCTGACCTTGTGATCTGCCCGCCTTGGCCTCCCAAAGTGCTGGGATTACAGGTGTGAGCCACTGCGCCCAGTGACAATTCTAGTTTTAAACTTTATTTCCCTTGATCCTTAAGTATACAGACCAATGTACTCTGAATTTAGTTCAGAAAATATAGCCATCGTTAAATTAAGTCAGGGATCTACTATCAACCTGCTGTTAATAGGAAGTCAGTTACAGAACTGGCTAGTATTGAAGGACACAAAATGAGATATGTTGGTGAAGAATTGAAGTATAGGGAACCAAATGATAAAACTGTAATATTTGGGAATCTGGGAAAGAATTTACAAATAGCCCTAAAGAGGTGAACCTCAATTGTGTTGCCAAATTGTAGTTTGAAGGGGATTCCTGGTTTTTGCATACTTACTAGAAACCTCATGGAATATCTCCCCCAACCCTCATCCCACTTTTCCCTCTCCCCTCCCCCACAGCAGAATGCCTTGAGTTCTATATTCTAGTTCTGTTTGATCTGATCTTTATCCTCCCTTCCTTGGATCCCTGTGCACCTACTGGAGCCAGGTTACTCTGGGTCCTGGACCTGACTGCCTCATTCTAGAGGCTTCCAGACAGCCATGGTTAGTGCCCAAACCTGAGAGGATGGCTTCAGAGGGAGGTAAGTCTGCAGGTGGTGGGGAGGATTCCCGACACCTGCTTGTGTCCTTTGGGACAGGCTCTTTGGGCTTGACCTAAAGGAATATGAGATGCTAGATCTCATCAAAAGTATTACACTTGGGGAGGCTAGGGAAGGAGATTGTACCATTAAGACCGGGGGCCGGGGAAGGAAGAGGACCTCCTTAAGGGCAGATCAAAGTGTCTCCGAGGACACATGCTAAGTATACAGAATGGATGGTAATTAGCAACTTGATTCTCTTGAATAGGGGATACTTCAGCATGTGTTTTTGTGGTGGGAGAGGGGATCAGAGGCATGTGTCTTAGGAGTGGCACAGAGAAATTTCAAGGGGAAGGCCCAACTTCATCTGTCTTTTTTAGGCAACTGAAACCTGCTCTAGGATCGTGCCAGCTTGGGCTTATGAAGGGAAGGGTATGTGGAGGATGGAGGATGGGAGGGTAGGGTAGGAAGGGCCTTAGCTGGAAAAGATAATCTGTAGTTATCTGTTGCAGGGAAATGCCTTCCTGAAAACTAGGCTGGAATGTATTATAAACTGCCTCTGCTCAGAACCTCAGGGCTCCTTCCAGCCCTAGATGTGGCTTCACTTTGAGTTCAGGAAGCAATTTTTCCCGATTCATCTGAGCCAGGGAGGTGGGTCATTACAGCCAGGATGAGAGCTGGGGCTTCATTGAGATGCTCTTGGTTTTTCTTTCTTTCATGGATCTCAGACCTTCAGGCCCCTTTCACTGTGTTCCATACCCAGTGGCATACCCTTGGCCCTCTGCTCTGCGGCTGAAATGAGTTTGAATCTGAGTTTGCTCATGTTCCATGGTCCGAATGCAGAAGTTGAGTGGAATATTTTTTGTAAGAGGGAGGATAATTAGGCAGGTTATGTTCTGCTTTTTTTTCTTTTGAGATGGAGTTTTGCTCTTGTTGCCCAGGCTGGAGTGCGACGGCATGATCTTGGCGCACCGCAAACTCCACCTCCTGGGTTCAAGCAAGTCTCCTGCCTCAGCCTCCCGAGTAGCTGGGATTACAGGCACGTACCACCATGCCTGGCTAATTTGTTTTTTTTTTTTTTTTTTTTTTTTTTTGAGACAGAGTTTTGCTCTTGTTACCCAGGCTGGAGTGCAATGGCGCGATCTCGGCTCACCGCAACCTCTGCCTCCTGGGTTCAAGCAATTCTCCTGCCTCAGCCTCGAGAGTAGCTGGGACTACAGGTACGCGCCACCACCATGCCCAGTTAATTTTTGTATTTTTAGTAGAGACAGGGTTTCACCATGTTGACCAGGATGATCTGGATCTCTTGACCTTGTGATCCACCTGCCTCGGCCTCCCAAAGTGCTGGGATTATAGGCGCGGACCACCGCGCCCGGCCTAATTTGCTATTTTTAGTAGAGACACAGTGTCTCCATGTTGGTCAGGCTGGTCTTGAACTCCTGACCTCAGGTGATCTGCCCGCCTCAGCCTCCCAAAGTGCTGGGATTACAGGCATGAGCCACCTTGCCTGGCTCTACTATTTTTTTTATTTTTTGAGATGGAGTCTCACTGTGTCACCTAGGCTGGAGTGCAGTAATATGATCTCAGCTCACTGCAACCTCTGCTTCCCGGGTTCAGGCAATTCTCCCACTTCAGCCTCCTGAGTAGCTGGGATTACAGGCACGCGCCACCACGCCTAGCTAATTTTTTATTTTTCGCAGAGACGGGTTTTCACCATGTTGGTCAGGCTGGTCTCAAACTCCTTACCTTGTGATGTGCCCGCCTCAGCCTCCCAAAGTGCTGGGATTACAGGTGTGAGCTACTGCGCCAGGCCCTAGAAGCAATTTCTTTAATGCAGTCATTCTCAATGAAGGGTAAGGGACATCAAAATCACTTGGGGGACATTTGCAGACTACACAGTTCCCCATCCATATTCCCTCTTTCATCTGTTGAGCATCAGTGCTCTGAGTCTTCTGGTCCCAAGAGGAACTCAGACAGGGTGTGGTGGATCACACTTTTTATCTCTGCACTTTGGAAGGCTGAGGCAGGAGGATCACTTGAGGCCAGGAGTTTGAGCCTAGCCTAGGCAACATAGTGAGACCACATCTCTACAAGAAATTTTTTTTTTTTTTTGAGACAGAGTTTTGCTTTGAGGTGTGATCTCAGCTCACTGCAGCCTCCACTTCCTGGGCTCCAGCGATCCTCCCACCTCAGTCCCCCAAGTAGTTGGGACTACAGGAACATGCCACCCCACCTGGCTCATTTTTGTGTTTTTAGTAGAGACAGGGTTTTGCAATGTTGCACAGGCTGATCTCAAACTCCTGGTGATCCTCCCACCTTGGCCTGTCAGAGTGCTGGGATTACAGGCGAGATCTACCGTGCCTTGCCTCTACAAAAAAATTTAAAAATAAAGGGGGAATTCAGATGGCTAGCTCTGGTCTCCTTTTCTGCTACTCCATTTTTTCTTTTTATTTGTCTCAACAGCATCTCCATTGCCAGGACCAGATATGAGCATGAAACCTAGTGCCAGCCAGTCTCCATTCCCTGTACTTCCCTTTCCCCCACCGACTTCTGGCCTGACAGACCACCCACCTGGGGAGCCACCTCCACAGCCCACCATGCCTTCAGTATTCTCTCCAGACAACCCTCTGATGCTCTCTGCTTTCCCCAGCTCACTGTTGGTGACAGGGGATGGGGGTCCTTGCCTCAGTGGGGCTGGGGCTGGGGCTGGCAAAGTCATTGTCAAAGTCAAGACAGAAGGAGGATCAGCTGAGCCCTCTCAGACTCAGAACTTTATCCTTAATCAGACTGCGCTCAATTGGATTACCCCGGGCGCTCCCTGTGGGGGCCTTGAGGGTCCTGCACCTCAATTTGTGACAGCATCTAATGTGAAGACTATTCTGCCCTCTAAGGCTGTTGGTGTTAGCCAGGAGGGCCCCCCAGGCCTTCTGCCTCAGGCTCCACCACCAGTTGCTCAACTGGCTCCCATTGTACCCCTGGAAAAAGCTTGGCCAGGGCCACATGGGACCGCGAGGGAAGGAGGTACTGTGGCCACTCTATCCAAGCCATCACTAGGTGGCTGCTCCAAAATTTCCAAGGACGTTTATGAGAACTTCCGTCGATGGCAGCGTTACAAAGCCTTGGCCCGGATGCACCTATCCCAAAGTCCTGACACAGAAGCTCTTTCCTGTTTTCTTATGTAAGTGGGGAGACCCAAGATTTGATTCTAGGGCTTTTAAATAAGGCGAACTTTGGGGTGAACATAGTAGTTTAGGCTATTTAGGAATACTTGAGGGCAGGTCATGAGGGCAATGGAGATGCTCTGAGAATGAAAAACATATTAATAATAATCAGCCCCTTAACCCACTATCTAGTTTATAACAACCTTTCCGGTATCCTATCTTAAGTGATCTTCACAACACTGTGAGTTTTGGCAAGCCTTTCTCTGGTAATCTTCATTTACAGATAAGAAGACTGAAGGTCAGAGAGGGTTCCTGCCATAAACCAAGGACCAGTGATTGGAACTTAGGTCTCTCACTCCAAGTGCCAGGGTTGCCCCGTTCTATTTTACTACCTTCTGACATTGAGTCAGAACTATCCAAACTGGCCAGGATGAGTGCTGGGCCCTGACTCAGGGCCCTGGGGAGCAGGGGGACAGTGTGCGGCCAGGCAAAGGACTTTGTGTGTGTTGCTCCCTCCACCCATTTTATTCACGAGAATTCACGTTGAAATAGGGTGGTGAGTAGAGCTTGCTTAGTGGTGAAGGGCATGGGCTCTACTACTCACTAGATTTGTGATCCTGGGCAGGACATTTAACAACTTTGCCCTCAATTTTCTCATTTTAAAAAGGAGGATAACTATACTTACTTCAGAGAGTTGCTGAGAAGATTAAATGGGTTAATATATGTGAAGTCCTTGGCACAGAGAATGTTTCATTAAATGGTAACTATTTTATTATCATAAAAAGGCAATCAAGAAGAGGAAAAGAACTCACAAAAGGTCAAAACATCCTTGCTTAAGAGGGAATGTACGTTTAGCCAAGGAGCCCGGGGTCCTAGGCTGTTGGTTTTGTTTACAAGTCAGAGTCATTGCTCAGCTGGGGGATATTCTCTTCTTCCCACCCAGACCTACTGTCCCTCTCAACCGCACTGTGCCTTTAGCATTTTGTGTAAGCCACTATATAACACATACCACAATTTATTGCTTTAAACAAATTGACATGGTGTTCTTCCAGTGGCTGACCTCCTAAATGAATCTCCCCTCTACCCCGAACTTGGAGCAAATGAATCAAGATGTTCCCCCAAAGTTCTAGATGTACAGCATTTTCCTGACTCCCTGCTTTTTCAACAGGTCTGAGTTCGCTCTTGGAGCCTGGCAGGTTAAATTTCTAAATCTTGAATCAGTATGGGCTCTCAAGGTTTGCATGGGATCCATTTGCTTTGGGTCCTGGCCTGCTGTGCTTCATACTCAGAGGCTCTGGGCAGAGTCTTCCACAAAGGGCAGCCCAGACCACAGCAACCTGGGAAGCCAGTAAAATGCTCACTTGTGGGATCCTGGGCAGCTACAATTTGGTTATAATGAGCTTCTCCAGGTGATGCTGATGAACAATAATGTCTGAGGACTCCCAGGGAAGTCAGAGAAGCAAAAAGAAAGCCCTTACTTCAGGCTAGGCTCTTGATTTCTTCTGGATTAGAAAGGGCTCAAGAGCCTTCTAGAAGTGGGGGTCTAGTATTGGCATTTGACTGTCTGTGGGGAATATCTGGAAACGAAGACTGGAAAACCAATAAATAAAAACACCACATGACCTTTAATTAGAGATTCCTTTGGCTTAGCAAATGCCTTTTTTTTTAAAAAAAAATGCAAGAGCCTCTGGACAAGGTTAAACCTATTTTATAGCAAATCCCGTTCATTTAATAACAAGAATCTTCCCTTTCTAATAATTAATTGAGGATGGCACTGTAAGAATTAGGGGTGGTAGCTGTGGTTGATTTTAAAAGGTGGGGAGAAGAATTATGTTTGATTTTGTATTAGTTGTAAATTTTTACAGGAAGAGGGGCGAGCATGGTAAGTAAATGGATGGGAGGTTGAATGTCTCTAAGTCGAAGCAGAAGCGGGGCATGACAGGGCCTGAGGGGCACAATAGATTTGATGAGGGGCAGGGGATGTGTTACTGAGGCAGGTGTCAGGGCAGGTGGATGGGAGCACACTTTTAGAATGTGACTGACCCAATGGGGGTTTTAGCCCAGTGCTTCGTTCCCTGGCCCGGCTGAATCCCGCTATGACCCTGGAGGAGGGACTGCCAAAGGCTGTGCAGGAATGGGAGCATACCAGCAACTTCGACCGGATGATCTTTTATGAGATGGCGGAAAAGTGAGTCTGATGAACCCTCATTCCCCGGAGGGGGGCTGTGTGGCTGAGAGCAGTAGGGGCGGCGGAGAGGTTGGTATCTGGGTGATTATCAAAAAGGATGTTAGGGCTGGGCGAGGTGGCTCATGCCTATAATCCCAGCACATTGGGAGGAGGAGAGTGGGCAGATCACCTGAGGTCAGGAGTTTGAGAACAGCCTTGGCTAATATGGTGAAACCCTGTCTCTACTGAAAAAAAAAAAAAATTAGCTGGGCATGGTGGCACATGCCTGTAGTCTCGGCTACGGTGGAGGCTGAGGCAGGAGAATCGCTTGAACTTGGGAGGTGGAGGTTGCAGTGAGCCAAGATCACATCACTGAACTCCAGTGTGGGTGACAGAGCAAGACTCTGGAAAAAATAAAAAAGGATGTTAGGCTGGGTGCATGCTTGTAGTCCCAGCTACTCCACTACTCCAGAGGTGAGGTGGGAGGGTGGTTTGGGTCCAGTAGTTCAAGACCAGCTTGGACAACATAGCGAGACCCCATCTCAATTAAAAAAAAAAAAAAAAAAAAGAAAGAAAAAAGGGAGGAGAGGAGAGGTATAGACTACGATGGGGTTTCCTGGATCCTTCCTGCTTCCTCCACCACCTTGACTCTTGGGTTTTTCTATCCGATTTCCCCTTGAAAGCTCCCCCCTCACCAGATCCTGAATCTGTATAGGAGTCTTGATATTGTAGGTCTTAGGGTGGGATTGGACACCAATAGGTATAGAAATTCCATTTTGAAGGGACCCAGCAACGAGGAGGTGGAAATACGCTCTACCAGGCAGGTTCTTTTCTCACTGACTTGGTAGCAAGTGGCTATTGATGGAGAACTTCAAGAGCACTCCTCCATTGGAAATAGTGGCATAGAAAGTCCCTTTCCTTCTTTAGGAGGGACTAGTTCTGGAAGAGCCAGGGAAAGCCAGTTTCCTGGATGCCCAAAGTTGTCTCTCGGCTCTTACTCTATTTCTCTATAATATCTTTGGTTTAAAAAATGAAAAAACCCAGAAAAATGAACGATTTTTTCTAAGTTTGGCTTCCACTTATTTCCCCCAAACCTTTTGGACCCATGCTTCCTAGATTTACCTTTCCAAGAACCCCATCCCAGTCTCAGGACTCGGGGGTCTCAGCACTGTCTTATGGTAGGAACTGCCTTGAATTCTTTATGGTTGTAGGCAGCGGCAAATGAGGTCTTGAGGAGGATCCCACCGTGAGATCCCACCAGGCTGTTGCATAGGCCTGATTAAATTAAGCCTATATTAAGCACTGCTGTGCACAATCCATGAAGCTGGGTGAGGAAGGTATGGAAAAGGAATAAAAGCCCTGGCTCTGTCCAAGAGAACTTTACAAGCTGTAGATCATTCTTGATTTTTTTTTTTTTTTTTTTGAGACAGAGTCTCACACTGTTGCCTGAGCTGGAGTGCAATGGCGCGATCTTGGCTCACTGCAACCTCCGTCTCCTGGGTTCAAGTGATTATCCTGCCTAAGCCTCCCGAGTAGCTGGGATTACAGGTGCCCACCACACCAGGCTAATTTTTTGTATTTTTAGTGGAGATGGGGTTTCACTATGTTGGCCAGGCTGGTCTTGGACTCCTGACCTTGTGATCTTGGCCTCCCAAATTGTTGGGATTACAGGCATGAGCCACCATGCCAGTCCTCATTCTTTATTTTTTTTATTTTTCTTTTTTCTTTTCTCCTTTACTTTTAAAAAAGTTTTTTTTGAGGCAGGATCTTACTCTGTTGCCCAGGCTAGAGTGCAGAGGCACTGTCATGGCTCACTGCAGCCTTTACCTCCTGAGATCAAGCGATCTTCCCACCTCAGCCCCCTCAAGTAGCTGTGACTAGATGTGTGCCACCACTCCTGGCTAATTGTTTTTTTTATCTTTTGTAGAGATGGGTTTTTGCCATTTTGCCCAGGTTGGTCTTGAACTCTTGAGTTCAAGCAATCTACCCACCCCAGCCTCGCAAAGTGTTGGGTTTATAGGTATGAGCCACCCAACCTGGCCATTCATTTTCCTGAGCTTCCTAAGTGATAACTATAGGGGAAGGAACTATGTGCTGAGCTCCCTGAGGTTTCCCTAGAACTATGATTAAGCCACCTGTGAACACCCTCCTGGGTGACATGACTTAGGCAGACTTTGCCCAATTGAGAGCACTTCCATTCTTAGCCATGCTTGGCTGTCACCTGTGTTTCTGATGGGTCTGGTCTCCTCCTTAGCATTGCCTACACTTTTCTCACCCTCTGCAGGTTCATGGAGTTTGAGGCTGAGGAGATGCAGATTCAGAACACACAGCTGATGAAAGGGTCTCAGGGCCTGTCTTCTGCAACCCCTTTGAAACTTGATCCTCCAGGGCTCCTGGCCTCTGAGGTTTGCCAGCAACCAGGTGAGGCTACTCAATTTTGATAGGAGCCGTGGGCCAAAGGCTCAAAGTGTGGTGTACGGAAGCCACTCACAGATTAGAGAAGGCACGGCCCGGGCTCTGCCACTTTCCCTCCGGAGAGTGGGATTTGATGTTTCAAACAGACCACCCCATAGGAGCCTGGGTTCTCAGGTTCCTTTTGTTCTGAACTAGGTATTGATCTTGGTCAAGTAAACTAACTACTCTCACCAAGACTGTAAATTAGGCACATAATACCTTATCTGCCTAAATGGAAGCTGGATCATGTGGTTTCTTGGAATTTCAGGGGTTCCAAAATTCCTCATACAGTGATTCTTAGACCTCTAGGTCCTAAATTTCCCATGACTGGTACTTTTTCAGGTTGCCCAATCCAGCCTGGAACCACTTCAGTGTACCCAAATTACTGGCCTTACAGAGCTGGAGGCAGAAGCTGTGGTTTCTGTACCACTTCTCATTCTCCTGACCATCTTTTCCCTTAGCATACATTCCAAAGAAGGCAGCCCCCAAGGCACGGGCCCCCCGCCGGCGTCAGCGTAAACCCCAGAGACCTCCTGTTTCTGAGGCACCCAAGGAGATCCCACCAGAAGCTGTGCAGGAATATGTTGACATCATGGAAGAGCTGGTGGGAACTCACTTGGCCACTGGGGAGTCAGATGGAAAACAGGAAGAGGAAGAAGGGCAGCGGCAGGAAGAGGAAGGGATGTATCCAGATCCAGGTCTTCTGAGCTACATCAACGAGCTGTGTTCTCAGAAGGTCTTTGTCTCCAAGGTGAGCTGGGCCTGCACATCTGGTTTCTAGCAGATCCTTGGGGTGGATGCTCCCAGGAACTAATGCTTTGGGGTTTGTCCAAGATAGTAGGAATTAGGTTTTATTCCGTAACTGAGAAATGTGTGTGCATGCATCATCATGAGAATGTGTATAGTTGGTGGTAGTCAGTTTACAACAGTACCAGGGAGTTAAAAGGGGACAGCTGGGGAGCTCATGGCTTCTTCTCTAAAGCCCCTTGCCTCACAGGTTACTGGCTTAAGGACTCATATCACTTTTCCTTCTGTTCTCCAGGTGGAGGCTGTCATTCACCCTCAATTTTTGGCAGATCTGCTGTCCCCAGAAAAACACAGAGATCCCTTGGCCTTAATTGAGGAGCTAGAGCAAGAAGAAGGACTCACTTTTGCCCAGGTAAAAATGGGATATAGGGAATATCAGGACAAGAAGCTTGCAAAATGTTATCTAACCCTACACCGTCATGGACAATATGGCTCTAGAGATGAACAGTTTCAGAATTGGGCTTCAGGTGCAGAACAAGTGGGTAGAGGGCTCTGGAAACACAGGACATGAGAATGTAAGGGTTCAAAGCATGGGAATAAGGCACAAGAAGATGGGAAAGAGCTGCAGTATCTGTCTTTGCTACCATCGCTTAAACTACTTGCTTGCCTTCCTTGCCCTGCCCAAATACCATCTCTTACCACTCATTCAGTTACCTCTTCTCACAACCATGTGCAGAACTGATTATTTGTCCATTTTCTTCCAGCTGGTCCAGAAGCGATTCTTGGCCTTGGAAGAGGAGGAAGATGTGGAGGCGTCTCCAGGTTACAGTGGAGCTCAGCTGGAGTCAAGTCCTTCTGTTTCTGATGAGGATGAAGATGGGGGTGGGCGGTTTCAGCCCTCACCTCGGCTTCAGGGGGCTGGGGGCGCCGTTCGCCTCGGAAAGACTTCTTCTTCAGGAAAACGGGCAAGAGAAGTGCATGGTGGGCAGGAGAGATCCCTAGATAGCCCCAGAGAGATGCACAGGGATGGGAACACACTGCCAGCCCCCAGCAGCTGGGACCTGCAGCCAGAACTTGCAGCTCCACAGGGCACTTTGGGATCCTTGGGTATGGAGAGGAGAAGGTCTGGGAAGGTTATAAACCAGGTACCTCCACATCAGGATGGCCACCTAGGAGGTGCTGGGTCTCCTGGGCACTGCCTGGTGGCTGATAGGACTTCAGAGGCTCTGCCCTTTTGCTGGCAGAAAAGCTTCCAGCCCAAGAGCGCTCCCAGTTTGGATGTTGGACTTGCAGAGCTGGCTCCTCTGCAAGGACAAGGGTTAGAAAAGCAAATCCTGGGATTGCAGAAAGGAGAACAAACGGGGGCTTGTGGAGTGTTTCCTCAAGGGAAGGAGCCTTTGGCAGTGCCCCAGGAAGGCTCTTCAGGAGCCATGTGGGGAGATGACAGAGGTACCCCCACAGCTCAGAGTTATGATCAGAATCTTTCCCTTAGGGCAGCTGGGGACAAGGACGAAGTCTCTGTTAGCCCAGGACTCTGGCTGAGCAGTGGGATGGATACTGCAGGCTTGGAGCTGTCCATACAAATAGAAGAGGTCATAGAGAGCTTCCAAGTTGAGGAGTGTGCAACTGAGTATCAGGAAGGCTGCCAGGGACTGGGCTCCAGGGGCATTTCCCTGGGTCCTGGAGAAGCCATAGTACCTGGGGACACAGACAGCAGTGTGATTCCCTGTGGAGGCACAGTTGCAACAGCTGCCCTAGAAAAGGGAAATTATTGCAGCTTGCCAGGACCTTTGAGGGCCAACAGCTTGACCTCGAGGTCCAAAAAAAATCGAGAACAAAGCCATGAAACCATAGGGGATCCCAATGATCTGTGGGCAGAAGGTTGCTTGCCATTGCTGGAAAGCAGAATTGGTGGTTCCACACTGGGGTCTGCCAAAGAAACCCTCCAGGCCACATGCCAAGGCAATCTCCTTATCATGGGGACCCAGGATACCTCCTCCTTGCCTGAAGCCAGTCAAGAGGCAGGGAGCAAAGGCAATTCCTTTTCTCCTCTGTTGGAAACTCCAGAACAGGTCAACATACTAGATGTTAAATATGACTATGGCCTCCAACGAAGGGTCAGCGAGGACACCCGCCCACTGAATGTTCATTCTTATGACCCTGAAGGAGAAGGTGGGGTGGATCCTGATCTATCCAAGCCTAAAAACCTTGCTGCTTTACAAGACAGTCAGGAGTCTTACACAACTGGGACCCTCAAAGCAACATCTCACCAGGGCCTTGGAAGCACTTCCCCTAGATGGGGAACCAGGGATGCCATAGTTCTGAGAGAAACTTCTGTTAGTAAAACACATAGGTCAGCAGATAGGACCAAAAGAAAGGGGAAAAAGAAGGGGAAGGAAACAGAGGAAGAGGATGAGGAACTCTCCAACTTTGCTTATCTCTTGGCCTCTAAACTTAGCCTCTCACCAAGGGGGCGTCCTGTCAGTCCTCACCATACCTCAGGAGGTCAGGGCAGGCAGAGAGCATCCCACCTGCTCTCTTCTGAGGCAAGAGGCTCCAGCAAACCACCAAATTCAGTTGCCAAGTCTGGGAAGCGAGCTCTAGTTGGAGGTCCAGCCCCTACTGAAAAGAGACCCCACTCAGGAGCTCAACTTGGGGTCCGCGGGGAGAAACCCCTAGCTCTGGGAGTAGTTCGACCCTCAAAGCCTCGTAAAAGGCGGCGTGACAGTTTTGTCACGGGCAGAAGGAAGAAACGACGTCGTGGGCAGAAGGAAGAAACGACGTCATAGCCAGTAGGGAGCAGCAGGACCATCTGACCCCACTTGCCAGTCCCTAAAGGTGGGTGCCCCAGAGTAGATTCCACCCACTGCTGCTCACCGATGGAGAATCCCAATGTTGAATCTCAGCCCAATGTTGTTTTGTTGTTCTGCAAAAGTGGCAAGCATGGAGAGGAGAGGTCAGACTGGCTAGGCTGCAGGGGGAATTACCTTTGGAAGGAGTTATATAGAAAAAAAAAAAACGAATAAAGTTTTTTTGGAAAATGCAATCAAAGTGCCCTTTTTCTGTACTCATGTCTTTGCTGCTAGATAGGGTAAGATGCTATAAAGAAAGGCTGTAGGGGTAGTCTTAGATTCTACAAATCCATGAATCTTACCTTGTCTCCAGCCTTATCTGGGCTCCCTGCAGCCTCCTCTTGGCAACAGACTGGCTCTCAAGTCCCCAGACTGAGGAATCTCAATGATCACTTTATATATCCCCTCTTCGCAAGCCTGGACTTGGTGTTGGGAAGGCTTATCTGGGTGTCCTATAATTATCTGCCTCCCTTTAAGTCTATAGATAGAAAGATGCCTTTTAATCTGTTAGATCTCTGAGATAGTGATCTAATTTTCTTTCTTCTTTTTTTGAGACAGGGTCCCATTCTATAGCCTGGACTACAGAGTACAGTGGTACAATCATGGCTGACTGTAGCCACAACCTCCTGGGCTTAGACAATCCTCCCATCTTAGCTTCCCAAGTAGCTGGGACTATAGGTGTACACCACCATGTCCAGCTAATTTTTCTATTTCTTTTTGTTTTTGTAGAGACAGGGTTTCACCATGTCACCCAGGCTGGTCTTGAACTTCTGGGCTCAAGCCATCTGCCTGCCCCAACCTCCCATAATGCTGGGATTACAGGCATGAACTACTGTGCCCAGCCTAATTTTCTAATTGTACATAATTGTGTCCAGACAAAGTACCTCTAGGGGGCCTTGTTTCTTCTTTGAGAAGAGGCTGGACAGACAGAACTTCAGTGTCCTTACTCATCTTGTGGCAGAGAAACCCTCCTGTGTGGCTGGTCTGACCAGCAGGGAGGAGGCTGGTTCCTTACAGACACGGCTCTGTGCTTCCACTAGGAGTGATGGAATCAAGTCTCAGTAGGATTATTAAATATAGAATGGTAGCAAGCTATTTTTTAATCTCTAATGAGGGCAGAACAAGAGGGAATGAGCTGAAAAGAGGTTCATGAGGAAGTCGGTTAAAATGTACATAGAGAGATGACAGCAGGAGGGGAGGATATGGAGTCTCAGTAAGATTTCTGTGCAGGAAAGAGCCCTGTCCATCTGAGAGTGAGGAAGATTCATCCAACTGTGGCCAAGAGATGAACCTTGGAAACCTTTGGGATCTTCCAATGGGTGTCCTACAACCATTCATCCCTCTCCTTCCAAAGTAATGATAGCATCAATGTGACTGGACTTCATTTTTTTTAATAGATATAGATATAGATTTATATTTATATATAAAATAGTTTCTTACAAAAAAATCAACCAAACAAAAAATTAAATCAACATAAAAAAAACAAAAAAAACCAAACAACAATAACAAAATTCAAACAGGAGCAGAGATGGGGCTGAGGCCTAGAGGAGGCCCCTGGCGCTGCCCTGCGGAGGAGGGGGTGAGAGGCTGAGGCACTCAGTCTCCCTTCTGCTTGGGTGCTTGCACAGTCCCGTTGGCCAGGGCAGTGGGGCTGCCTGGGGATGAGGCATTTGGTGTCTGGGAGGTGCCTCGAGAGGTGTGTGGGGGGCGCAGGTAGGTGCTGAAGAGCTTCCCATAGAGTGGGTCATGGAGGGAGAAGTTCTGGAACTGACCTGGACAAATCAGAGTGAGATGGGGAACAGTGAAAAGATCTAAGAATGAGAAGAGGATCCCCCTGCCCTTTTCTCAGAGCTAAAACATCTTGTCCCTCTACTTTGTTGAACTTCTCAAATCCAGGTTTTTGTCCTCTCTTCTTCTAGCTTGTTCCTCCCAGCCTCACTGCTCATAGGTTCTGATCTCCAGCACTGGCCACTAACCCTTGTTCCCTCACAGCCCAGTGCTTTCCCTGGTGCCTGCCCCAGATGCCTTTGTGGGGCTGAGAAGGCAGTGACTCACAGAGGGAGAGGCCTTGGCTGGATCCTGCCTGGCAGAGCTCAGCATGCAAAGCTGTGGCAGCAGGGCGGGGTGAACCCAGCAGCAGGTGCAGGATGGTGCTGAAGCCGTCTTTGTACAGCAGGCGTTTGGGTCCCTCGGCTTGCTCTTCAGCAAAGAGCTGGGAGACAAAGGGATGCAAGTCAAGTTCTCTCCTCATGCCATGGCCTCACCCTGCCCCACAGAATGGCCTGACAGTCTCCTCCTCTTCCAAAAGGGTGGTGCACAAGCCTTCCCTGACCCTCAGTGTCATTTCTGCAGAACTGTAGACTTTGTAGCTTTTTCCTTCTTCTTGTTCCCAGTTAGGCCTCAACATAGAGGCTGAGGCTCTGCAGTTTTAGGCAGTGTGGCACTAGGTTGGATACCAAGTGCCTGCTATCTAGAAGCTACTGGAAACAGCATACCGAACAGGCCTCCTGGAGTGGGGTGAGCATAGCCACTAAGTACCCCCTCTACCCCTCAGTACCTCAAAGGCCAGACGAGTCAGCTCTTCCAGGCTCCTGCCCCCATCCAGAGCTGCTAATGCAAGGGCCACATCTCGGAAGTCCACCAAACCCTGGGTATCCTGGTGTGAAAAAGAAACCAGGGCAATGTGGGGACCCTGTACCCTGCTTCCTGCTCTTTGGATTTTGGCTCCCCCTCTTCTCAGCAGATAATGGGGTGACCCCTGTGACTGCTACCCTCAGAACTGTGAGCGCCAAACTCTTTAGGATCCCTGGAATTTCTCTCAGGTCATAGGCTTTCTCAAGCTATACCAGGTCACGTGGTGACAAAGCCCTCCCATAAAGGGATATCCTAGGACTATAAGGGAATCCCTCAGGAATGCTGCAGGTACTATGAAGTTTCTGACATGCCAGCGGAGGGCACTCCTAGTCCCCAGGCTAGACAAACTGGTTCTCTCTGACTCGGCCTATGTAGAAGAATTGGTCCAACAGATTGAAAGGGAGTCACTGGCATAATTTCTTATGAAAAACACAAGGATGATGGCTGCTGTTCCAGCTCCATGGGGGACCATGGCATTTGAATTTTTGTTTCTGCTTTGCTACAGGCCAAATAGAGGAAGCTCTTTTCAGGGACAGTCTGTCTCAATCTAAGGAATCTAGACACCTGGTCACTCTTTGTCCCTTCAGAGGATGTTGAGAGTCACATTCTGCATCTCGATCAAAAAGCTCCTTGGGACCACTGTTGGTTGTTCGTAAGCATTAAGAATCCTTTAGGACTTTTGTAAGTTGATCGGGGAACGTGGTTAAATCTACATGGGCTTGCTAAGAATCTTGAGAAAACTCCTCTAGAGAAGCTATAGAATATTTAAAAGAATCTGGCCAAGTCCCGCAGATACATCTGGGTCTCAAGCTCTCTACCACCTCACCTGTCCAGTGATGTTTCTTCTACGTGTCATTTTCACACGTAACCTTCATGACTCTTCTTCAAAGACCCTCACCCAGTGTCTCACAAAGTCTTATCATTCCTCACTTTTGCCAATCTCTAAAGTGGTTTCAGAAATTTATAGTCCTCACTGATTATTTCTCCCTTGTTCCTCCTCATGATGATGATAACATTGCTTTTCAATGCACTGGATGCTTGATTAAAAAATGAATCTTCAGTGGATCTCAGGGGATGACCATCTAACAGCTGTTAGAACATCCACTGACTCCAAACTGTGAGTGACTGATACGGCCACTAGGAACATGTCAGCCTGGAGGGAAGCCTGGGTTCTGCTCTGCTCTGTGTTCTAGCTCCTTTACCTGCTGGAAGTAGCCAAAGGCACCAGCCACCGTCTGAGGATCAGAGAGCTGTAGCTGCCTGGCAAACTCTTCCTGGCTGATCATTCGACTCCGGCCTGGCTCTGCCCCAATGTCCACATAGCCAGGGGACAGCCTACAAAGGAATTGTTGAAGGCAGAGAGCTGTCTCAGTTTCCTGCTAGACACACCATCTAGCAGGGCTTTAGCCCCAGTACCAACAGTTCTACCAGCACAGGTTCAGCTGCTGTTTTCCTAAGATGTACTCAGTTGGTCCCTTAACAGTCCTTCTTACTTTTTTCACCTGACTTATTATATATCCTTCCATTTACTTCCCCCCTTCCTTTTATTTACTCCATTATCTTTTTCCCCAGTTTTTTTCATTTTTAAGATTTTCCTTCCTCCTCATTTCTCCGCTTCTTATTCTCTCTCTCTCTCTCTCTGTGACACCGCTCACACTCCCACTTTCAAGACCACTTACCCAGTCTTCTGAAGCACTTTTCCCAGTTCCCAGAGCTGTGGCTCCAACGCCACCTTCAGCCGTCCCACCACAATCACAGGTAAGCTCCCTACAAACTCACATTCGGTGGCTGGAATGCCCAGAGCCCTACAGGATGAACAGGAATGGGATGGAGGGGAAGGAAGCAGAAGAAACTTCTGAGGGTTCATTCCTGACTCTGGCCCACTGGCTGGAAGAATTGATCAGGCCCCTTTAAATCTCCCCTTCTCCATCTCAGCTGTCCAAGAGCCCTTCTCACAGCCTGCTCCTCAATCTTTGCTTGAAAACCTCGCCCCCCTCCACCGCCTTGTGGTTCCTTTGCCCTGTGTAACTGCTCCAGGAAATACTTTGTGGGGCACTCACTGTGCCATGACCCTCTGAACGTTGTTGGCATACAGGGTGGGGTCCTTGCTCTCCTCAGGACTGGGGTGATACACAGGAAGGAACTAAAACCGACACACAATTCTTATCAGAACCTCAAAGTGAGGTATGACCATTCCCACCCTCTTTCCCAAGGTTTCAGAGGTAAGAGATGTCCATTCTCCCACCCCACCAATGAGGGCCATACCTCCACATCCACAATGCTGCAGGGCTGAGAGGCTGTGAGCCAGAGGACTTTGAGTCTAAGAGAAGAGAGATTTCAATGCTCACCAATCGCTAACTATGGGTTCCTTCCCTGGCTTCCACACCCCACTACCCTCCCCCAACCCAGGTGGGGAGTGGGAAAAGTTCTGCCTATTGATATAGGGATGGACTCCTAGCCATACAGTCAGCTGGGTGAATATGCAGTTGGGAGATACAAGGAAGGGCCAGAAATGTGGTAGGGAAAGAGAGCAGAGCTGCATGGATATGCCAGAGGAAGAACTGTGGGCCAGAGGAGGTGTGAGTAATGGAAGAAAAAGGCAAGGGCATGCCCGATAGTGATGATTCTCAAGAAGGGAAAACCGAGGGAGAAAAATCACAGAAACATGGGAAAATAAGTGCATAGGAGCCATAATTACAGTAGGCACAATTTAGGTGGGATAGCTAATCTAAGCATTGCCAGATTATATGGGGAGATCAGGGTAAAAGTGGCATCTCCTTTAGAGTTCTCTTGGTCCTAAGATGAAGAAGGCCATTCACCTTGTCTGGAGATTGGAAGACGGGCAGGAATTCTCTGATGGACCCTGCACCCCACCCTCACCCCTGGAAATACCAGAACTCACACTCCAGGACCCCTCCATGCCCAGCTGGTGGTGTCCTATGGGAGAAACAGGTGAGGGCATAAGAGCATTACTTTTTCCCCCTGGAATTGGCCAATCACCTTTGAGCAGAGGGCCTGATCCCACCTCTGGTCACACCCCCAATGCACATCCCATCATAGCACCAACAGTTTACACTTATTTCCATTTGGAGTGGATTTGTGCTCCCCCTTTCCACTCTTTCTTGGACTCAGACTCACCAGACTGTTGGGGTAGCGGATGAGGACAGGCTGCACAGGCACTCCTGCGATGAAGGCTCCTAAATCCCATTTCCACCCCCACCCCCACAAGGCAGAGGTTAGTACACAGAAGTAGCTAGAGGGCATGAAGTATGGAGGTCTGGGACAGTTCTCAAATGAGCTATGGCCTTGCTCCACTCATTGATAATTTTTTCTCTGACTCCCCAACTTATCAGCATTAGCTAGAAGGTTCCCGGTCTCCCTTCCTTCCTCTCCTATCCCTCCTGCTCTTCCATTTCTTGGGTTATTTCCGAGTCCCTCCCCAAATCTGGAACTTCTTTTTCCTACAGCCCACCACCCACTATCATTTTATTCACCTGGTTTGAACTTAAGCAAAGCCTTCTTGTTGGAACAAGTGCCTTCTGGAAAGAATAGCACCTGGGGGGAAAAAAAGAGCTGAACGAGGTGAAGAAGGCTGAAGGCTGAGGAGAGAGGAAAGGGAAGTCTCTTCAGGAGGACATGGAAAGTGAGGAGATGATCTTGAGACCCTTACTCACCTGTGGCCACTTGCCCCCTGAGGTGGCCCGCCTTCGGACCTCCTCCACCACTCTTCGACGAGAAGCCGGGTCATGCCGGGATACTAGGATGGCTTGGTTGAATCGAAGCAGGGCTGGGGTTTGGAAAGGATATGAAGAGGAATCACTTCATTCTTACCCAGGGGCAGTAACATCTGCAGTCTCCACCCTCTCAGCAGTATGAGAAGTTTCTGCTAGCTCTTTGCCCTGGGGCAATCCCTTATTAGCAGCCGTCCTTTTAGAGAACTGACCAGAACTCCCTCTAATACCTCTCTGTCCCAGCCCTCCAAATCTAAGACTGGTTGACTAATGGTGGTAATTTATATTTCATTTGCCAACAGGCCCTCCCACTTGAGGCCAGTTCTTCTCTCCAGTGTCTCCATTGCTGACTTTTCTTTGCCCAGAGTTGTCACCCTTCCCCTTCACGACCCCGTTTGTTTGAACTCTCTCACCTCCAATGACAGGAACGGAAAGGTTCTCAGCTCGGGATACAACTTTGGGTAAGTCACAGGGCAGCAGAACAATGGGGTCAAAGAAAGTGGAGTGTGGGGCAGCAACAAGGACAGGGGCTTGAAGGCGAGACGCTCGCTGGCCCCGAACGCGAATCCGAAGGAAGCCCAGCAGGAAAAAGAGCAGGCGGCTCAGGCCCAGCACCCCATTGTGGCACACAGTCCTAACCAGGGCAAGGTTGGGTATCAGCGGAAGCAGTGGTTCTAACCCTCACCCGCCCCCAGGTTCAGGCACTGGGGAAGTAGGGCACCTCTCTTTTACCCTTAAATAGGATGTGACCAAGGGGCCAAGGTCTTTAGCCACTTTGGGACACATCAGGGCATTACTTACAGGTGAGGTCTGGGAACCAGATCTGAGCTTGGCTGACTCATTCACCCAAGTTAAATAGAATAGTTTCAGAATCCTCCCTTTTCTTCTTCTCAAAGAGGGAGGGGAATAGACAGCAGGGAAGAGAAGTAGGGTCTCTGGGGTCTGACCTCCCACTTACTTCCTCCATCCTGTAATTGGCTCCTGAAGCTGCTCCTCACTAAGTCCGGCCACTTGCAGCCAGGCAAAGGGCCAGAGGAGAAAGAGGACGATAAAGGCCAGAAGCACTCGGATGGGGGCCAGCAGTGCCCCCAGGAGGCAGAACTGCAAAGGGTGGGAGAGAATGCCACTTTAGGGCTTGGATATGCTCCCTCCACAGCATCTCTCTCCCACAAAGGATAGACCCAGGAGCAGACAGCCATCATCCCTTGCAGGTGATAGGTGGTGTGGGAACAGGAGAGAGGACTGGGACCCAAGGTGGGCTAAAGATACCAATGAGGGCAAGAGGATAAAAGATTAATGGGATCAAAGGCCTTATTTTCCTATCTCTCAGTTGGTCCCTACCCCACCTATAAAACCGAATGTTATAAAATGCATCTAGCACTTAGAAGATTTAATAAGAATGCATGAGAAAGTGCAGGGTGCTGTGCTTGATGTACAGTAGGTTAGAGATAGGTCCTCCTCCCCCACATCTTATTCCATAAATAGCTCCTATGCCCAACAGAAACCAGGTGCACAGATCTTTCCACTTTGGGCCTAGTACGCAGAGGGTTGTAAATACGGAGAGGTCCAGTTTTCAGGCCCGAGGTCAGTTTCTAGTACTGCCCAACAGCAATCCCATACTACTGGGGGATACGGGAGACAAGAGCTCGGCCCCACTCCGCATGGAAGAGGTTGCCGGGAGCCAGGCTGACTCCATAGGCTGCCTTGGGGAAGGAGCAGGTAAACAAACCTAGCCCCTGGAGCCTGCCTCTGGGGAGGTGATGACAGCAGAAACCTTGGACACTCCCTCCCCACACCACCTCGCAGTGTCTCAAGGCTGGCGCGGCCCTACACTTCCTGTAGCCAACCCCCTTCTCAGCCTCCCTGCCCCCACCGGGAGGTGCTGCAGTGCGGGGTGGAGGGGGGTTGGAGGGAGTGGGAAGAGGGGGTGTACGAAGGGCGCAGGGTCACAGGCTCCCGGCCCAGAAACGCCTTCCGTCTAAGTCATGCCCCGGAGGAGAACTCGGCACGCCCCCGCCCCCACCCCCGGCTTCCCGTAGCCTCTAACTCCGTCCTAGCCGTCAGCCTCCGCAGGATGTAATCCGCATTCCCCAGCGTCCTTCATCTCTCCAACCCCTGGGTCCCCTGCAGCCCTTCATCCCCACCTACTCCGTTCTTCCACACCTTCGAGCTGTCTAGAGCCCAAGCCCGCAGCGTCCTCTCCAGGACTCCTTGCCCACCCCCGGCCGCCCCCACGTGCGCATCCCCGGACTCCAGCTCAGCAAGCCTCTCAGCCATCTCCTTCTCAAGGATCCCCAAGCCCACCTTTGCCAGGGCTCAAACGGCCCCATTTTCCTATCCCCACGGGTCCTCCCGACGCCCACTCCCCACACATTACCTTAACCCTCTGGAGGCGGGAGAGATGTAATTCATGTACGAAGGGGTTGGGGGGGGGCTGGGGGTCCGGGGGTGGGATCGAGGGGGACCCAGTCCCCCGGACTTCCCTGGCTCATGGCGGGAGAAGGTGGGAGGGAGGGCACCCCGGCCCCGGCCCCGGCCACCACTCTGCAGAGCAGCTGCTGCTGCAGCAGCGGCAGCGCTCTGGCCCGGGCCCCGCCTGGTGCGGGCCGCCGAGAGGCGGGGAGCAGGCGGCGCAGCCCAGCCCGCCCGCGTTGTCAGGGCGCCGGCCGAGGGGCGGGGCTTCCAGGGCCCGGGCGCCCCTGCTCCTCCGCGTTCGCCGCGGCGCCGGCAGCCCTTGGGCCACTGTTCCGCGGCGGCCAGGGCTGGAGCGGGCTGCCCCTGGGCTTCGGCCCCTCTGTCGTTCCTGTCTGGAGACCCCTGGCCTCAGCTTCGGAGCGGGAGTGGGTCTGGGAGCTGGCACGGAGCTCAGAGCGCCCTCGGTCCCCGCCCGGGCGTCGAGGTCACCCAGCGAGCGCAGATCGGGGTGGGGCCCTTGAGTTGGTGGGCAGGCAGGGACAGGTGGGCCGGGTGCGGACGCCGGCAGCTCGAGGGTGAGGTGGGAACCCGCTCTGCCTGTGGGCTTCCTGGCCCGGTCCGCACCTCCTCGCAGGCGGACCACCTTTCCTTCCCGGTCCGGGGAACGCCCTCGCGCGGGGACTTGAGGCACTTGAGTCCTCTGGCGGCTGCATGGCGCCCCGCAACTCTGCACCTCCGCGTCCTGCCTGCGCTAGGCAGGGCCGCCTTTACTGGTGTGAAAGTTGGTTGAATCCCTGAGGCGCCAGGAACCCCCAGTACACTGGCCCATGTGTTTCCCATGAGCCCGACAAGGCCTCGCTGGCGAGAGGCAGTGGTTCTGATCTCCGTCCCTCTCTGGGTGAACACAGAGGACACAGTAGTAATTCCCCTCATCCACAAGCTCCAAGCTACCCTACTCTGTAGCCTCAGGCCATGGTGAGATCCGGGACCAGGGAATTAGGTGGACTCTGAGATCCATTGCCATGACAAAAGGGGTAAGAGTCTCATTGCTTGAGGAAAGAATCTGCTCTAAGTTCACTTTATTTCTTCTGCCCAGTGAATGGCATTTAGGGCAGCTGAAGGAGAAAGTGAAAGAAAAAGATACCTCTCATAACCAAGAGTGTTTGCCGCCACTGGCTTCTCCTTTGAACCAAACTCCAGATTAATCTGCTCCAGGAAATTTTCTGAGCCCAGGCTGAGAGGGTTGAAGGCTCATGCATCCTACTGAGAGTAGGAGCTGCACTGGGATATTTTTTTATATAACACGGAGGAGGTCCCAACACAAATACATCATTTCCAAATTTTATTTTTGTAAAGATAGGGTCTCGCTATGTTGCCCAGGCTGGTCTTGAACTCCCGGTCTCAAGTGATCCTCCCACTTCGGCCTTCCAAAGTGCTGGGACTACAGGTGTGAGCCACAGTGTCCAGTCCAAACTTTTTTTCTAAGCAGATGATTTCAGCTTTGTACATTCTCAACAGAACCGAGAAAGTACAACTTAATTTATTAATCTCTCTTGCCTTTAGGGAAAAGGATGGATGGGTGTGTGTGTGTGTGTGTGTGTGTGTGTGTGTGTGTGTGTGAGAGAGAGAGAGAGAGAGAGAGAGAGAGAGATGGAGTTTCACTCTTGTTGCCCAGGCTGGAGTGCAATGGCGCAATCTCGACTCACTGTATCTTCTGCCTCTTGGGTTCAAGCGATTCTCCTGGCTCAGCCTCCCAAGCAGCTTGGATTACAGGCACCTGCCTCTATGCCCGACTAATTTTAATTTTTTTGTATTTTTAGTAGAGATGGGGTATCACCATGTTGGCCAGGCTGGTCTTGAACTCCTGACCTCGTGATCTGCCTGCCTCGGCCTCCCAAAATGCTGGGATTACAGGTATGAGCCACCGTGCCCAGCCTAGGAGGAGGTTTAAGGACTAAGATAATGTTCATAAGGTGGGAGACAGGGAAAGATGAGAGTGTAGGGAAGTTTAAATTTTTCCCTTGAATGTTTGATAATTTGAGTCTATAAAACAAACCGATGATATAGATTAATGGGAAAAGAGGCCTGCAAATTTTATTTGATGCACATGTGTGTGGGAGTCATACAAAATATAAAAACTCAAAGAAATGGCCAAATGGTTGCTTTTATACCACCTTGAGATTACAGAGATTACAGAAAGAATGGGGCCTGCATCTGGGCAAAACAGGTTATGGTGGCAAGACAGGTTATGGGAGGGGAGAAGAAGAGGCCTGACTAGCAAAAATGGTCTTGTTGAACAAATGAAATCTCACAGATAGTAGCCTTTAGAAAGAATAGATGGTAAAGGTTTCTGTCAGACCTTTAAAGATGTCAGACTCTTGATCTTTCCTAGATCTGGACAAGGGAGAGCACCAGAGAAAACCTGTCTGTGTCAATGCAGAGTCTCTGCAGATGCACATTTCCCCCACAAAAGACCACTTTGCAGGTCTTCTGAACAGTCATTTCAAAATGTGTCAAATTCGGAATGAATTTTTTTGGTACCCTTCAAGAGCATTCAGTAAGCACCATGAAAACCCAGCTACAAGGCTAGAGTTTTGGTAATCAAATATTTGCTAGTGTCAGTCATCCAGGATGAACTAGAAAGGTCATTTCTATGAATGAGTCATGAAAGCATCCACATTTCCCCTTTTTCTAGCCCCTCACCAAACTATTATGGTCGCATTTCTGTAGGCAATCTGAGAAGGGCAACCCAGGTAAAGAATAACCTTGAGAAATTGATAATCTCTGGTAGTATCTGTCACTCCCTTCAAAATATCCACCAGGCTAGACAGGTTCCTCCTCCACCTGACACCTGCATCTTTATCAGTCACTGTTACCTAGGGGTAATGGAGACAATGACAGATCAATGGAATTCTGGATCATTGGATACCATTAATCTTCTATTGGAAGGGGGACCAGGCAGAAGCTCAAAGTCACTCCTATCTAGACTCCCTCCCAACCTCCCATACTTTGTATCCTCAAAGAGAGCAGTCAGCATTCTCAGTGTTTTCTTTTTCTTCTTCTCCTCCTCCTCCTTCGCCTCCTCTTCTCCCTTTTCCTCCTTCCTCTTCTTCCTTCTTCCTTCTCCCCCTCCTCTTCCTCCTCTCCTCCTTTTCCTCTTCTTCATCCTCCCTCTCCTCCTCTTCATCCTCCCTCTCCTCCTCCTCTTCCCTCTTATCCTCCCCTCCTCCCCTTCCTCCTCCTCCCTCTTCCTACCACTCCTCCTCCTCCTCCTCCTCCTCCTCCTCCTCCCACCTCCTTTTCCTCCCCTACCTTCTTCTTTTCCTAAATAGAGATAGGGTTATGCTTTGTTGCCCAGGCTGGTCTTGAACTCCTGGGCTCAAGCGATCATTCTACCTCGGCCTCCCAAAATGCTGGGATTACAGGCGTAAGCCACTACACATGGCCTGTCCTTTAAAAATTTTTAATTCTATTAATCTTACTTTTCATTTCTTTTAAATAGAAATAGGGTCTCACTATGCTGATCAGACTGATCTAGAATTCCTGGCCTAAAGCAATCCTCCTGCCTCAGCCTCCCAAAGTGTTAGGATTACAGGTGTGAGTCACCACACTAGGCCAAGATTTATTTCTGTTATGAACTGAATGTTTGTGTCTCCCTTCCCCCCAGTTCATGTGTTGAAGCCCTAGACCCCAATGTGATGGCTATTTGAAGGAGGAGTCTTTGGGAGATAATTGGGTCTAGATTAGGTCATGGGGTAGGACCTTCATGATGGGATTAGTGCCCTTATAAGGAGAGAGAGAGAGAGAGAGAGAGAGAGAATCTTTCTTTCCATGAGCACATATGGAGGAAAGGACATGTGAGCACACAGTGAGAACACAGCTGTCTACAAATCAGAAAGTCAGCTCTCACCAAGACACCAAATCTGCAGACACCTTGATCTTTGAATTCCCAGCCTCTATAACGTGATTAATAAATTTCTGTTCTTTAAGCCCCCCAGTCAATGGTATCTTATCACAGCAGCCTGAGAAGATTAAGACAATTTCTTAAAGGTTCTTAGAGAAGATTTCATAGCTTTCTTTTATCTACTACTTAAAGGAGGGCAGGTTTCTGTACATCTTGTGTTTTCCAAGGTAGTTCTAATAATTTTAAAATTTCATTTTTTAAAATTAAGGCAATTCATACACGCATACACATAATTTTATTTTTATGCCTTTAATATTTTATTTATTTTTAATGTGCACTTCCGATTTTTTTTTTTTTTTTTTAGAGAGGGAGTTTCACTCATGCTACCCAGGCTGGAGTGCAATGGCGCGATCTCGGCTCACCGCAACCTCCGCTCCCGGGTTCAGGCAATTCTTCTGCCTCAGCCTCCTGAGTAGCTGGGATTACAGGCACGCGCCACCATGCCCAGCTAATGTTTTGTATTTTTTTTTTTAGTAGAGACGGGGTTTCACCATGTTGACCAGGATGGTCTCGATCTCTTGACCTTGTGATCCACCCACCTCGGCCTCCCAAAGTGCTGGGATTACAGGCTTGAGCCACCGTGCCCGGCCAACGTGCACTTTTATTGAACTGGTCTCAAGTCAGTGTACAGGTAACCCCTTGCTACTTTCACACCTCCACCCAATCCCAGGGAGACCAAAAGCCTTCATATATTTCAAGTTGGGGAATAAAAAGTAAGGCCACAATGGCTCATTCTAAATAAAACAGGCCAGATGTGGTGGCTAAAAAATTACTAAAAGGAAACATCAAGGGTAAGGGGAATTCTGGCGAAAGTGACCTAAGAGGATTTTTGCTGAAGGCAGGCCAAGGGGATAAGAAATTGAGGGTGGGTATAGTGAATTTGATCAGACACCAAGAGTGGGGGAGTTCTGCTAAACTGACCCAGTAGGACTCTTGCTAAAACTGGATCAAGTGGAGGCAAACAAAGAAGCCCAAAAGTCAGGGCCCGGTTGAGAAGAGTTCAGAAGAGTGCGACTTGAGTTAGGTAAAGAGAATGTGAATAAAACTCACAGGAGGTCATTGGTTTGACTATATTCCTTCACCAGGCCTGATAGACCACACCAAAATGCTGAAATTCCACATCACCAAGATGAAGTTGCTTATCCCATCTTCTGAGAAATCAGGAGAGAGATAATAGCCAAATTCTCAAATGGGTCAGTTTTAGCTGCCATGATAAGGAAGTCCCCTCTGCCTTAACCTTTACAAGTAAAGTAACTTTGAAATGACCAATCTCCTTTTTGTTTTCTGTTTTTTGATTTCCTCAGCCCTTTTCTGTTCATAAAGCTAGCCTCCTCTGCTCAGCTCATGGGAGCACCCATTCTACTTTGTAGAATGAGGTATTGTTTGATTTTAGAAATGAAAATAAGACAATTAAGATTGAGGCTAAATTTGCTGCAATTTTGTCTTTTGACAGGAGAGAATCTTTGTCACCAGTCTAACAGACTTTGTTATGTGTATTAGTTTTCTATTGCTGTTGTTAAATAAAAATTACAGGAGGCCATTGTTTCTAAGTTTCTGTGCTTGTCCCCAGCAGACCTGACTAACAATCAAAATGGAGTCATCCATGCTAAAATTTCATGTCATCAAACCTAAATGAAGCTATCTCACCTTCTGAGAAACCAGGAGAAAGAGATAACAGCCAATTTCCCAAACAGGCCTGTTTAAAATCTTCAATTGGGGTTATAGTGAAGTTACCTCTGCTTTAATCCAGATACGAAAAAGATAGTCTGGCTGGGAGTGGTGGTGCATGCCTGTAATCCCAGCACTTTGGGAGGCCGAGGCGCGTGGCTCATTTGAAGTCAAGAGTTCAAGACCAGCTTGGGCAATAAGGTGAAACCCCATCTCTACTAAAAATATGAAAATTAGCATCACTACGCCTGTAATCTCAGCTACTTGGGGAGGGTAAAGCACTAGAATCGCTTGAACCCGGGAAGCATAGGTTGCAGTGAGCCGAGATCGCACCATTGTACTCCAGTCTGGATGACAGAGCTAGACTCTGTCTCAGAGGAAAAAAAAAAAAAAAAAAAAAAGGTAACTAATACACTTTTTGTTCTTTGCTTCTTCTGCTTTCTTCAGCCTTTCTTTAAACTAATTTTGTTGTAATTTTGCCTTTTGACACTGTGTAATAAATTGCCAGAAAATAAGTGGCTTAAAACAGCACCCATTTATGTTTGGTTTCTGTAGATCAGAAGTGTAGATACCCTTAGCCAGGTCCACTGCTCGGGGTGAAATCAAGGTGCTGGCCAAGCCATCTTCTCTTCTGATGACCAGACTAGGGATGCATCTGCTTATAGGCTTCCTTAGTGGTTAGCAGAATTTGTTTCCTTGAGGCTGTGAATTAATGGTACCTTGCTTTTTCTCTTTTTTCTTGAGATGAGGTCTTACTTTGTTGCCCAGGCTAGAGTGCCAGTGGTGTGATCCTGTTCCAGAGCCTCCCGAGGAGCTGGGACTACAGGTGTGTGCCACCATGTCGAACTAATTTTTTAATTTTATTTTATATTTTGTAGAGACTAGATCTCTATGTTGCTCAGGCTGGTCTCAAACTCCTGGGCTCCAGCGATCCTCCTGCCTCAGGCTCCCAAAGTGCTCTGATTACAGGCATAAATCACTGCACCTGGCTGTCGGCCTGCCTCTTAATGCAAGAACCAGAGAGTCTGGCTTCTTCATCTCTGACCTCCAGACCCCATTTATAAGGGTGTTGAGAAAAAGAATCAAACTGTAAAATATTTGATGAGATTTATTTTGAGCCAATGATGAGTGAACAATGGCCCATGACACAGCTCCAGATTTTGAGAACATGTGCCCAAGATGGTTGGGCTACAGCTTGATTTTATACATTTTATGGAGACATAAGATATCAAATAATACATGTAAGATGTACAGTGGATTGGTCCAGAAAGGTGGGAGAACTTGAAGTGGGTAAGGGTTGTACCTTCCAGGTCATAGGCAGATTAAAAAATTTTCTAACTGATAATTGGTTGAAAAAGTTTGTTATCTTGATTTTCAGTAGCTTTGAAGAGAAAAAGAAAAAAAAGTTTGTTATCTAAAGACCTGGAATCAATACAAAGGAAGGTCTGGGTTAAGATAAGGGGTTGTGGAAATCAAGGTTTTATCATGCAAGCCTCAGAGCTCTTATTAGACCTAAAAATGTGCCAGACTCTTAGTTAATTCTCTCCTGGATCAGGGAAAAGACCTGGAAAGGAGCAAGAATTCTCTACAGAATATAGATTTTCCCGATAAGAGACAGCCTTGCCATTTAAAAATATGTCAAAAAAATATATTTTGGGGTAAAATACTTCGATTTTTTTTTTTTTAGGGCTTATCTGTCATGTGATGCTATATTAGATTAAGGCTGGAATTTGTGTCTTATTGCTATAGGAAATCTGTTTTTTAGTCTTAAGAACTCTGTTTTAATGTTAATGCTGGTTAGCTGTGCCTGCATTCCAAAGAGAGGTGGGTATAATGAAGCATTTCTGACACCCCTCCCTTTCCATCATGGCCTGAACTAGTATTTCATGTTAACTTTGGAATGGCTGAGGGGAGGGTCCATTCAGTTGGTTGGGGGGTTTAGAATTTTATTTTTGGCTTACTTGATTATGTGAGGCTCATCTAGGTTAATACTTCTTTTGATTAAATGAAAACAATTAACTAGGGACCTTAATTACATCTGTAAAATCCATTCACCTTTGCCAAACAATGTAACATAATCAAGGAAGGTATATCTCATCACCTTTGCCTATTCTGTTAAGAGCAAGTCATAGGCTCTGCCTGAACCCAAAGGGAAGGGATTATAGATTATACAGTGGTGCTGCATACTAGGAGGAGATATTATGGTGTCATCCTAGGATGTGTCCATTATAGTCTAACTGAGTCCGTGTCCAAGATGCAGATTGTTCTTCTGTTGTGAAGAAATGCACTTATTCTTGAGTAATAAAAGTAAAATTGTTGTCTTGTTCAGAGTTTTTAATTGTTTTATGCTCAGAAATACATGAGCTATACTGAAATGCTGATGTAGCCCAAAACTCTTAGAACATAACAGAAGCCACTGTTGACTTTGATGAGTCAAGAGGGACTTTCCCAAGGGCTTTTGAGTTAGATCTTAATGAATGGGTAGCAGTTTGCAAAGAAGTTGGGGAGAAACAAATCAAACAGAAATAGAAGCATACAGAAAGTTAATGAGGGCTGGGCGTGGTGGCTCATACCTGTAATCCCAGCACTTTGGGAGGTCAAGGCAGGTGGATTCTTTGAGCTCAGGCATTCCAGATCACCCTGGGCAACATGGTGAAACTCCATCTCTACTAAAATACAAAAAATTATCCAGGCATGGTGGTGTGTGCCTGCAGTCCCAGCTACTCAGAAGGCTGAGGCATGAGAATCACTTGAGCCCAGGAGACAGAGGTTGCAGTGAGCTGAAATTGCACCACTGTGTTCCAGCTTGGGCTACAGAGTGAGACTTCATCTCAAAAAAAAAAAAAAAAGTTAATGAGGATGTGAACATACCCATGTGGGTCGGGTTGGTGGGACAAGAAAGGCAGGAGTTGAGCCTGGAGAAGGAGGCTGAGGAATATTTTGCAAATCATTTGAAGTTTTCTGAATTTGTATTTGTCCCCATGTCTAGGAAGTAGTAAGTAGAGGTCAAACAAAAACATGGCAGTATTCAGCAGAAGCTCTGGTTGTGATGAAGAATGAGTGGGGAGAGACTCGCAGTCAAAGCTGAATTGGGAGGTGCTGCTATGGTTCAGGTGGGAGGTGTTAAGTGAGGGCATATTCTCAAGATAGTGGTGAGGGTATGAAAAAGGGAATCATATTGAAACCATCCTCACAGGGTTAACAAGAATTACCTGCTGGGGCCTGGACAGGATTATAATTGTATTTAAGCAATCATTGGACTGCACTTATGTCCACTTCTTTGTAACTGAAAAAGTCATGTAGAACTAGATTCTCACCATTTGTATCCTCACTGTTCCTACAGATAGAATCATGGTTGTTAGAATCATAGGGCTTTTGGGAATTGCTTAAGATGTTTTTCAGATCCAGAATTCCAGTAAAACACCTGACACTAACCAGTTTGAAGACCTCCCGCAGAGGAACTGAAGCCTAAGAATGCATTCTTCATCTTTCCATCCCATAAAATAACTTTTCACTCTTCCACTGATCAGCAATCCCCACACTTCAAGCCCTCTCTAAACTCCCTAATGTCCCTATCCCCAGGCTGCTTGGGCAGGCAGATTTGAGGTTTCTTCCCATCTCCTCGTTCGGCTCCCCTGTGATTATGAAAGTTTCTCTGCTGCAGTTTCCTGTGTCTCAGTATATTGACTTGCTGCCCATTGGACAAACCAACCCACTACAGGATTTAGGAAATATTTCTGAGATATAACAGGTAAGATTTAAAAACTGATTGGATTGGCCAGGTGAGGTGGCTCATACCTGTAATTCCAGCACTTTGGGAAGCCAAAGTAGGTGGATCACCTGAGGTCAGGAGTTTGAGACTAGCCTGGGCAACATGGCAAAATCCTGTCTACTAAAAATACCAAAGTTAGCCAGTCTTGGTGGCTGGCGCCTGTAATCCCAGATATTTGGGAGGCTGAGGCAGGAGAATCGCTTGAACCTGGGAGGTGGAGGTTGCAGTGAGCCGAGATTGCGCCACTGCACTCCAGCCTAGGTGACAGAGCAGACTTCATCTCAGAAACAAAACAAAACAAAACAAAAAAACTGATTGGATTGTATCAAGTTGAGGGAGAAAAATAAGGGAGGGAATACAATTGAAAGTTTTCAAACTTTATGAGGACTCTTTTTGAATGTAGAAAAATTTTACACATTTCTCAAGAATGCTTAACGTTTTTTATGCCACGAAATCCCTCAGAATAATGTTTGCAAGTGACTAATAATATTTTCAATGACTGATGTCTAAAAAGACTACTGTATTAATTTTATGTGACTAATACTATTAAAAGGAGGTAAGTTGTATTCATTTCTTAGGGCTGCTGTAACAAAATACCATTACCTGAGTGGTTTGAAACCATGGAGGTTTATTGTCTCACCGTTCATGAGGCTGGATGTGCAAGATTAAGGTGTTGGGAGGGCCATGCTCTTTCAAGTTCTGGGGAAGGATCCTTCCCTTGCTGCTTTCCAGCTTCTGGTGTTGCCAGCAATCATTGATGTTCCTTGGTCTTTAGCTGCATCACTCCAATTTCTGCCTCTGTCTTCACATAGCCATCTTTACTCAGTGTCTGTCTGTGTCTCTTCTCCTCTTTGTATAAGGACACTAGTTACACAAATTTAAGAGCCCAAGGCTGGGTGTAGTGGCTCATGCCTGTAACTTCTGCCCTTTGGGAGGCTGAGGCAGGAGGACTACTTGAGCCCAGGAATTTGAGGCTAGCCTGGGTAACATGGTGAGACCCCATCTCTACAAAAACATTTTAAAAATTACATGGAGATGGTGGTGTGCCCTTACTAAAGAGGTCTGATAGAGGTCACTGGTCCCTTCTTCCATGTGAGGACATAACTAAAAGATGTTCATTTATGAGGAAATGAGCCCTCAAAAAGACACTAAATCTGCTAGCACCTTGATCTTGGACTTCCCACCCTCCTGAATTGAATTATGAGAAACAAAATTCTGTTGCATATAAGCTATCCAGTCTACAGTACTTTATTATAGTGGCCTGAACAGACTAAGACATTCATGCTACAAAGTTAAGAACCATGCCTTACCTAAGAAAAGAGCAGGTTTTCCCTTGATTTTTGTATTTGTATTTGTGGTCTATACTCTAGATATTTGCCCAATATCTATTTTCCCCTTCTTTTTGTAATGAAGTTTTACTTGGGCCAATATGGCCAAACAGGAATAGCTCCGGTGTGCAGCTCCCAGCAAGAGCGATGCAAAAGGCAGGTGATCTCCACATTTCCAACTGAGGTACCAGGTTCATCTCACTGGGACTGGTTAGACAGTGGGTTTGCAGCCCAAGGAGGGTGAGCTGAAGCAGGGTGGGATATCGCTTCACCTGGAAAGCACAAGGGGCCAGAGAACTCCCTGTCCTAGCAAAGGGAAGCCATTAGGGACTTTTCCTGACACTCTGGCATTCTGGCTCAGATACTGTGCTTTTCCCCCAGTGTTCACCACCTGCAGATCAGGAGATTCCCTCTGGTGCCTATGATACCAGCGTCCTGGGTTTTCAGCACAAAACTGGGGCTGTTTTAGCAGCACCAGGTTTTTCTCATACCCCAATGGTGCCTGGAATACCAGCAAGATAGAACCACTTATTCCCCTGAAAAAGGGGGTGGAAGTCAGTAAGCCAAGTGATCTGGCTTGGTGGGTCCCACCCCCAGGAAGACCAGCAAGCTAAGATCCACTGTCTTGATATTCTTGCAGCCAGCACAGTAGTCTGAGCTCTACCTGGGATATTCAAGCTCAGTGTGGGGTGAGGGGGAGGCGTCTGCCATTGTTGAGGCTCAGGTAGACAGTTTTAACTTTTCCTGTGTAAACAAAGTCACTGGGAAGTTTACATAGCAACTGGGTAGAGGCCAAGCAGCTCAGCAAGGCCTCTGCAGGTAGACTTTCATTAGACTCCCTTCTTGTTGGGAAGAGCATCTCTGAAAAAAGGCAGCAGCCCATCAGGGACTTATAAATAATGCCTCCACCTTCCTGGGACAGAGTACCTGGGAAAAAGGGTGGTCATGGGTTCAGCTTCAGCAAACTTAAATGTCCCTTCCTGGCAGCTCTGTAGTGAGCAACAGATCTTCCAGCCCAGTGTTTGAGCTCTGATAAGAGACAGACTGCCTCCTCAAGTGGCTCCCTGACCCCTGTGTATCCTGACTGGGAGACACCTCCCAGCAGGGGCTGACAGACACCTCATAGAGGAGAGCTCTGGCTGACATCTGGCGAGTACCTTTCTGGGAAAAAACTACCAGAGGAGGGAAAAGGCAGCGATCTTTGCTGTTCTGCAGACCCTGGTGATTCTCAGGCAAGCTGGGTCTGGAGTGGACCTCCAGCAAGCTCCAGCAGACCTGCAGCCGAGGGGCCTGTTAGAAAAAAAACTAACAAACAGAAAGAAATAGTTTTAACATCAACAGAAAGGACATCCACTCAGAGACCCCATCCAAAGGTCACCAACTTCAAAGACCAAAGGTAGATAAATCCACAAAGATGGGAGGAAACCAGTGCAAAAAGGCTGAAATCTCCAAACCAGAATGGCTCTTCTCCAACTCCTCACCAGCAAGGGAACAAAACTGGATGGAGAATGAATTTGACGAATTGACAGAAGCAAGTTTCAGAAGATGGATAATAACAAACTTCTCTTAGTTAAAAAAGCATGTTCTAACCCAATGCAAGGAAGCTAAGAACCTTGAAAAAAGGTTAGACGAAATGCTAACTAGAATAACCAGTATAGAGAAGAACATAAACAACTTGATGAAGCTGAAAAATACAGCATGAGAACTTCGTGAAGCATACACAAGTTCAATAGCTGAATCAATCAAGCGGAAGAAAGGATGTCAGAGATTGAAGAGCAACTCAATGAAATAAAGTAAGAAGGCAAGATTAGAGAAAAAGAGTGAAAAGAAATGAACAAAGCCTCAAAGAAATATGGAATTATGTGAAAAGATCTAATCTACATTTGATTGGTGTACCTGAAAGTGATGGGGAGAATGAAACCAAGTTGGAAAATACTCTTCAGGATACTATTCAAGAGAACTTCCCCAACCTAGCAAGGCAAGCCAACATTCAAATCCAGGAAATACAGAGAACACCACAAAGATATTCCTCAAGAAGAGCAATCCAAAGATACATAATTGTCAGATTCACCAGGGTTGAAATGAAGGAAAAAATGCTAAGAGCAGCCAGAGAGAAGGGTTGGGTTACCTACAAAGGGAAGGCTATCAGACTCACAGTGGATCTCTCAGCAGAAAATCTACAAGCCAGAAGAGAGTGGGGGCCAATATTCAACATCCTCCAAGAAAAGAACTTTCAACCCAGAATTTCATATCCAGCCAAACTAAGCTTCATAAGTGAAGGAGAAATAAAATATTTTATGGACAAGCAACTGCTGAGAGATTTCATCACATGAAGCCTGCTTTACAAGAGCTCCTGAAGGAAGTACTAAACACGGAAAGGAACAACCAGTACAGCCACTGGAAAAACATACCGAATTGTAAAGACCATTGACATTATGAAGAAATTGCATCAACTAATGGGCAAAATAACCAGTTTGCATCAAAATGGCAGGATCAAATTCACACATAACAATATTAACCTTAAATGTAAATGGGCTAACTGCCTCAATCAAAAGACACAGACTGGCAAATTGGATAAAGAGTCAAATCCATCAGTGTGCTGTACTCTGGAGATTCATCTCACATGCAAAGACACACATAGGCTCAAAATAAAGGGATGAAGGAAGATCGACCAAACAAATGGAGGAAAAAAAAACAAAAACCCAAGGGTTGCAATCCTACTCTCTGATAAAACAGACTTTAAACCAACAAATATAAAAAGAGACAAAGAAGGGCACTACATAATGGTAAAGGCATCAATGCAACAAGAAGTGCTATTTTAAATATATATGCACCCAATACAGAAGCACCCAGATACATAAAGCAAGTTCTTAATGAACTACAAAGAGACTTAGAGTCTCAAGCAATAATAGTGGGAGACTTTAACAACCCACTGTCAATATTAGACATATCAGTTAATCAGAAAATTAACCAGGATATCCAGGACTTGAATTCAGATCTGGATCAAGTGGACCTAAAAGACATCTACAGAATTCTCCACTCCAAATACACAGAATATACATTTTTCTCAGCACCACATCACACTTATTCTAAAATTGACCCCATAAGTGGAAGTAACATGCTCCTAAGCAAATGCAAAAGAATGGACATCATAACAACCAGTCTCTCAGACCGCAGTGCAATTAAATTAGAACTCAAGATTAAGAAACTCACTCAAAACCACACAACAACATGGAAACTGAACAACCTGTTCCTGAATGACTACTGGATAAATAATGAAATGAAGGTAGAAATAAAGATGTTCTTTGAAAGCAATAAAAATGAAGACACAATGTATCAAAATCTCTGGAACACATTTAAAGCAGTGTCTACAGGGAAATTTATAGCACTAAATGCCCACAAGAGGAATGAGGAAAGATCTAAAATCAACACCCTAACGTCATGATTAAAGAACTGGAGGAGCAAGATCAAACAAATTCAAAAGATAGTAGAAGACAAGAAATAACAAAGATCAGAGTAGAACTGAGAGAGACAGAGACACAAAAACTCCTTCAAAAAATTAATGAATCCAGGAGCTGGTTTTCTGAAAATATCAACAAAATAGCTATACTGCTACACTGACTAATAAAGAAGAAAAGAAAGAAGAATCAAATAGATACAATAAAATATGATAAAGCAGATATTACCATCGATTCCACAGAAATACAAACTACCGTCAGAGAGTACTACAAACACCTCTATGCACATAAACCAGTAAATCTAGAAGAAATGGATAAATTCCTGGATATTTACACCCTCCCAAGGCTAAACCAGGAAGAAGTTGAATGCCTGAATAGACCAATAACAAGTTGAAATTGAGGCAGCAATTAATCGCCTGTCAACCAAAAAATGTCCAGGACCAGATGGCTTCACAGCCGAATTCTACAGAGGTACGAAGAGGAACTAGTACCATTCCTTCTGAAGCTATTCTAAGCAACACAAAAAGAGGTAATCCTCCCTGACTCATTTTATGAGACCAAATAAAACCTGGCAGAGACTTATCAAAAAAAGAATATTTCAGGCCAATATCCATGTTGAACATTGATGTGAAAATCCTCAACAAAATACTGGCAGACCAAATCGAACAGCATGTCATAAAGCTTTTCCATCATGATCAAGTTTGCTTCATCCCTGGGATGCAAGGCTGGTTGAACATAGGCAAATCTATAAAAGTCATCCATCACATAAACAGAAACAAAGACAAAAACAACATGATTATCTCAATAGATGCAGAGAAGGCCTTTGACAAAATTCAACAGCTCTTTATGCTAAAAACTCTCAATAGGCCATGTGGGGTGGCTCACGCCTGTAATCCCAGCACTTTGGGAAGCTGAGGAGGGTGGATCAAGAGGTCAGGAGTTCAAGGCCAGCCCAGCCAAGATGTTGAAACCTCATCTCTACTAAAAATACAAAAGAAATTAGCTGGGTGTGGTGGAAAGCACCTGTAGTCCCAACTACTCAGGAGGCTGAGGCAGGAGAATCGCTTGAACCTGGGGGGTAAAGAATTGCTTGAACCTGGGGAGTGGAGGTTGCAGTGAGCCAAGATTGCACCACTGCAATCCAGCCTGGGCGACAGAGTGGATTGCAGTGGTGCAGTCCACCTCAAAAAAATCGCTTAAAACCAAAAAACAAAAAACTCTCAATAAAGCAGGTGTCAGTGGAATGTATATCAAAATTATAAGAGCTGCTTATGACAAACCCACAGCCAATATCATACTGAATGGGCAAAAACTGGAAGCATTCCCTTTGAAAACTGGCATGAGACAAGGACGCCCTCTCTCACCACTCCTATTGAACATAGTATTGGAAGTTCTGGCCAGGGCAATCAGGCAAGAAAAAGCAATAAAGGGTGTTCAATTAGGAAAAAAGGAAGACACATTGTCTCTATTTGCAGATGACATGATTGTATTTATAGACGACCCCATGGTCTCAGCCCAAAATCTCCTTAAGCTGATAAACAACTTTAGCAAAGTCTCAGGATACAAAATAAATGTGCAAAAATCACAAG
This sequence comes from Sapajus apella, assembly GCF_009761245.1. Taxonomy (NCBI): domain Eukaryota; kingdom Metazoa; phylum Chordata; class Mammalia; order Primates; family Cebidae; genus Sapajus; species Sapajus apella. The sequence goes on from NW_022437062.1 coordinate 7,793,186, forward strand.
GATTCCTATACACCAGTAATAGACAAATAGAGAGTCAAACCACGAGTGAATTCCCAAACAAGGGATGTGAAGGACCTCTTCAAGGGTAACTACAAACCACTGCTCAAGGAAGTAAGACAGGACACAAACACATGGAAAAACATTCTATGCTCATGGTTAGGAAAAATCAGTATTGTGAAAATAGCCAAAGTAATTTAGATTCAATGCTATCCCCATTAAGCTACCAATGACTTTCTTCACAGAATTGGAAAAAACAACCTTAAATTTCATACGGAACCAAAAAACAGCCCACATAGCCAAGACAATCCTAAGCAAAAAAAAAAAAAAAAAAAAAACAAAAAAACAAAAACAAAGACAAACAAACAAACAAAAAACAAAAACAAAACAAAGCCGGAGGCATCACGATACCTGACTTCAAACTATACTATACTTCTCAAAAGAAGGTATTTATGCAGCCAACAAACATTAAAAAAAAACACAACAACTCATCATTACTGGTCATTAGAGAAATGCAAATCAAAACCACATTGAGATGCTATCTCACGACAGTTAGAATTGTGATCTTTAAAAAATCAGGAGACAACAGATGCTGGGGAGGATGTGGAGAAATAGGAACACTTTGACACTGTTGGTGGGAGTGCAAATTAGTTCAATCATTGTGGAAGACAGTGTGGTGATTCCTCAATGATCTGGAACTAGAAATACCATTTGACCCAGCAATCCCATTACTGGGCATATACCCAAAGGATTTTAAGTCATTCTATTATAAGGACTGCACACGTATGTTTATTGTGGCACTGTTCACAATAGCAAATACTTGGAACCAACCCAAATGCCCATCAATGATAGACTGGATAAAGAAAATGTGGCACATATACACCATGGAATATTATGCAGCCATAAAAAAGGTTGAGTTCATGTCCTTTGCAGGCACATGGTTGAAGCTGGAAACCATCATTCTCAGCAAACTGAGACAAGAACAGAAAGCCAAACACTGCATGTTCTCACTCATAAGGGGGTGTTGAACAATGAGAATGCATGGACACGGGGAGGGGAACATCACACACTGGGGCCTGTCAGTGGGTAGGGGGCTATGGGAGGGATAGCATTAGGAGAAATATCTAATGTAGATGATAGGTTGATGGGTTCAGCAAACCACCATGGCACATGTATAACTAAGTAATAAACCTGTACATTCTGCACATGTACCCCAGAAGTATAATAAAAATTACAGTCAATTTGATACCCCAAGTCGGCAATCACATATGTCTTGTTTGGAGGAATTTTTTTTTCAGATTCGTTGCCCATTTTAAAATTGGGTTATTGAAATTCCTTTTACACTTTAAGTTTTAATGTTTGTGGGTACATAGTAGGTATATACATTTATGGGGTCCAAGACATGTTCTGCCACAGGCATGCAATGTGTAAGAATCACATCATATAAAATGGAGGATCAATCCCCTCACACATTTATCCTTTGTGTTATAAACAATCCAATTATACCCTATTAGTTTTTAAAAAAATGTACAATTAAATTATTATTGACTATAGTAACTTGTTGTGCTATCAAATACTAGTTTTTATTCATTTTTTCTCTTTTTATGTACCCATTAATTAACCCCACCTCTCCCCTGGAGTTGAGGGTGGAGTGACACAAGCAGCCCTGTGGTCACCACTCCTAGGACTGTGCTTGGTCAGACCTGAATCCTGCACAGCACTGGGTCTCACTCAAGTTCTGCTGTAACCACTTCCTGGCTATGACCTATGCTCTTTGAGGCTCTGGGGCTCTACAGTCAGTAAGTGGGAAAGCCAGTCATGCCTGTGTTCTTCCCTTCTGGGTGGTGAGTTCTCCAGACCCCAGGCATGTCCGGAAGTGCTCTCCAGGAGCCAAAAAGCCTTAGAAGTCTACCTATTGTTCTATTGTACTGCCGTTGAACTGGCACTCAAACCACAAGATGCAGTCCTTCCCACTCTTTCCCTCCACTTTCCCATGGCAGCGTTGCCTCATGTCGTGGCCACCAACACCTCAGGCCTGTGGGAGTACTGCCAGACTACCATCAATGTTTCTTGAAGGCCCAAGGGCTCCTCTGTCAGTTTGTGGTGAATGCTACCTGGCCTGGGACTCATATTTCAGTGCAGTGGGCTCCCCTTTGGCCTAGGGGAAAGTCCAGAAATGCCATCCAAGAGCCAATTCCTGGAATTAGGGACTCTAAGAGCCTGCTTGATGCTCTACCCCACTTTGGCCCAGTTGGTACCTAAGGTGCAAGACAAAGTTCCCCTTACCTTTCCTTTTCTTTTCTCAAGTGGAAGGAGCCTTGCTCCATAGCCACCACAACTGAATGTGCCGAGTCTCACCTGAAGCCGGCAAGTCTCATAGTCTCACCTAAGGCTCTCAATGTGGTATCTGGGTATTGCTGCTGGTTATTCAGGACCCAAGGCATCTTCAGGTGATAAATTCTGCTAGGACTGGGTTCTTCTCTTTAAGGCAGCGAGTTCCCTTCCAACCTATAGTGTGTCTAGAAATGTCATCCCAGAGCGAGGGGCTGGAAAGGGGGCTTCATGACTCTGACTAGTGCCCTATTTTGCTGTGTCTGAGCTAGTATCCAAGATGCAAGTAAAAGTCCTTCCTAGTATTCCCTCTCCTCTTGTTCAGTGGAGAGAAAGGGTCTCTTTTAGAGCTATGAGCTGTGTATCCTGGGGTTAGGGGAGAGGTGATGCCAGCACTCCATAGCCGCCTTGGCTGGTGTCTCAGTAGGTCACGTATGTGGTTCTCTGGGCCCAATTCAACACTAGAACTTGCCTAGGAGTTGCAATGTTTGTGGCCTAGAATACCTTTCAAGTTCGTTCAAGGCCCCAAAGCACTGTAGAACATGGTGGTGAGGCTTGCAGGAACTCAAGTTTGGACGACTGGGATTGACAATTCTTCCCTGGCTGGGGCTGATTTTGATGCTCCCTCCATGGGCAGACATCAGCTGAGTTTGGTCCGATTTTGTTTTCTGTTATAATACGGCAGCACTGAGTTAAATGCCTCACAGTTGCTGCAATCTCCCTTTCCCCAGGGCCCAGAAATGCTCATACTACCACTGCTGGGGGACGGAGTAAGGGCAGTGTTAGTGATTTAAAACTATTTTGCTTATCTTTTTAGTGCCTCTTTCAGGGATACTAAGTTAAAACCAGGTACGGTGAGTGGTTACCTGATTTTTGGTTCTCATGAAGGTACCTTTTGTTGTGTGTAGATAGTTATTAAATTGGTGTTCTTGGTCGGGGAGGGGAGGAACAACTGGGGAGCCTTCTATTTCACCATCTTGCTTTGCCTCAAGTCTTTATTTATTTATTTATTTATTTTTTGTTATTGAGTTGTAGGAGTTCCTTATATATTTTGGACATTAACCCCTAAATGTAATTTGCATTCTTTTCTTATTCCATGGCTTCCCTTTTCTCTTTGTTGACTGTTTCATTTGCTATGCAGAAACTTTAGTTGAATGTGGTCAAACTTAGTATTTTTGCTTTTGTTGCCTGCGCTTCAGTGTCATATCCAAGGTCGATGTCATGAAGCTTTTCTCCTGTTTTCTTCTAGTTTTATAGTTTCAGATCTAACATATATGTCTTTCATTTGTTTCGAGTTGATTTTTGTATGTGATAAAAGATAACGGTCTAATTTGTTTGCATGGGGATATTCAGTTTTCCCAACACCATTAGTTGAACAGAATGTTCTTTCCCTATTGTGTATTCTTGGCTCTCTTGTTGAAAATCAGGTGACTGTATATTTGTGGATTTATTTTTGGGCTTTTTATTCTGCTCCATTGTCTCTATGTCTGTCTTTATGCCAGTGCCATACTGTTTTTATTACTGTGGTTTTGTCACATGTTTTGAAATCAGGAAGTGTGAGGTGTTCAACTTTTTCTTTCTGAAGATTGTTTTGGCTATTCAGGGTCTTCTGTAGTTTTATATGAATTTTAGGATTTTTTTTTCTGTAAAAAATGCCATTGCAATTTTGATACAGATTGCATAGAATTTGTAGTTTGCTTTGGATAGTATGGACACTTAATCATATTAAGTCTTCTTATTCATGACTATTTAATGTCTTGATATTTGTTTGTGTCCTCTTTAATTTCTTTCATTAATGTTTTGTAGTTTTCAGTGTACAAATTTTATGCTTTGCTTTACCTAATAGTTTTAAGACTTCCTTTGGCTATTCTCACTTGAATCAATGATTACATTGAGACTATAAAAGGGTAATTTCTTAATTCAGTCTTTTTTATGCTTTCTAGCTAGTATTTATTTGCAAATAGAGCCTTCCTTTATTCCCCCCCCCCTTTTTCTTTTCTTTTTAAGAGATGGGAGTCCACTATATTGTCTAGGCTGGTCTCGAACTTCTGGGTTCAAGCCATCTTCCCACCTCGGGCTCCCAAAGTGCTAGGATTACAGGCATGAGCCACCGTACTCCTGCTGCTTGGATCTCTTTTGCCATTTCTATGTGCTTTTTAATGGCCCAAACCGCAACTTTCTTAGGAGGACTGTCCTCAGGCTATTACAGCTGCTTTGCTTAGGCAGAGACAAAAGGAAATACCAGGGAGATTACATATCTTCTGGCTAATTCTTAGCTATTGCAGTAGCAGATCAGTTGACTCCAGTTCAGACAAACTCTAAATGCTGAGCAAGTGTCTACATTCCAGAGGTCTCCTGCAGGATCAGGCTGAGGCCCAGTTTTGCATGAGATTTCACCCTTTCTTGGCTTTCTCCTTTTCCCTGTTCTGTTTCTCCAACTCCCTTATTAGTTTCTCTCGGGAACATTTTCTTATCCTCACCTCAGTCTGCTCCTGGGCATCTGACCTCAGACACACAACATGCTTGCTTCTGACTTAGGATATTTGAACATGTTTTGGCTTTCTTCCTCATTTTATCTGAGTCTTTGCTCAAATGCCTTAACTTCAGAGAGGTCTTCCTGACTATTCCCATGTGAAATAGCACCTCTCCTTCCTTCCTGTTCTCCTCCTATTGCCTTCTATCTCAGTTACCAGTTTTTAGTTTTTTTTTTTTTTTTTAATTATACTTTAAGTTCTGGGGTACATGTGCGGATCATGCAGGTTTATTGTATAGATATACACGTGCCATGGTAGTGTGGTTTACTGCATCCATTGCCCCATCATCTACATTAGGTATTTCTCCTAATGTTATGCCTCTCCAATCCCTCATCCCCTGCTATTCCTCCCCAGTCCCCAGCCCCCACCCCGCAGGCTCCAGTGTGTGATGTTCCCCTCCCCGTATCTATGTGTTTTCATTGTTCAACACCCACTTGTGAGTGAGAACATAACACTGACAACCCTTTGAATTATATACTTATCTCCTTATTTTAATTTAAAAATATTATTTTTACATGCTTTTAAAAACAGATGTTGATATTGTTAATAGTGCTGTGATAAACATGCAAGTGCAATTGACTTTTCTTGAGACAAGGCTTTGCTCTGTCACCCAGACTGGAGTGCAGTGGCGTGACCTTGGCTCACTGCAACCTCTGCCTCCCAGGCTCAAGCCATTCTCCCACCTCAGCCTCCTGAGTAGGTGGGACTACAAGCATGTGCCACCATGCCTGACTTTGTGTGTGTGTGTGTGTGTGTTTTGTAGAGATGGGGTTTCACCATGTCGTCCAGGGTAGTCTTGAACTCCTGGGCTCAGGCTATCCACTCACCTCAGCCTCCCAAAGTGCCTGGATTACAGGCATGAGCCAGTGCGCTGGCTGCAAGTGTCTTTTTGATATAATGATTTCTTACCCTTTGGCTAGTTATCCAGTAGTGGGATTACTGGATTGAATGGTAGTTCTATTTGTACTTCTTTGAGAAATCTCCGCACTGTTTTTCATGAAGGTTTTACTTATCTACATTCCCACCAACATTGTGTAAGCATTCCCTTTTCTCCACATCCTCACCAATATCTGTTGTTCTTTTGGCGTTTTATAATAGCCATTCTGACTGGCATGAGATAGTATCTCGTTGTGGTTTTGATTTGCATTTCTCAGATTATCAGTGATGCTGAGCATTTTTTCATAGGTTTATTAGCTGCTTGTATGTCTTCTTTTGAAAAGTGTCTGTTCATGCCCTCTGCAAACTTTTAAATGAAGTTATTTGTTTATTTTTTAAATTGTTGAGTTGTTTGAGTTCCTTGTAGATTCTGGGTATTGGTCCTTTGTTCGACGCATAGTTTGCAAATATTTTTCCCATTCTGTAGGTTGATTGTTTACTTGTTCTTTCTTTTTCTGAACAAAACTTTTTGGTTTAATTAAGTCCCATTTGTCAATTTTGTTTATTGAGACTGTTTCCCTCGTGTCTGCTCAATGAGGACAGAAACTTGTCTCGTTACTGCTCATCTAGAACAGAACATCTAGTTGAGCTCCATAACAATCACTTAAACTGTTGCTCTTTAGCACAGAATGTAGTAAAAATTTTGAGTAAAATAATTTCATAATCAGTGTGCAGATAGGGGGATAAAAATTTTAAAAATTACATACAATTCCATTATTAAAACTGATACTTTCTTGGAAATTTTATATAATTTTCAGAATTATGACTCAGATTTCTTTGGTTAATTTTTTCATTTTGCCACAAATAAATAATTTCTAAATTTGTTCATTTATTTATCTCAGATCTTGACAGAAGAAATATCAGTTTTTCATGGCTTCTCTGTAGGAACTCCAGAGACTAGCGTTTTCTAAGTTTTTCCTGATAACACCATTTAGATGATGCAAATGAAAATAATTTGCAACAGAGAAGTATGAAATGATAGTTGTGGTTCTTGTTTTCTGCAAACTTGCTCTGTAGCCTTTGACATCATACTCTTCCTGTATAATAATTGGGTTGGGCTGGACCAGTCATTCTCAAACTTTTGTATGCCTTCAAGTAGATGGAAATTTTCTGGCTCAACCTTTAATTCAGAAGGGCTGGGGTGGGGTTTATAATCTGTATTGCTTCATAAGCATTCCAGCTGACTTAGAACTCAGACAGACTGAAGACCCCACTTTTAGAAAATTGTGCAACATTTTCATTTATTCTGTTAATCATTCCACAAACTTTTATTGGGCATCTACTATGTGTTAGCAGTGTTCTAGAGTCTGGGGATATAGCCATGAACAAGGGACTAATCTCTGTTCTTTTGGAGCAACATTTAAGAGAGTGTGTGTGTGTGTGTGACAGACCAAAAAACCATAGAGAAGTGTATAAATAGTTTGAGATGATGCTGAATACTATGGAGAAAAAGTAAGAACAGGGGATGAGGAGTGCTGAGCAGGTTGGAGCTGTGATCAGGCAAGACATACTGAGGTGCTAACATTTGATGAGGAGGAAATAAACTATAAAGCTATTTGGGAGAAAAGTATTCCAAACAGAGGAAAGAACAAGTGCACCGGCTCTGGGGAGAAACATGCTTGTCTCTTTGGAGGACTGGAAAGAAGTAGAGTGAGGGGGAGGAAGGTTACAGGAGATGTGATGGGGAAGACAGTGAAAGCCAGATCAGATAGGGCCTTGCAGGTCATTCTATAGTCAGGTTTCACTCTGAGCAGAACCAGAAACCAATGGAGGGTTTTGAGTGGAGAAGAGACATGGTTGTTCTGTTCTTTAAATGGCTCACTATAATGGGGACAACAGTAGAAACAGGAATGTTCTAAGTGCTTCATTTATTTATAGAGACAGGGTCACAGCTCACGGCAGTCTCAAACTCTGGGCTCAAGCAATTCTCCCACCTCAGCCTCCTCAGTAGCTAGGACTAAGGTGCATCCCACCATGGCCAGCTAATTTTAAACATGTTTTTTAGTTTTGGTAGAGATAGGGTCTCCCTTTGTTGCCTAGGCTGGTCTCAAACTCCTGGGCTCAAGCCATTCTCCTTCGTCAGTCTCCCAAAGTGCTGGAATTACAGGCCTGAGCCATTGTTCCTGGCCCATAAGTGTGGTATATGTGCTAGCTAATTTAATTCTCACAGCAAGGTACATTAACATTCTATGACATATTGGTTGTCTGGGTTGGCGAAAAATAAAAATTTTATTTTATTCAGTTCATTGTCCTTATTGCTATTACTGTTTATGTTACTTATTCATTCTCAACAATTTATAATTTCCTTACCTTTTTAACGGCAGAAGTGTGGTAGGGTGGGAGATGGGAGGGTCACTCAGCCTTCCCTTTTGAACATTGTCTTCCTTGTGAATGGACATACATTCACCCGACATCTGATGGGTGAGTTTGAAAGGAAAAAGTGGACATTTCTCTCCTTCTTGCCCTCAGGCAGCACAGGTGGGATCTTCCCTGCTCTTCTCAGCACTAAGTTTTATGAAGGCTGGCCCCAAAAGTCTATGGTGGACCAGCACTGCTTATGCCTGGGTAAGTCTAATCTGGGGTTCAGCACTGGGAGCTAATTCAGCTCTCACACCCTAAACAACATGTTCTGACAAGAACTTTATCAAAACTGGTGACGTTCGGACTCAAACTACATTCTATATCGTCTTTATCCTACTTGATCATGAGGAAGAAAGGGAGTACAGTTTTAGGGTCACCTCAAATCCTAGTGTTGCTTTTTGCAGCACTTCTTTTAGTTCTTAGAACAGCCTCTATGGGGTTTTATTTAAAAATTTTCTAAGGTTCTATTATAAAGACACATGCACACATATGTTCATTGCAGCACTGTTTACAACAGCAAAGACCTGGAACCAACCCAAATGCCATTCAATGATAGAACGGACAAAGAAAATATGGCACATATACACCACGGAATACTATGCAGCCACAAAAAAGGATGAGTTCATGTCCTTTGTAGGGACATGGATGAATCTGAAAACCATCATTCTCAGCAAACTGACAGAAGAACAGAAAACCAAACACCACATGTTCTCATAAGTGGGTGTTGAACAATGAGAACACATGGGCACAGGGAAGGCAATGTCACACACTGGGGTCTGTTGGAAGGTAGGGGACTAGGGGAGGGACAGAGGGGGGTGGGGAGGTTGGGGAGGGATAACACGAGAGAAATGCCTGATTTAAGTGACAGGGGGATGGAGACAGAAAACCACTATGGCATGTGTGTACCTATGCAACAATCCTGCAAGATCTGCACATGTACCCCAGAACTTAAAGTAC
>NW_022437062.1:7802701-7958698 GCF_009761245.1 Sapajus apella
TGGAAAAGAGAGAACGGAAGGACGGTGTCTGGGATGCTACAATGATCTGATTTGGAATCCATAATCCCACAGCTCTCAAAGGTTGATATGGCTGGCAGGGAAGTAGTCTTTTCCTTCCCTAATAATACATGAGCCTTCCAAAGAGAACGTAACTTTTCCAGATAGAGAAAAATACTTTACCAAGAGACGGCACTAGAGATTTTAAAAAGTCATATTGGCTGGGTATGGTGGCTCATGCGGCTCAAATGCCAGTTTGGGAGGCTGAGGAGGGAGAATTGCTTGAGGCCAGGCAGGCTCTCAGGCTGTTGGTCCCCAGGATAGATCTGCTCTCGGGACTACCGGGGTGTGTGCCTCTCTCAATACCCTCAACCCACCTGGGTGGGCGTCTCCCTGCCGAGCTAGTTCTTGGCAGTCAGGGGCAGCAGCTGAGAAACCTGGATTCCCGACCTCCGGTGGGCACAAAAGGAATCAACGAGATTAGGAGAAAAGACCTTTGCCAGGCCCACAGCTGAGAATCCCACCCCAAGCGCAACTCCCTGCCTCGGCCCTCCCCAGCCCCCACGGGCCCGGACCCCCATCGCCTGCACCGACCCTGCCCACCCAGCCACAGGCGGACAAAGCCTGGGGCTGGGTGGGGGGTATGCCCGGCGGGGGCTGGAAGCGGGACACTGGGACCCCGCAGACGCCCACAAGGCAAGGAGAAGCACCGGAGCACACAGGGGCGGCAGAGAGCGGAGAGAGAGGACGCTGCAAATCCTCCTCGCGCCCCCCCCCCCCCCCCCCCCCCGCCTCCTACCTTCCACCCCCCACCCCCCGCCAGCTGTTCCCGCCACTAGGCCCAGGACACGGCCTGGCTGAGCTCTTGGGGTTCCCGCCTTGAGCCCCAGAACAGCTGCGGGAGCCGTGGGACCCCGACAGCGCGCGCACGGTGGCTCTGGCCTAGGTCTCAGCTTACAACCAATAAATAGAAAGTGCCACTTGCAAAGCAAGCGAGGGCTGGCCGTCCACCACGCTGCTTTCCGCTCCCCCGCTTCGCAGGGCATCTGCAGAAAGGGCGGGGTACTGGATCCAGGTCACAGATCTGGAGACAGGCTCACCCCGCTACACTTCGCCACCCCCCACCCCACAAAAAAAGGAGTTCAAGACCAGCCCTGGCAACACCACAGTGAAATCCCATCTCTAAAAAACAGAAAACAACGACAACAAAAAACAACTAATAAAGCGTGATGGTGTGCTCCTGTGTGTGACGTGGGGGTGCCAGCTACTTGGAAGGCTGAGGTGACAGGATCACTTGAGTCTAGGAGTTTGAGGCTGTATGAGCTATGATTGAACCACTGAACTTCAGCCTTGGTGACAGAGGGAAATCCGGTCTCAAAAAAAATTTTTTTTGTCATACTGAGTAGAAAGAGCTATGAGGTAGCATGATCATAGATGTTCCATAGGAATTAGTAGCCCAGTAATTATAAAAAGAACTGCTATAAGGCGGTCCTCCTTGTTCCACTATAGGCATGAGAATTTAGCATGAGTCCCTGCATGAGACTGTGATTTATTCTATTTTATTTAATTTAGAGATAGGGTCTCCCTTTGTTATCCAGGCTGGGGTGCAGTGGAGTGATCACAGCTCACTGCAGCCTCCAACTCTTGGGTTCAAGTGATCCTCCCATCTTAGCCTCTCAAGTGGCTAGGATGATATGCATGTATCACCATTCTCAGATAAGTTTTTAATTTTTAATTTGTAGAGACAGGGTCTTACTAAGTTGCCTAGGCTGGGCTTGAACCCCAGGGCTCAAGCAATCCTCTTGCTTCAGCCTCCTGAGAACTAGGACTACAGACATGCACCTCCATGCCTGGCTAATTAGACTATGATATTATAACAGCACATCATTTACAAGAACCAGGAGGAAATCATTTTTTAAAAAATTCAGCCCTAGTTTCTACTTTAATTTTTATTTGTTTTTAATATTTTAGAAATGATACAGAGAATGAGTAGAATAATGCAATAGTGGAAGAGATAAACACAGATATATTTTTTTAATCCTACCTTTGCCATTTAAAAAGTCTTGATTACTCATATGAAAGAGTTAAAGCTAAGGAGTTGAATCAAGAAATATTTAAATAGAACTTTGATCAGTTGTTCTCTATGTATACATAATACAAATTAAATAAGTTTATGTAACCTAATGAGAATTATGTGGTATAGAAAATATATTTTCTTAATATAATTTTCAGAAGATTATGAATTAGATGTTTTACATAATAACTTTTCTGGAATGGAAAGGCTGGTTTTATGACCAACAGACATCCCTTTGAAGCTTGCTTTGTCAGTGACCATTGCTGAAATATGTTTTGTGGGGTACTTCTGTAGAAGACAATTCTAAAACAAGAAAAAGACATGCCTATTATTTTGGCTTATAGGGAGTGTATTAGTCAGTATTCTCTAGAGGGACAGAACTAATTACCAATATATAAAGGGGAGTTTATTAAGAAATCACAGGATCACAAGGTCACACAATAGGCTGTCTGCAAGCTGAGGAGCAAGAGGAGTTAGTCCAAGTCCCAAAACTGAAGAACCTGGAGTCTGATGTTTAAGAACAGGAAGCATCCAGCGTGAGAGGAAGACGTAGGCTGGGAGGCTTGGCCAGTCTAGCCTTTTCACATTTTTTTCTTCCTGCTTTATATCCCAGCCAGGCTCGCAGCTGATTAGATGGTACCCACCCAGAGTAAGGGTGGGTTTGCCTTTCCCAGCCCACTGACTCAAATGTTAATCTCTTGTAGGAACAGCTCCGGACTGCATTTCCCAGTGAGGGAGATGCAGAAGGCTAGTGATCTCTGTATTTCCAACCGAGGTATCAGGTTCACCTCAATGGGACTGGTTGGACAGTGGGTGTAGCCCAAGGAGGGTTACCCTGCTGAGATAGGGTGGGGCACTGCCTCACCTGGAAAGTGCAATGGGCTGGATGATGCCCCTCCTACAGAGGCCAGTGGGTACTTTTCCAGCCACTCCAGCACCCCGGTTCAGATATTGTGCTTCTCCCACGGTCTTTACAGCCCACAGACCAGGAGATTCCCGCTGGGTGAACAACTGCTATGGGTTTCCAGCACAAATCTCGGTGGCTGTTTTAACTGGTTCCTGGAACATCTGTGAGCCAGAGCCACCCATTCCCCTAAATAAAAGGGGCTGAAGGCAGGGAGCCACGTGATCTGGCTCTGCAGGTCCCACCCTCACAAAGACAAGCAAACTGAAACCCACTGGCTTGAGAGTTTCACAGCCAGCACAGCAGTCTGAGCTCAACCCAGGATGGTGGAGCTAAGTGGGAGAAGGGCATCCACCATTACTGAGGCAGTTTAACATTACCTGTGTAAACAAAACTGCGAGGAAGTTTACACAGCAGCTTGAGGAAGCCTGTGGCAGCTCAGCAACACCTCTGCAGGCAGACTGTGACTAGACTCCCTCCTTGCTGGGCAAGGCATCTCTGAAAAAATGTGGCAGCATGTCAGGGACCTATAGATAAAGCCCCACCTTCCTGGGACAGAGTACTTGGGAAAAGGGGCAGTTGTGAGTTCCACTGCAGCAAACTTAAACGTCCCTGCCCAGCAGCTCTTAAGGGAGCAATGGAGCTCCCAGCACAGCACTTGAGCTCTGATAAGGGACAGACTGCCTCCTCAAGCAGCTCCCTGAACCCTGTATATCCAAGGAGTCACCTTATACAGGAGAGCTCTGGCTGATATCTGGTGGGTACCCTTCTGGGATGAAGCTACCAGAGGAAGGAACAGGCAGTAATCTTTGCTGTTCTGCAGCCCCTGCAGGTGATTCTCAGACAAACAGGATCTGGAGTGGACCTTCAGCAGTCTGAAACTAAAAAAACAGAAAGAAATAGCTTCAACCTCAATGGATAGAATGTCCACTCAGAGACCCATCCGAGAATCACCAACTTCAAAGACTAAAGGTAGATAAATCCACAAAGATGGTAAGAAACCAGTGCAAAAATGATGAAATCACCAAAAACAAGAATGCCTCTCTTCCTCCAAGGGATCACAACTTGTCACCAGTGCAGAAACAAAACTGGATGGAGAATGAGTTTGACAAATTGACAGAAGCAGGTTTCAGAAGGTAGGTAATAAAAAACTTCTCTGAGCTAAAGGAGCGTGTTCTTAACCTAATGCGAAGAAACTAAGAATCTTGAAAAAAGGTTAGATGAAATTCTAACTAGAATAACCAGCTTGGAGCAGAACATAAATGGTTTGATGAAGCTGAAAAACACAGCATCAGAATGTCGTGAAGCACACACAAGTTTCAATAGCCAGATTGATAAAGCAGAAGAAAGGATGTCAGAGGTTGGAGATCAACTCGATGGGATAACATAAGACAAGGTTAGAGACAAAATAGTGAAAAGAAATGAACAAAGCCTAGAAGAAATATGGGATTATGTGAAAAGACCTAATCTATGTTTGCTTGGTGTACCTGAATGTGATGGGGAGAATAAATCCAAGCTGGAAAACACTCTTCATGATATTATCCAGGAGCACTTCTCCAACCTAGCAAGCCAGGCCAACATTCAAGTACAGGAAATACAAAGAACACCACAAGGATATTCCTCAAGAAGAGCAACCCCAAGACACATAATCATCAGATTCATCAGGGTTGAAATGAAGAAAAAAATGTTAAGTGTAGCCAGAGAGAAAGGTCAGGTTACCCACAAAGGGAAGCCCATCAGACTCACAGTGGATCTCTTGGCAGAAACCCTGTAAGTCAGAGAGAGTGGGGTCCAGTATTCAATGTTCTTAAAGAAAAGCACTTTCTACCCAGAATTTCAAATCCAGCCAATCTAAGTTTCATAAGTGAAGGAGAAATAAAATCCTTTACAGACAAGCAATTTCTGAGAGATTTTGTCACCACAAAGCCTGCCTTACAAGAGCTCCTGAAGGAAGTACTAACATGGAAAGGAACAACCAGTATCAGCCACTACAAAAACATACCAAATGGTAAAGAGCATTGACACAATGAAGAAACTGCATCAACTAACAGGCAAAACAATCAGCTAGCATCAAAATGGCAGGATCAAATTCACATGTAACAATAATAACCTTAAATGTAACCAGGCTAAATGCTCCAATCAAAAGAAACAGACTGGCAAACTGGATAAAGCATCAAGACCCATTGGTGTGCTGTATTCAGGAGACCCATCTCATGAGTGAAGACACACATAGACTCAAAATAAAGAGATAGAGGAAGATTTACCAAGCAAATAGAGAATCAGAAAAAGCAGGGGTTGCAATCCTAGTATCTGATATAACGGACTTTAAACCAACAGAGATAAATAGCGATAAAGAAGGGTGTTACATAATGGAAAAGGGATCAATGCAATAAGAAGAGCTAACTATCCTAAATATATATGCACCCAATACAGGAGCACCCAACACATAAAATGACTTAGGCTCCCACACAATAATAGTGGGAGACTCTAACACTCCACTGTCAATGTTAGACAGATCAACAAGACAGAAATTAACAAGGATATCCAGGACTTGAACTCAAATCTGGACCAAGTGAACCTAATAGACATCTACAGAACTCTCCATTCCAAATCTACATAACATACATCCTTCTCAGCACCACATTGCACTTACTCTAAATTGGACCACATAATTGGAAGTAAATCACTCCTCAGCAAATGCAAAAGAACAGAAATCATGACAAACTGTCCCTCAGACCACAGTGCAATCAAATTAGAACTCATGATTAAGAAACTCACCCAAAACCACACAACTACATGGAAACTGAACAATTTGTTCCTGAATGATTACTGAATAAATAATGAAAGAAGGCAGAAATAAAGGTGTTCTTCAAAACCAGTGAGAATGAAGACACAATGTATCAGATTCTTGGGACACAGTTACAGCACTGTCTAGAGGGAAATTTATCACACTAAATGCCCACATGAGAAGCAAGGAAAGATAAAAAATCAACACCTTATCATCACCATTAAAAGAACTAGAGGAGCAAAATCAAACAAATCCAAAAGCTAGCAGAAGACAAGAAATAACTAAAACCAGAGCAGAACTGAAGGAGATAGAGACACAAAAAAAACCCTTCAAAAATCTACCACATATACAAAGAGGAGTTGGTACCATTCCTTCTGAAACTATTCCAAACAATACAAAAAGAGAGAATCCTCCTTAACTCATTTTATGAGACCAACATCATACTGATACCAAAACCTGGCAGAGACATAACTCGAAAAGAAAATTTTAGGCCAATATCCATGATGAACATTGATGCAAAAATCTTTAATAAAATACTGGCAAATCAAATGCAACAGCACATCAAAAAGCTTATTCATCACGATCAAGTAGGCTTCATCCCAGGGATGCAAGGCTGATTCAACATATGCAAATCTATAAATATAATGCATCACATAAACAGAACCAAAGACAAAAAACACAGGATTATCTCAATAGATGCAGAGAAGGCCTTTGACAAAATTCAACAGCCCTTTATGATAAAAACTCTGAATAAACTTGGTATCGATGGAATATATCTCAAAAATATAAAAGCTATTTATGACAAACCCACAGCCAATATCATACTCAGCAGGCAAAAGCTGGAAGCATTCTCTTTGAAAACTGGCACTAGACAATGATGCCCTCTCTCACCACTCCTATTCAATATAGTGTTGGAAGTTCTAGCCAGAGCAATTAGGCAAGAAAAATAAATAAAGAATATTCAATAAGGAAAAGAGGAAGTCAAATTGTCTCTATTTGCAGATGACAACATTGTATATTTAGAAGACCCCATCATCTCAACCCCAAATCTCCTTAAGATGATAAGCAACTTCAGCAAAGTCTCAGAATACAAAATCAATGTGGGAAAATCACAAGCATTCCTATACATGAACAACAGACAAACAGAGAGCTAAAGCATGAGCGAACTCCCATTCATGATTGCTACAAAGAGAATAAAATACCTAGAAATACAACTAACAAAGGATGTGAAGGACCTCTTCAAGGAGAACTACAAAGCACTGCTCAAGGTAATAAGAGAGGACACAAACAGATGGAGAAACATTCCATACTCAGGATTAGGAAGAATCAATATCATAAAAATGGCCATACTGCCCAATGTAATTTATAAATTCAATGCTATCCCCATCAAGCTACCACTGACTTTCTTCACAGAACTGGAAAAAACCACCTTGTACTTCATATAGAACCAAAAAGCAGTCCTTAGTCCATAGCCATGACAATCCTAGGCAAAAAGAACAAAGCTGGAGGCATCATGCTACCTGACTTCAAACTATACTACAAGGCTGCAGTAATCAAAACAGCATGGTATTGGTACAAAAACAGAGATATAGACCAATGAAGCAGAACAGGGACCTTGGAATTAATGCCACACAACTACAACCATCTGATCTTTGACAAACTGGACAAAAACAAGCAATGGGGAAAGGATTCTCTGTTCAATAAATGGTGTTGGGAAAACTGGGTAGCCATGTGCAGAAAGCTGAAACTGGACCCCTTCCTTACACCTTATACAGAAATTAACTCAAGATGGATTAAAGACTTAAACATAAGACCTAACACCATAAAAACCCTAGAAGAAAACCTAGGCGAACTATTCAGGACATAGGCACAGGCAAGGACTTAATGACTAAAACACCAAAAGCATTGGCAACAAAAGCCAAAAAAAAAACAAACAAATGGGATCTAATTATACTTAAGAGCTTCTGCACAGCAAAAGAAACTATCATTAGAGTGAATGGGCAACCAACAGAATGGGAAAAAATTTTGCCATTTACCCATCTGACAAAGTGCTAAGGTCCAGAATCTACAAAGAACTAAAACAAATTTACAAGAAAAAAACAACCCCATCAAAAAGTGGGCAAAGGATACGAACAGACACTTCTCAAAAGAAGACATTTATGCGGCCAGCAAACATATGGAAATATGTTCATCATCACTGTTCATTAGAGAAATGCAAATCAAAACCACATTTAGATGCCATCTCATGCCAATTAGAATTGTGATAATTAAAAAATCTCATGACAACAGATGCTAGAAAGGATGTAGAGAAACAGAAACGCTTTAACACTGCTGGTGGGAGTGTAAATTAGTTCAATAATTGTGGAAGACAGTGTGGTGATTCATCAAGGATCTAGAAATAGAATTTGACCCAGCAATTCCATTACTGAGTATATGCCCAAAGGACTATAAAGTGTTCTATTATAAAGACATATACTCATGTATGTTCACTGTGGCACTGTTTACAATAGCAAAGACTTGAAACCAACCCAAATGCCCATCAGTGATAGACTGGATAAAGAAAATGTGGCACATATACACTATGGAATACTATGTAGCCATAAAGAAGGATGAGTTCATGTCCTTTGCAGGGACATGGATGAATCTGGAAACCATCATTCTCAGCAAACTGACAAAATAACAGAAAACCAAACACCACATGTTCTCACTCATAAGAGCGTGTTGAACAATAAGAATACATGGACACAGGGAGGGGAATATCACACACTGGAGTCTGTTGGGGGATCTGGGGTTAGGGGAGGGATAGCAGGGGATGGGGAGATTGAGGAGGGATAACATTAGGAGGAATACCTAATGTAGTTGATGGGGAAATGGAAGTAGCAAACTACCATGGCATGTGTTTATGTAACTATCCTGCAAGATCTGCACATGTACCCCAGAACTTCAAGTATAATTAAAAAAAAAATCTCTTGTATTAGTCAGGGTTCTCTAGAGGGAGGGAAATAATAGAATATATACATACATATATATATATATACACATACACACACACATATTAAAAATATGTATATTTTACGTATACATAAAATGTATATCTTTTATGTATAAATGTTTATGTATATATATTTTTATGTATATATACATATTTTATATATATACATGTATAAAAATACATATGCGTATACACATGTATACATATGTATACATAAAATATGTACATATGTATACATAAAATATGTATATCTGTATACATAAATATACGTGTGCACACACACGTATACATGCATACATACATGTGTATATATGCATACACACATGTATATGTACACACATGTACATGCATACATGTATACATGTACACACATACATGTATATATATGCATGCATACATATGTATACACATATACATGTATACATATGTACACATGTGTGCATACATATATACGTGTGTATACATACATGTGTGTATATATACATATGTATGTATATATGCATGTGTATACATATATATGTATACGTATGTATACACATGTGTACATACATATGTATACATACATACTCCAAGAGCAGTAAATACATACGTATGTATATGTATACATACGTATGTATATACATATATTCTATTAGTTCTCTCCCTCTAGAGGACCCTAATACAAGAGATTGTTTATTATACTAGAAGTTCTGCGGTACATGTGCAGACCTTGCAGGATAGTTACATAGGTAAACACATGCCACACATGTGAATGTATGTATGTATATATGTATACATACGTATATACATATATGTATCCATACACATATATATGTATGGATACATATATCTATAAATACATATGTGTGTATGTATACATATATATATATATAAGGTCCTATAATAGGCTGTCTGCAAGATGAGGATCAAGGATAGCTGGAGTCCCAGAACTGACAAACTTGAAGTCCAAATTTCAAGGGAAGAAAGTATCTGGCAGATTTGAGGCTCAGTATCTTCTGAAGCTGGGAGACAGAATCCCTGAGATCATCATTTTCTTTCATCACTTTGTCCACTGAACTGAGGAAGAACCGATAGCTTCATTATACTCTTTGGCTTCCCATATATGGTCAAAGGTATTATGTATGGAGTCATGAAACGCCTTGCCTCTCATGAGCAGTAAATCAGGGGTGTCAAATGCATTTATATTGCATAACTCTCTAAACAATTCACATCAAGGACTATTAGTATACTCCATACTATTAGGAGTAGAGTCCTTACCATTTTTGAGTCTAATCATATTAATCAGGCAACTCTAGAAACCCCAAAACCAGTGACTCTATCCTTAATATTTTGTTCCTCTAGAACCACTCCTGGTACCAAAATGTGTATTACTTAGGGTTCTCTAGAGTGACAGAACTAATAGTACATATATATGTGTGTGTGTGTGTGTGTGTGTGTGTGTGTGTGTGTGTGTGTGTATATATATGTATGGGGCACTTATTGAGTATTAATGTAAAGAATCACAAGGTCCCACAATAGGCCATCTACAAGCTGAGGAAGAAGGAGAGCCATTCCGAGTCCCAAAACTGAAGAACTTGGAGTCTGATGTTGGAGGACAGAAAGCATCCAGCACTGGAGAAAGATGTACGCTGGGAGGCTAGGCCAGTCTCTCCTTTACATGTTTTTCTCCTTGCTCTATATTCGCCGGCAGCTGATTAGATTATGCCCACCAGATTAAGGGTGGATCTGCCTTCCCCCCCAGGGTCAAATGTTAATCTCTTTTGCAAACACCTTCAGAGACACACCAAGGATCAACACTTTGTATCTTTCAATTCAGTCAAGTTGACACTCAGTATTAACTGTCACATCTCCTTTGGCAACATCCTCACAGACACACCCAGGATCAATACTTTGCAGCTTCAATCCAATCAGTTTGACACTCAGCATTAACCATCACCCAGAGCTCCTGGGTGTTTCAAGAAATAGAACAAACCATTTATTTAAAGAAAGTAGTGAAGAAAAAAGAAAGTTTTCCTCATCAAATAATCTGAGAACGCTCCAAGAGTCATTTTAGCTTTTTATATTTCTTTTAAAGTGATTGCACCAGGTTGGATTGAATCAAGCAAAGAGGACAAGATTTCCCTTCGTCCTTGGTTATGATTTGCAATCATTCTTTGGAAAGTATCTCCCCAAATCTTATAATAGATATTTAGAAGTGGAGTGAAAAATTATAATGATCTAAATGCTAAAACAAAATCCAACACTATCTAAAGGAATGCAACAAAATGCAAAAATCAACAATAGAAAAACCATAATGGCTAGCATGCAAGTAAAAATTACCAGGCATGCAAAGAAGCAGGAAAATATGACCCCTAGAAGAAAAATAAGTCAACAGAAACAGAACAAGAAAATATAGAAATGATGAAACTATCAGAAAAGGTTGTAAAATGCTTGTCAAGAAACATCACTAATTGCTGAAAAGAACTAATGAGGACAAAAATTTAAAGGCAACCAGACTAAAAAAGTTATTACATACAGAATGAAAGCAAATGACTTCTTATCAGAAACTATGCAACTCAGAAGACAATGGAGAAATATCATTAATGTTTTAAAAAACAAAACAAATCCACTCTCAATCAAGAACTCTATTCAGTAAAAATATTTCTCACAATTGAAGGTGAAACAAAGACTTTTTCAAACAAACAAAATCTTAGAGAATTAATCTAATGCAGACCTTGACCACAGCAATATCAAAGTACTTCAGGCAAAAGGAAAATGATGCAAGATAGAAATTTGATATTGAGAAAGAAATGAACAGCAGAGTCATGCCTGTAATCCTAGCACTTTGGGAAGCCACGGCAGGAGGAGTGTTTGAGGCCAGGAGTTTTAGATCACCTGGTCAACACAGTGAATCCTCATCTCTACACAAAATAATAATTTAAAAAATTAGCTGGTTGTGGTGGCATGCACCTGCACCTGTAGTCTTAGGTACTTGGGAGGCTGAAGCGGGAGGACTGCTTGAGTCCAGGAGGCTGAAGCCGCAGTGAGCCATGTTCACCATTGCATTATAGCCTGGGCAACAGAGTGAGATGTTGTCTCTCCAAAAAAAAAAAAAAAAAAAACTCTAGAAATGGTAAATATCTAGGTAAATATGTATTATGACAACGGTAAATATGTACCACTAGAAATGGTAAATATAACTGTCCCCTCTCATCAAAAACTCTTAAGTTTCTGCACAGCAAAAGGAACTATCAACACAGTAAACAGACAACTATAGCATGGAAGAAAGTTTTGGCCATCTATGCATCTGACAATAGTTTAGTATCAGCGTCAGCATCGATAAGGAATTCAAACAAATTTACAAGAAAAATATAAACAGCCTCATAAAAATGTGGGCAAAGAAAAAGAAGACACACATGTGGCTAACAATCACATGAAAAAAAGCTCAACATCACTGATAGAGAATTGTAAATCAAAACCATAATGAAGCTGGGCATGATGGTTCATGCTTGTAGTCCCAACTACTAGGGAGGCTGAGGTGGGAGAATTGCTTGAACACGGAAGGTGGAAGTTGCAGTGAGCCAAGATGGTGCCACTGCCCTTTAGCCTGCCCTTAGAGGAAGACCGTGTCTCAAAAATCCCCTAAAACCCACAATGAGATACCATCTCACACCAGTCAGCAGAATGGCTATTATTAAAAAGCCAAAGTATCACAGATGCTGGTGAGGTTCTGGAGAAACAGGAATGCTTATTCACTGTTGGTGGGAGTGTACATTAGTTTAACCATTGTGGAAAGCAGTGTATTGATTCCTCAAAGAGCTAAAAACAGAACTACCATTTGACCTGGCAAATACCCAAAGAAATATAATTTATTCTATCATAAGAATACACGCATGTATGTTCATTGCAGCACTATTCACAATAGTGAAGATATTGAATCAAACTAAATGCCCATCAATGGTAGATTGGATAAAGAAAATGTGGTACATATACACCATGGAATACTATGCAGCCACGAAAAAGAACAAGGCTGGACACGATGGCTCATGTCTGTCATCCCAGCACTTTAGGAGGCTGAGGTGGGTGGATCATGAGGTCAAGAGATCGAGTCCATTCTGGCCAACACGATGAAACCCCGTCTCTACTAAAAATAAAAAAAATTAGCTGGGCATGGTGCCATGTGCCTATAGTTCCAGCTACTGAGGAGGCTGAGGCAGGAAAATTGCTTGAACCCGGATCTTGCAGTGAGCTGAGATTGTGCCACTGCACTCCAGCCTGGTGACAGAGCAATACTCCATCTCAAGAAAAAAAAAAAAAAAAAGAACAAGATACAGTCTTTTGCCAGAACATGGATGCAGATGTAGGCCATTATCCTTAGCAAACTAATTCAAGAACAGAAAACCAAATATTGCATGCTCTCACTTATAAGTGGGAGCTAAATAATGAGAACTCATGGACACATGAACAACAGACACTGGTGCCTACAAGAGGGTGGAGAGTGGGAGGAGGGAGAGGATCAGGAAAAATAACTAATGAATACTAGGCTTAATACCTAGGTAACAAAAATAATCTGTACAACAATCCCCAATGACACAGGTTTACCTATAGAACAAACTTGCAAACGTACCCCTGAACTTAAGATAAAAGTTAAAAAAAACCCAAACTCTAAAAAACTGTGGGCAGGCTGGGCGTGGTAGCTTAAGCCTGTAATCCCAGCACTTTGGGAGGCTGAGGGGGGTGGATCGGGAAGTCAGGAGTTTGAGACCAGCCTGATGAACATGGTGAAACCCCATGTCTACTAAAAATACAAAAATTAGCTGGGCGTGGTGGCCCACACCTGTAATCCCAGTTACTCAGGAGGCTGAAGCAGGAGAATCGCTTAAGCCCGGGAGGCGGAGGTTGCAGTGAGCTGAGATCTCGCTACTGCACTCCAGCCTGGGAGACAGAGCAAGACTCTGTCTCAACAAACAAACAAAACAAACAAATAAACAAAAACTGTTGGGAGGCTGAGGGGGGCAGATCACAAGATCAGGAGATCGAGATCATCCTGGCTAACACCATGAAACCTGTCTCTACTAAAAGTACAAAAAATTAGTCGGGTATGGTGATGCATGCCTATAGTCCCAGCTCCTAGGCAGGCTGAGGCAGAAGAATTGCTTGAATCCAGGAGGCAGAGGTTAGAGTAAGCTGAGATCGCGCCACTGCACTCTAGCCTGGGTGACAGAGCAAGACTCCACCTCAAAAAACAAACAAACAAACAAAACTGTTGGCCAGATGCAATGGCTTATGCCTGTAATCTCGGCACTTCGGGAGATTTAGGTGGGTGAATTTTTAACCCAGGATTTTCAGACCAGCCTGGGCAACATGGCAAAACCTTGTATCTACAAAAAGTACAAACATTAGATGTGGTTGTGTGTCACTGTAGTTCCAGCTACTTGGGAGGCTGAGGTAGGAGGATTACTTAAGCCCCGGGGGCCGGGCCTGCAATGAGTGGTGATCCACTGCACTCCAGCCTGGGTGACAAAGTGAGATCTTATTTCAAATATCAAAAACTAAAAACCAAAACCGTTTAAAAAGAAAATCATAACAGTATGTTATGAAGATAATGATGTATGTAGAAATAAATTGTATGACAACAATAAAACAAAGAACAGGAGAGAGGAAACTTTTTTTACACTACATGTGAAGTAGTATAGAATTATTTGAAAGCAGACTGTGATAATTTAAAAAAACATGTATTGCAAACCTTATAGCAACAACAAAACAAAACACCAAACAAAAACAAAAACCCAAGCAGACAAACACTTAAAAGAGTTTCATAAGCCAATTCCTTCTAGTAAATTTATACCTATTGGTTCTGCTTCCATGTTTGAACCCTGACTGATACACACATGCATATCTATTATGCAAAGATCTGAAAAGCAGAGAAAAGTAGACTTCTAGCGTGTCTAAAGCATAGTAGAGTGTGGACTATTTTGTACTGAAGTAGACAGCAGAACACTGTGATTAGGCAATGTATACTGGTATACTTAGGGAATACAATATGTCGTATAATCATTACTAAGCACTCACAGAAAAACTAGAAAATTTAAAATGAAATATCTCATTACAGTAAAATTTCTTTCCAACAATAAAAAATGAAAATGAAGGCACAACAAAAGTAAATTTCTAAGTAGCTCATTTGTTGGCCAAAGAAGGAGAGACATTTACCGATGGTAAATAATTAAATCTTGTTTGATTGCTACAGCCAAATAGAGGTGTTCAGATAATATAAACCTGTTTAAAGAGTCTAGCCTTTCAATAAGAACAGTTTTTTGAAGATTCAAGGATGTTGGAACAACATCAATAAAAACAAGGCAATTAAAAAACAAGGTAAATTATATCAAGTGGTTTCCTTTGGCTGTTGACAGGTTGACATACAATCAATACTTTTCAATTGCCTGTAATTTTAGGAGTCAATGCCAAGTGTAACCTGGCTGAGACATTAGCCTCTATTAATAATTTATGTGGCAAAACTATAGTTGATAATATTTTCAAAGTTGAAAAAACACAAATTCAGTATAACGTGAAGTGGGATCTGCTAAGATATGTCACAAATAATAACAGTAAAAATACATGTGGAGCAGTAAAAATCCTAACTGGACAAATTTATAAAGCTTATGAAAATGTAAGGTGTTTAAAACCAATACATATTCATCATATTATTCATCATCAGATACTTTGTAGAAAATATTTGAATCTATCATGTGTTTATTGAACCAGTAGTATTAATAGTAAATGGTGTTCATTCTTGTGGATTTAACCATTGTTTAGTGCTAGGAATTTTGATTAGAAATAGAAGCTGAATAGCCTGACTTTCTCCATTATGCAACAATTTGATAGTTTAGCAGTGGTTAGTTTTACTACAATTTTTTGAGCTCAGGGTCAAGATCAAAGTTTATCTGATCTAATAAGGATTAATTACTTCTATATAAGGGAAAAAGAGAGAGACACAATATATCCAGATTTCAATAAAGTGTATCTTGGTTGTTATAAAAATTAAAAACTGTGAATTCTTTGAAAACATAATTATATAAATTTAAAACTTCAGGGACACATTACCCATAGAGTACCATATAAAGAGTATAATGAGTACTGAAAATACTTATGCTCCTGCTATTTTTCGATGGTTAATGATTTAGACATAAATAGGAAGGGTTAAAAGTGAGACGAGTTAAGATTTAAATGATGATAAAAAATTATATTGGCTGTAAACTCACCTTAAGTCAAGGAGGTTGGGGTTTCCCACCCCTAATACCTCAAATCTAACAAAAATTCAGAATTTTAAAATAAAAAAGGAGAATCACAATACCAGTTTGTTATATTTTGCCAAGTGGGCAATACCCCTCTAGTATATCCTACTCTGTGCCCTATCTATCTATCTATTTATTTATTTAGAGATGAAGTATTGCTCTGTTGCCCAGGTTGGGGTGCAGTGGTATGATCTCAGCTCACTGCAATGTCTGCCTCCCAGGTTCAAGTAATTCTTGTGCCTCAGCCTTTTATGCAGCTGGGACTACAGGCACAAGCCATCAGCCCCTGGTTAATTTTTGTATTTTTAGTAGAGATGGGGTTTTGCCATGTTGGCCAGGCTGGTCTTGAACTCCTGACCTCAAATGATGTACCCACCTTGGTTTCCCAAAGTGCTGGGATTACAGGTATGAGCCACTGTGCCCAGCCCTCTGTACTCTTTGACAACAGGCTGGTCTGTGATTTTTGAACATATCTTCTCTCATTGGTCTAAGGTGCCCACAGTTATTTCCCAGAAACCTCATCTGCCTTTGCAAACCACATCTCCCAATGCACAAACTGCTGGTAAACACCTGAACATGCTATGCTATTTCAGATTTTTGTATCTCTGCATATGCTGCTTCCTGGGAGTTTATAGAGTACTTTACCCAGCTATAGGCAAGCCTGGCTCCTTCTCATCACTCAGGTTTTAGCTTGAGTGTCAACTCCAAGAAAAGACTTCCTATTTTAAGAAGTTCCCTCTTGGAGGATGATGTTAGTAAGATGGCTGACGAGAAGCCCCTAGTGCTTACCCTTTCCACAAAGGCAGCAAAAACAAGGAATAAACAACTACATTTTAACAAAAATAACTAATGGGGAGCACCAGAACAAATAAAAGCAGTAACAGAAACACTGATGAGCACAGAAACTCAGGACAGCCACATAAAGAACAGAAGCAAACACTGGGACTCCATCACTCAATTCCTCAGCCAAGATCAGATAGGAACTAAGGGGAACATCTCTCTGTGGTGAAAAAGTAGGTAAGAGGATTCCAGCAACCCCCAACAGCACCTTAGGTATTTACAGTCCTCACCACTCGGTCCCCTTGGTCCTCACAGGCAATAACCCTGGGTGAGAGAGTTGACTGGAGTCCACACAGCTTTGCTTCCCAAAAGCTGGAGTAGCTTTCTAGTGTCAGGTCTCCAAGTCAAAGCCTGGCCATTATAGCCTTGGTGACCTGTATGTACACCTCTGGATGATCTCCAGGAGCCAGAAAGTCTAAAGTAATCAGACGCGGCAAAAAGAGGTGAAACATCTGGTTCCTGCCTTACCTGATTGCTTTCCCACTGCAACATTCAACCGTTGTTCTTGCTTAGCCTTGCAAAGCTTCCCCTGTAGACATTAGATTTCTCAAGGCCCCTACCCCTGTAACTATGTAATTTACTGCACCCTCCCCTCTACTTGCAACTGATAATCCCCACCCTTATGACCATGCCTGTTTGTAATAGGTAACCCCTATCCCTGTAACGATGCATCCCATGACACCTCCCCTCCACCGCCCCTGGCAACACCCCCCGGCTTGCAAAACCGCTCTGAACTGTAGCTTCTGTAACTTTCCACTGCCTAAACCAAACCTACAAAACCAACTCCTATCCCACTGCCCTTTGCTGACTGTCTTTTCTGACTCAGGCTGCCTGCACCCTGGTGAATAAACAGCCACGTTGCTCACACAAACCCTGCCTGGTGGCTTCTTTATATGAGCGATATGCCTAACACCTAAAGTGTGAGGTCTCTCTTCTGTTCCACTGGTCTATATCTCTGTTTTCGTACCAGTATCATGCTGTTTTGGTTGCTGTAGCCTTGTAGTATAGTTTGAAGTCAGGTTGCATGATGCTTCCAGCTTTGTTCTTTTTGCTTAGGACTGTCTTGGCTATGCAGGCTCTTATTTGGTTCCACATGAAATTTAAAGTAGTTTTTCTCTAATTCTGTGAAGAATGTCAGTGGTAGCTTGAAGGAAATTAGCATTGAATCTATAAATTACTTTGAGCAGTGTGGTCACTTTCGCAATACTGACTCTTCCTATCCACGAGGACGGAATGTTTTTCCTTTTGTTTGTGTCATCTCTTATTTCCTTGAGTAGTGGTTTGTAGTCCTCCTTGCAGAGGTCCTTCACATTCCTTGTTAGCTGTATTCCTAGGTATTTTATTCTCTTTGTAGCAATTGTGAGTGGGAGTTTATTCATGATTTGGCTCTCTGTTTGTCTATTATTGGTGTATAGAAATGCTTTTAATTATTTTCACATTGATTTTTTATCCTGACACTTTGCTGAAGTTGCTTATCAGCTTAAAGAGTTCTTGGGCTAAATCAATGGGGTTTCCTAAATATAGGATCATGTCATCTTCAAACAGAGACAATTTCATACAGAGCCTTCCTCTCTCCCTAATTGAATACACTTTATTTCTTTCTCTTGCCTGATTGCCCTGGTTAGAACTTCCAATACTATGTTGAGTAGGATAGTTGAGAGAGGGCATCCTTGTCTTGTGCCGGTTTTCAAAGGGAATGCTTCCAGCTTTTACCCATTCGGTATGATATTGGCTGTGGGTTTGTCGTAAATAGCTCTTATTATTTTGAGATATGCTCAGTCAATACCTAGCTTATTGAGAGTTTTTAACATGAAGGGTTGTTGAATTTTAACAAAGGCCTTTTCTGCATCTATTAAGATAATCATGTGGTTTTTGTCATTGGTTCTGTTTACGTGATAGAGTACGTTTAATTCTGTTTATGTGATAGAGTATGTTTATTGATTTGTGTATGTTGAACCAGCCTTGCATCCCAGGGATAAATCTGACTTGATCGTGGTGGCTAAAATTTTTGATGTGCTGCTGGATTTGGTTTGCCAGTATTTCACTGAGGATTTTCAAATTGATGTTCATCAAGGGTATTGGCCTGAAGGTTTCTTTTCTTTTTTTGTGTGTCTCTGCCAGCTTTTTCCCATTCAGTAAGATTTGGCAGTGGGTTTGCCATAGATAGCTCTTATTATTTTGAGATAAGTTCCTTCTATAATGCCTAGTTTCTTGAGTGTTTTTATCATGAAGCAGTGTTAGACTATATCAAACATTTTTCTGTGTCATTAAGATGATTGTGCCATTTTTGATTTTAATTCTGCTTATGTGGTGGATAACAGTTATTGATTTGCCTATGTTGAACCCACCCTGCATCCCAAGAGTAAGTAAATAGGTATAGATATTAGAGAACATCTGCATAGCTATTCCTTTAATTTGTATTGCTGTCTCCAAAGTACCTAGATGACCTGCCCGTAAAAAAACCAATTTTCCCAATTCCCTAAGTTTTATCAATGTGATTTTAAATTCTGGGGGATTTCTCCTCCACTTTTTTTTCAAATTGCTGATTACCATCTGTGTTCAATGTCAGCAATTTATCATTAAATAAAGTAAAATTTTTAGTCAAACATCATGTTACACTATCAAGAACTGACTTGCCTGAAACATTGGAATCTATTTTGCACCTATTTGTTCCTTGTTTGCTATCCTGAGCAAAATATGACTGTTTGCTATCATGTTTTGTAAACATTGACACAATTTATTTTTCAAAATAAACTAGTGATACTATTTCTTAAATTACAAACTAAAATCTCATTTTAGTAAAATTAATAACATGAAACATACAAAGAAGAAAATGAAAACCATCTCAGAGAAAGAGGTTTTCATAACCAGGATTTAGAGAGGTATAACCTATACAGTTCTCACTGAGTAGCAATCTAGTTGCTGAAAAGTCAACTCCACTAGAATATCAAATCCCTGAGACCAAGGGCCTTGTATATAATAATCAGTATCTAATTACTTACCTATCTAATAAGATTTCCAAATGATAAACACCCAAAAGATTTGTCAAGTAAGGAAATACATTTTCAACTTTTTAGATGACAAAACCTCGGAGGAATGTCACACATACAGTTCCTCCAGAAAATAATTAACCAACATTTTTAAAATGGAAGGGGCACTGAATCAAAACCTACAAATTTTCAGGCAAGAAAATGTAACTCAGTAGCTTTATGTCTGAGAAAACTGCAACTTAAAGGATTATAAACAAATAATTTTAATAGTATTCTAACTCAGTATGTATTTTGTTTTCTATAAAAAAATCTCTGAATAAATTGAGAATAAACTAATTGTGGTAGGTTGCAAAAAAAGTGGCCACATTTCTACTTTTTAAAAATGCTTAACCATGCAAATATATTTCCTATGTGAAAATTACCTGTACCTTTAAAAAAGCATAGTTCTTTCCCATCACAACCTTATCTTATTTGAATCTTCATAATGTTATTAAATTACACTTCTATACATAGCTATTTCATCTAAAATCTGAGTTTTTAAGACATCATGTCTATCAGCAAGTCTAAATATCTCCACCATCAAAATAACATGTCAAGTTCTCTGAATTCTTCTTACTACTGTCTCCACCTCTCACTCTCCATCAGGTCAAGTTACCAGCATCATCTTTTGTACCTGGTACTGCAACATCTTCAAACTGTTCTCCTTGCTTCTGTACTTGCCTCCCTCAAATCCATTCTCCACACAATAGCCAGAACGACCTAAAGATTTCAATTGTCGACATCATAATTAAACACCAAATGCCATGTGCTAGATAACATCTGCCTACCTCTCTAATGTTGCCTTATGCTTTTACTTCTTATGTTCACCATTTCCTCATCACCACGGTCTCCTTCCTGTGCCTTAATGTGCCAGCTCAATCCTGTTCCATAGTCTCCATTCTTGCTCTTCACATTGCCTGAAATGCCCCACCCTAGTCATTCAAACCACAGCTTAAATGTCAGCTCCTTAGAGATAACTTTTCTAACTACCCAATCTAAAATGACAACCTCCTGCCCTCATTCACCCTCCAACACATCCCTCTGTTATATTCTTTCATTCTCCCACATTTTATTATCTTTTTTTGTTGTTGTTCTTTGTCTGACTCCTT
Organism: Sapajus apella; assembly: GCF_009761245.1. Classification (NCBI taxonomy): domain Eukaryota; kingdom Metazoa; phylum Chordata; class Mammalia; order Primates; family Cebidae; genus Sapajus; species Sapajus apella. The sequence continues at coordinate 7,823,706 of NW_022437062.1, forward strand.
CCAGTAGAATGTCAAATCCCTGAGATCAAGGACATTGTACATAATAATCAGTGGCCAATTACTTACCATAATAAGTTTTCCAAATGAGAAACACCCAAAACCTTTTGTAAACTAAATACATTTTCAACTCAGTAGATGAGAAAACATCGAAGCAAGTTTTTGACATTTTCTCAAAAAACAGAACCATCATGGTTGGAACCAGGACTGCAAACTCGTCTTTTGAGCTCCAGTGTCGTGCTACTTTCAATACAAATAGATGCCCTGTTTAGAAAGCTAGTTCAAGCCAATCTAAGATACATCTATTGAAACACACACACATCCGTACAAACATACATCTTTCTTTTTAATAGTATAAAATTGCCTAAGATGAAAAAGCGTTCTCAGCAGAGGGGAAAGAACAGCAACAACGAAAAGGTAATAAAATGTGGGAGAATGAAAGAATGTAAGAGGGATGTACACTAGTTAATATCTCAGTTAAATGTCTTCCTCTAACTAATACTAAAGCATTGTTGTCAATATTGAGAGGTGACATCCCTGGGAAGTCTGTAGTTAAATGAAACAAAACTAAAATAAAAATAAAAAACAAAAACAAAAGAATATGCAGTTCCAAAACATAGCTTTACTGCTCTGTTTTTTCTTCTCTCTCTGCCCCTCCCCCTCTCTTATCTTTTTTTTCTTTCTAAACCTGTGTGTATGGCTTTGTGGTACATGCATCTCTGTGGGTATGTGGGTATTGCTTCTCTTTCTCTCCATCTTTTCTCCTATTTTTTTTATGTGTGCTTTTTCTTTTTTCTTTTTTTTTTTTGCCTCTGTTCTCTCTTTTCCAATTTTATATTTCTAACTTTCTGTCTTTCGGGGAATAGCTTTCACTCAAGGAAAATGGTATATGTTTGAAGTTGAGGCACAGATTATAACAGGAAAGAAACCTCCTAAAATGTTCTCTCCCTCTCTTCACCTCCTTCCACTTTTAAATGTCTCCCACGGGATCTCTGGCTGATCTGAGCATAAATGTGAATGAAAGTATACTTGACTATGTATTGAATTTGCTTTATTAAAGTTTGGTATTTTAGTTTTAATGTGGCTCAGAGGGATGGCATCTTTCTTTTTAATGTGTTACAAAAAACCTTACTTTGATTTTTTTCTTGTATGATTAAATATTTTATACTATTTTTTCTCCTTTTCTTTTTTTTCCCACTATCAGTTTGCTTTTTCATGGGAAGAATAAATATTTTTATAGTATTTTTATGTTATGTACTATAAAATATTATATTATTTCATTAGAACCCAGAAAGATCATTATGCTATAGTAGGACACATGATCCACATATTCAAAAAAAGCTGTAATATAATAGAGTATTTCTTCTTTTATTTGAGAGGCACACCCCTAGAGGAGCTGGTCTACAAGATTCCATAAAACTCTTTTTATTTAAAGACAAAGTTTGAAATGATAATAATTTAGATGTACTGAGTTAAATAAAGCATTACAAACATTGAAATAATCATTAATCATTTTGCCTAATAAATGTATGTGCCATTCCACTATCACTGTCACTGATAAAATGCCAAATTCAAAACCCTAACATGACTCAATGAGGTATTCACTGGCATACGTTTTTAATATTTAATCTTTAAAATGTTCTTGTCTCTCTTTGTCTAATTCTAGTTGACAGACTAATAATTCCCATTGGTAGAACTCTGCAGACTTCAGGTAGCAGTAAAATCCCAAAGCACATTCTCTATTGCCTTAATTGCATTACACATGAATAGATTTCAGAATCTGTAATATTCCGGCATGAGAACATATATTTAAGGACAAACTGTGAAATAATTAGCTAATCTCCCTTTTATCAGACAGAAAAGAATAGCTTGTTTGAGAGTAGCAACGGGTTCCCACCAAGGTAAATTTCTTATGGTTCTTTACATTTAAATGAAATAGAGAAAAAGAAAAATGATTGAAACAAATTTATGCCATTTGTCTTGGTTATCTGCTGCCTTAAAATTTATGAGAACAGAATTATGCTGCAGAAACAGAGTAAGGGTGAGTTCTAATTCAGGTGTGCAGCACTTTCTACCCTGTTTCTCAAATAAGCTTCCTACTATGTTGAATGTTTAGTACTTTTTAAGGGTGCTGAAGTTTTTAATTCTACTATTATTTTAAAAATAAAAATATTTGTTTTTATTAAAAATAAAAATAAAAATATTAAAATATTTTAAAATTATTATTTTAAAAATAAAATTATTTTAAAAATGAGAATATCAATCTCCAATTGATTATGGAGATTTACCACCTGGATTTCAATTTGTACACAATACAAATGACTGATTTCTTCTTTATCCTAAGCCAAATGTAAAAGGGAGGAAGAGATAAGGAATCACATCTGTCAAAAAGGGTGGGCTGAGTCTCAGAGACAAACTTCATTGACTTCACAAGTTTGGAAACCTCTGGTTCCCACAATCAGTTACATGTATTTCTTCACCTGCACAGGGCTCTTATATCTAGCAATACATACTTAAGACTGAAAGAATGTGGCCAAATAAGAGAAGAAGGAGAATGATAAGAAAGAGAGCAAAGAAGGAGGAAAAGCAAGGGATTAGGAAAATAAATTGCAAGAAAAAATGGAAAAGAAAGTCACAGGAAACATAAGCTAAAGGCGAATGAAAAGGAATAATTGTTGTAAATGAGTGTGTGAAGACAGAATTCGCAGAAAGAGAATGGACAAAGATGGGAAATAAGAAAGAAGCAAGAGAAAGGAATGGGGAAAGAGAAGGGAGTGAGCTGCTAGGATGGTGGTCAGGTCTCTAAACACGTGGCTTCAGGAGCTGATCTGAGAGCAGTTTGGAATTGAGGTATGCATACTGTTGCCTGCAGATGCTTGCTGCTCTGTAGTCTGGAAGGAGTTGTGGGGGACAGTATGGGGACCCTCTCTACTTACGCATCTTCAATATCAAAGGATTTTTTAAAAAAAATCTGTTGAAATAATAAGGAAGGTTAGAGATGGTGACAATCATTCAGGTTTTTGTCTTGGCCTACACTGAATGCTCCTTTGTCCTGTGTAACTAGAACAAGAAGTTTGCCCACGTGAGATCCACTGTTTTGTGCTTTTTTTCTCAGGAACTCATTCTGTACAGAGGAATGCCCACCTGATGCATATCTGTCCTCCATCTCTGATGACTACAATTTGAGAATCACCAGAACAAAAGGTACATAAATGAGAACGGAAGAAAGAAGAAAAATGGATTAAAGATGTTAAGTAACATGGAATTTCACCTGTTAGTTAACAGACAATAGAGGCGAATAGTAGAAAATAAAAGCAAAGGAAGAGTGGGAGAAGCTGAAACTCTCAGGTGTTCTCTGTGTCTTGGAATCCTCAACCTGGAGAAGCATGAGATAATTAACTACAATTGAGCACTTGAAATGAACAAAAGGTAGGAGCAGGGGAAGGAGCTTCCGACTTAAGTTCTTAAGACCAGGTTTCTGTAGGCAGAGCAAGGTATGAATGTGGCAGCCAAGAGATGTCTGAGTGGGTAAAAAAGAAAAGGAAATGCCAAAACTAATTTGAGGAACACTAGAATACTTTTTTCCAATTTCGGTTTTCTTAGATTCACTAGGTGTGTAGTTATGCAAGTGTGAACATGTATTTGGAATGCACAAATATGTGCCCATGTGTTGTAAGTGCCTGTTCCACAGCATGTGCTGCTAGTTACGAATATTACTAATCACATACAACAAATGTTCTGATGTATTCTAATAGCTCTGCTGTAAAATGCCAATATATCACCTATTTCAATTCATTTCCTATGAATTTTCTTTATGGATTTTTTTTTTTTTTTTTTTTTTGAGACAGAGTTTCACTCATGTTACCCAGGCTGGAGTGCAATGGCACGATCTCGGCTCACCGCAACCTCCGCCTCCTGGGTTCAGGTAATTTTCCTGCCTCAGCCACCTGAGCAGCTGGGATTACAGGTATGCACCACCATGCCCAGCTAATTTTTTGTATTTTTAGTAGAGACGGGGTTTCACCATATTGACCAGGATGGTCTCGATCTCTTGACCTGGTGATCCACCCGCCTCCGCCTCCCAAAGTGCTGGGATTACAGGCTTGAGCCACCGTGCCCGGCCTTCTTTATGGATTTTTAAGGCTAATTTTTCTTTATTCTTTTCCTCGCTTCTCTCTTTCTAGTTCCTCTTTCTAGTAATTTCTGTCAAATTTCAATTAGGAATTTATCTCCTCTAGTCCTCCTCCCCCACATTTTGAAGCACTGCTTCAAAAAAAAAAAGTTGTATTGAAATATAATCAGCACATTATAAAATTCACCATTTAAAGTGTATAAATTCAATGGTTTTAAGCATATTTACAGAGTTCATGCAAGCATCAACATGTTGTAGCATGTATCAATACTTCTTTTTTATTGTCACATTGCATGATATTGTATCCACAGCACTTTTGAAAATAAATATTGTATGTAATCAAAAGTTAAGGGTAATATTTGTAGTATTTTGTTATAATTAGCAATATTTTATCTTTGAAATCATTCATTCCAATGTGAAACATGCATGGTATCATCACGTGTATTTATTTATAAAATGTTTTACAATCATCTCAACATAATAATTAAAATATAACCACAAATATATTTTGAAAAACATAGTTTATAATAATGTGGAGAAAATTCCATTATTTTTATGCACTCCAATGGATTATCTTATACATCTCTTTGGGTGAACATATCTAAGTTTGGAGATTAGTATACAGATAAACCTTAATTCTGGATTTCTCCAACATGAATAGAATACATATTTAAACAAAGCTATGGCCAGAAAGGTGGAATATTTAGACATGCAGCATTATATTTACTTAAGTGCCTAAATAAAATATTGCCAATTGATGAGACACTAAATAATTTTGTAAACAGTGTAAACTTAGGAATAAACACCTGCTTTCTTCTATCACTTGCTAATGAGAGAAAAGAAAACTCACTGGAAGTTTAAAACTTGCCTGCAATTGCATTTTTTTATCTCTCAAACGAGTACCTCAGATTATATGTTCCATATGGCCAATTCCAGCTCTACTATATTTTAATTTTATTAGCTGAGAAAGTAAAAATCTTCTACATATTCTGATAAATTTTGCATTATGAAAAATATTTGTGAAAATATCATTTGGCTCTCAGTCTGAGATCTTAAGAAGAAGTAGGTTATGGATACATAGAGAGTAGGTGAAACTGAATTAATATTAGCTAGCACTCAACCAGGCTGTAACTAGGGAATTCCTCCAAGTTAAGAGAAATATACAGATCTTGCCTGCTATCCTGGTGACCAGTTTGAAGTAAGAATGTACAAGGGCACCAAAGCAGAACAATGTGATGGCAATAATAAGAAAGGAACAAATTTAGAAACCAGTCAGGTAACAACCAGGAGCCAAGAATTCCACAGGAACTGAGAGAGAGAAGCAATGGTGAAAGCACTTTATTCTGCAACAGGAAGAAAAGGGACTAAAACCTAGCAACTAATCTAATAGAGACAGTGGACCACCACCAACAGCAACAAAAACAAAACGGACAAACTTGATCATGCTTAAGTTTTGCTTTAATCAGACAACTTCTAATATTCTTCAAGCAAAGTAGCCTGGAGTCCTATGGGAGCGCAGTTATCTAAAAGTATGGGATTAAATAGGCATAAAAGTGTGGCCACAGAAAAATTTGTATTTATTTTAGTGAGAAATAAAGAGGATGGATAGAAGGGTTAACTCAGGATACAAGAGTTATGAGGCATAAGGTGTCTTCAACTAGACAATGTTGGTTGCCACAAATAATGTTCTTATCTAGAGAGGAGACACAAAACAGATGAGAAGGTGGTTACACCAGGTAACACTTTGGCCTGTTTTATTCTGCAGAGTTAGAAAAGATGGAAACAGAGAATCTCACAGTGGTGACAGAATTCATCCTTCTTGGTCTGACCCAGTCTCGAGATATTCAACTTCTGGTCTTTGTGCTAGTCTTAATTTTCTACCTCATCATCCTCCCTGGAAATTTTCTCATTATGTTCACCATAAGGTCAGACCCTGGGCTCACAGCCCCCCTCTATTTCTTTCTGGGCAACTTGGCCTTCCTGGATGCATCCTACTCCTTCATTGTGGTTCCCAGGATGCTGGTGGACTTCCTCTCTGAGAACAAGGTCATCTCCTACAGAGGCTGCATCACTCAGCTCTTTTTCTTGCATTTTCTTGGAGCAGGAGAGATGTTCCTTCTTGTTGTGATGGCCTTTGACCGCTATATCGCCATCTGCCGGCCTTTACGCTATTCAACCACCATGAACTCTAGAGCCTGCTATGCATTACTATTGGCTCTGTGGCTTGGGGGCTTTACCCATTCCATTGTACAAGTAGCCCTTATCCTGCACTTGCCTTTCTGTGGCCCAAACCAGCTCGATAACTTCTTCTGTGATGTTTCACAGGTCATCAAGCTGGCCTGCACTGATACCTTTGTGGTAGAGCTTCTGATGGTCTCCAACAGCGGCCTGCTCAGCCTTTTGTGCTTCTTGGGTCTTCTAGCCTCCTATGCAGTCATCCTCTGTCGTATAAGGGAGCACTCCTCTGAAGGAAAGAACAAGGCTATCTCCACATGCACCACCCATATTATCATTGTATTTCTCATGTTTGGACCTGCTATTTTCATCTACACTCGCCCCTTCCAGGCTTTCCCAGCTGACAAGGTAGTTTCTCTTTTCCATACAGTCATCTTTCCTTTGATGAACCCTGTTATTTATACACTTCGCAACCAGGAAGTGAAAGCTTCCATGAGGAAGTTGTTAAGTCAACATATGGTTTGCTGAACAGAAGAATGAGAAAAGCAAGAAAGGAGAAACTCCAGTTGAATTTAGCTAAATCATTACCTCATTAATGCAATAAATCAGTCATTTAGCAAATATTATAATTATTAAGCACTTCCCATTTTCAGGCACTATTCTAGGCACATGAATGAGATAGGTAAAATTCCAGATCTCTGAGATTTACATTCAAGGGGATGAATGCAAGTTAAACTTTTAAATTTTAAAAACAACTATAGTGTCAGAAAGAAATAGTGCTCCGTAGCAAGCAAAAAGTGGTATTATGCTACAGATTATCTGGGGAGGTGGTAATTACTTTACTTTTGGTTGACAAGTCAGGTCTCAAGTGGTGTTTAGCTGATACCAAGATGATTTGAAAGTAACAACCATGCAATTATCTGGGGACAGAAATTCTAGGCAAAAAGGATGACTAGAACAAGAATCCAAAGATCTTATGAGCTTGTTATATTTGATGACCTTAAAAATGAAGAGAGTAGCTGTACTGTAGTTAGTGAATGTGAAAATGGCAATAATTGAAGTCGAAGAGTTTGGTAGGGGCAAAATTATGCAGAGTATTTTCATCGATAAGAAGTTCAATTGATTCAGATTTCAAAAGGAGATTCTTGAAAGACAAGCAGCAGAGTAACTACCTAATGTTTCCTATTTTACTTAAGGGAAGATCCTCGAGATTCTGATTACAGAAGTATGAGTAGGAAAATATCATTAAGTAGAAAGTACATGCTGCTAAGTATTTTTTATGTATGTCAACACTTAAAAGATCTAGTTATTTTTTCTAATTTGATAGAGGGAAAAAAGAAAAGCTGTTATACTGTACTGGAAACTGTCAAAAGACAATCTAACTATATATTTTGAAGTTTTGTAGAGTTTTGTAGTTATTCCTAATGGATTTTTTCTGACGTAGAGAAAAGCTTCAGTTCACCTACAAATTATTTCATCCTCAATGCAATGATGGTGGTTATATGTCATGTAAGTTACTATTTGGTTACAGATAACCACTCTGATTATTTGAATAAGCATATATAAGGCATTCAATACTTACAAATCATTGAAGAACTATAAGACCAGGCTGTAGACTTGGCATACTAAGATAAATTTCTAAACATTACCATTAATTCCAAATGTTTTAAGTTCTACAATTTACATTTACTTCTTTTTACAGATTTGAATTTTCTGGTGAAATTTGCTATCTTTTTATCTATCTATTACATTAAAAAATAAAATGAAGGAAGTAAGAATAGAGATTATAAAATGTAGGGTTTCCATTTTAAGTAGGGATGTCTAATAGGACTATTCCTAGTGAATACAGTAATCATTTTTTAACTGCCAGTTCCTGGATTACGCATTTGAATCATTAGCCTATGATCAGGAAATTGCTCAGCAATTGCTCTAGTCCTATTAGACATCCCTATTGGAAACCTCACATTTTGTAATCTTTATTCCCACTTCATTTCATTTTTTAATGTTTTTAAGCTGTTATTATTATTCCTAAAGCCTACATAACTCAATGGTTTCTCATCCAAGCATTAACTAGACCCAATCTTTCTCAGCTTCTGAGATCAGGCATGATCAGGCACATTCACTTACTTTACTTCTAAACTTAAACCTTACATAAGTGAATTAGAAGTCCTGAGAATACATCGGAGTCTGATTTTAAACCTGGCAGTCTTTGAAAGAGCCAGAGATTGACTGAGTCTTATGAAAATGGAAAATCAGCTTCAACTCCACAAAACCTTTATTTAAATTAAGGCAGGGCATCTTAACTTTGGCATTATTGGCATTTTGGACAAAGTAATTATTTGTCGTAGAAGCCTGCCCTGTGCATTTTAGGTTGTTTAGTAGCATTCCTGACCTCTACTTACTAGGTGCCAGGAGCATTTTCTTACTTGTAACAACCAAAAATATCTTTACATATTGCCAAATGTCCCCTAAAAGGTAAATTTTCTACAATGAGAAACACAGCATTGAGGGGATTTCCTTGTACTGTATCAATCTTGCAGTGAGATGCGTGAACTTACCTTGCAAGAAGTAACATAAACTGGAGCCTATACTACTTACAATTTTTAATAAACAATAGCCACAATTTAATAAAAATCGGAACATCAGAAGAGTGAAAAAATATTTTCAAAATAAGGAACAAAAAGATAAATAACTGGAATATAATCAGAGTCTATCCAGAGTATGAAAGTGAGTAACAGCAACATTAAAATAACCGTGTTCAAGACAGTAGAAGAAAAAGTATAATAAATAAATAAATAAAAGGATAGCAAATTTCACCAGAGAATTAGAATCCATCAAAGGAAGTACATGAAGATTGTAAGACAAAAAAAATTGAAATTAGAAATTCATTAGATGAGTTTAAAATCAGATTAAACATAGGAGAAGACAAAAGAGTGTGCTGAACGTTAAATCAATAAAAATACTAAAATTAAAAATGCAAATAGAAAAAATGGAAAAATACAAGAAAGAATATTAGAGATACATGACATGCAGTAAAAATGTCATATATATGCTTCAATCACATATATATGTAATTATGTATATAATTGAAGTCCAAGTGGATAGGCAAATGAGAGAATGAGAAAGATGAAATATTTGAAAAAAGGATTACTAAGAACTTTTAAAACCCGATAAAAGACAACAAGCCGCAGAAAAAGAAACACACTGTGAACCACAAGCAGAATAATCAACAAAAAAAAGCCCTCAACACATAGACACAGGACAAAAAAAAAAAAGAAAAAGAAAGAATCTTAGAAGCAGCTGGGATGAGAGACTGTCCATTAGTTTAAAAGGAACGGATAAATTTATTCATAAAAGAAACATGAAATCCAGAGAAAACTGGAAAAACATATTTAAATTGCTGAAAGAAGATAATATCAACCTAAAAGTCTATCTGAGATAAAGTAAATAATTTAAATAAAGATGAGATAAAGACATCTTATGACAAACGAAAAGGAGAAAATCTGTTGCCTAAGAACTTCTAATAAATAAATTTTAACAGCAGTTCTTCAAATAAAAGAAAAGAATCCTGGAGAAAAATACTAAATTAAAGGAAAAAATAAAGAAGTAGACTGGTAAATAAGGTGGCATATGTAAATAAGTATACAATGAAATTGACTATACAAACAATAGTATGATGTCTTATGGAATATGCTATAGATACATATATATGCATATATGTTTATATATATGCATGACAACAGTTGTAAAAAATGAAAAAAATATAAAAGTGTTCTGTGATTCTGATATAAGAAGACATATAGTAAACCTAATAAAGTGATTAGACTCTAATAAGTCAAGGATTCATGTTGCAACCTTTAAGAAAGTTACCTATATAAAGAATAAAATAATTTATAACAGTTATAGAAGGGTTTTTTTTTTGAGAAAAAAGAAACAGATTATTTGCAAGAGCAAAGAGAAAATACAGTGCATAAAATGCAAAAATAAGATTGTAGTTAGAATGGCATATCACTCTCTACATTAAAAATAGATTCAAAACTTCATCTAAAACTAGGATTTTCAGATTTTTATTTTTGTGGGTATATACTAGATGTTTATACTTATGAGGTGCATGAGATATTTTGATTACAGTCATGCAATGTGAAATAAGCACATCATGGAGAAGAGGGTATCCATTCCTTAAGCATTTATCATTTGAGTTACAATCCAATTATACTCTAAGTTATTTAAAAATGTACAATTAAATTATTATTAACCATAGTCACCCTGTTGTGCTATTAAATAATAGGTCTTACTCATTCTATTTTTGTACACATTAACCATCCCTGCATTCCCCCCACCCCTGACCCCACTACATTGCCAAATCTTTAGTAAGCATTCTGCTACACTGTATCTCCGTGGATTGTTTAAATTTTTAGCTCCCATAAATGACTGGGAATATTAGAAGTTTGTCTTTCTATACCTGGCTTATTTCATTTAACATAATAACCTCCAGTTCCATCTATGTTTTGGCAAATAATAGGATCTCATTCTCTTTCTTGGCTGAATGGCACTCCATTGTGTATAGGTACCAAATTTTCTTTATCCTTTTGTCTGTTGATGGACACTTAGGTTGCTTCCAAATATTGGCAACTGTGTGTAGTGCTGAAATAAATATGGGAGTGTAGCTATCTTTTGATATACTGATTTTTTTCTTTAGGGTATATACCTAGGAGTGGGATTGCTGAATTGTAAGGTAACTCTATTTGTAGTTCTTTGAGGAACTTCCAAACTGTTCTCCATAGTGGTGGTACTAATTTACATTCCCATCAACAGTATTCTCCACGTCCCCATCAGTATTTGTTATTGACTGACCTTTGGATAAAAGCCATTTTAACTTGTAGTTTTGATTGGCATTTCTCTGATGATAATGATGTTGAGTATCTTTTCATATACCTGTTTGGCATTTTTATGCCTTCTTTCGAGAAATGTCTATTCAAATGTTTTGCCCATATTTTGATTGGATTAATAGATTTATTCCTATAGAGTTGTTTGAGCTCCTTGTATATTTTGATTATTAATCCCTTGGCAGAAGGGCACTTTTTATATATTTTCTCCTGTTCTCTGGTTCAATATCGATAGGTTGTACGTGTCTAAGAATTTATACATTTCTTCAAGATTTTCCAATTTATTAGTATATAGTTGCTCATAGTAGCCATTAATGATCCTTTAAATTTCTGTAGTATCAGTTATAATGTCTTCTTTTTTATCTCTAATTTTAATTATTTGAGTCTTCTCTCTGTTAATCTGGCTAAAGCTCTGTTGATTTTGTTTATCTTTTCAAAAAACCAACTTTTTGTTTCATTCATTTTTTTGGTATTGTTTTCTTGATTTCAATTTCATTTATTTATGCTCTGATCTTTATTATTTCTTTTCTTTTACTACTTTTGGTTTTGGTTGCTCTTGCTTTTCTAGTTCTTTAAGATTAACCATTCTGTGATGGTTGCCATTCTAACTGATGTGAGGTGGTATCTTAATGTGGTTTTGATTTGCATTTCTTTAATAATCAGTGATGAGGAGCATTTTTTCATATGTTTGTTGGCCTCATATAAGTCTTCTTTTGAAAAGTGTCTGTTCATATCCTTCTCCCACTTTTGGATGGCTTTGTTTTTTTTTTCTTGTAAATCTGTTACAAAATCTGGAGACAACAGATGCTGGAGAGGATGTGGAGAAACAGGAACACTTTTACACTGTTGGTGGGAGTGTAAGCTAGTTCAACCATTGTGGAAGACAGTGTGGCACTTCCTCAAGGACCAAGAAATAGAAATTCCATTTGACCCAGCAATCCCATTACTGGGTATATACCCTCAGGATTATAAATCATTCTATTATAAAGACACATGCACACGTATGTTCATAGTGGCACTGTTTACAATAGCAAGGACCTGGAACCAAACCAAATGCCCATTGACAATAGATTGGACAAGGAAAATGTGGCATGTATGTACCATAGAATGCTATGCAGCCATAAAAAAGGATGAGTTTGTGTCCTTTGTAGGGACATGGATGAATCTGGAAGCCATCATTCTGAGCAAACTGACACAAGAACAGAAAATCAAACACTGCATGCTCTCACTCATAGGCAGATGTTGAAGAATGAGAACACATGGACACAGGGAGGGGAGCATCACATACTGGGGTATGTTGGGAGGGGCCAAGGGGGTGAGACAGCGTGGTGGCGGTGGGGAGGTCAGGGAAGGATAACGTGGGGAGAAATGCCAGATGTAGGTTATAGGGGGATGGAGGCAGCAAACCACCATGCCACGTATGTACCTATGCAACAATCCTGCATGACTGCACATGTACCCCAGAACCTAAAGTACAATAAAAATAAATAAATAAAAAGAAAAAAAAAGATTAACCATTCTGCTGCTTATTTGAAGATATTTTTTCTTTTTGATGGTAGCATTTATAGTTATAAACTTTCTTCTTAGTACTACTTTTGCTGTATCCCAAAGGTTTTGATATGTTGTGTTTCCTTTATCATTTGTTTTAAGGAATTTTTCAATTTCCTTCCTAATTTCTTCATTGACCTACTAGTCATTCAGAAGCATATTGTTTTATTTCTTCCAACTTGGACCTCCACTCCTTCTCTTCTGGCCATCTTCCTGAGTTGTCATGGCCAATCAGATGCTGAAGCAAATGCTTTTACAGATCAAGATTATACTGGTGCAGCCCTAGTTTTAAGGAGATGGGATGTTTTTACTGGACCTCACCTCTATGGCATCTATCCTCATGAATCAACTGATAAGTTGCCTTATCACCATTGATCCTCACAGCAAAGGCTGTATTTGAAGATATTATAGGCCAGATATGGAGGAAGAGGAAGCAAAGAAGATGGTGAGCGAAGCCACGGCAGCTGGCATCTTCAACAACCTGTGCTCTAGAAGCCACGTTGATCTCAGCATCATAGGCAAGAGCAAGGTAGATTTTCTTGACCCATTCACAGTGCCCAAAAAGAAGGGGACTAGATTTGGCAGATACAGGTGTGAGAAAAGGGACCACGGCAGTCCTCACCAAAAAAGCCACTACTTTTCTGAGGTGCTGGAAGAAATAGCCCAACCAATGGACACTTCCTGAATGGTGTCAGTGGGTGGCTCGCTATTGCTCTAGAAGATGGCAGACATTGGAAGCCCTCCTGTAAGGCATTTATTTGACTATGTTTGCTGAATGAAACTCAATAAAAATGAAAACAAAAGAAAAGAATGAATAAGATCTAGTATTTATTTTCTAGAACAATAGGATACATTTAGAGCTTATCCACTGCTGGTGGGAATGTAAACTATTTCAGCCAATGTAAAAAGCACTTGGGTGATTTCTCAAATAATTTAAAACAGAATTACCATTTGACCCAGAAATCCCATTACTGGATATATACCCAAAGGAAAGTAAATTGTTCTACCATGATGACACATGCATGAATGTGTTCTTCACAGCACTATTCAAAACACCGAAGACATAGAATTAACCTAATCTCCCATCAATGGTACAATGGATAAAGAAAATATGGTACATATATACCATGGAATACTATGCAGCCATGAAAAAGAATAAGATCATGTTCTTTGCCGCAGCCTGAATGGAGCTGGAGGCCATTATCCTAAGCAAACTAACGCAGGAACAGAAAACTAAATGCTTACAAGTGGAAATACAAATGCTCACTTATAAGGGAAGCTAAACAGTGAGTACATATGTATACAAAGAATGGAACAACAGACATTAGAGTCTACTTGAGGGTGGAGGGTGGGAGGAGGGTAAGAATAGAAAAACTACTTACCAGGTGCTATGCTTATCTGGTTGATGAAATAATTTGTATACCAAACCCCTGTGTCATGCAATTTACATACATAGCAAGCTTGTACATGTACACCTGAATCCAAAATAATAATTGTACATTAAAAAATAACTTAAAAAGTATAATTGGATTGTTTGTGAAACAAAGAACAAGTGCTTGAGTAGATAGATATGCCATTTTCCATGATGTGATTATTGCAGATTACATATATGTAACAAAACGTCTCATGTGCCACGTTAGTATATGTACCTACTATGTACCCACAAAAGTTAAAAATGTTCTTAAAGTAAAATAAAATGAATTTTATAAAAATTAGGTGGAACATATGAAAATCATTATATCACTGTTAATTGGGAGTCTGGGTATTAATCCAGCAATCCAGGCTGAGTAAGTCATTCTCAGAGAAGGGAGATCTAGGTATATTTAAAGTTCAGCTATACTGATTGGACCGAATGATTTTATTTGAATAATCATGTAATATAGAGAAAGTAGCGTAGCTCCTTTTATGGATGAAATTATTTTTAAGAGGAATAAATAATAGAACTAAAAAGGTAAAATGCTTGATTCATGGCTCGAACATCATAGTATGCTATGTTAATGCTATCATCACACTTGTTAAGAATTATAGGGAGGAACATAAGAGGAAATTTAAGTTCCCTATGACAGCAGTTCAAAAATAGTCAAATATTTAAACATGCATTAAGTAGTAAAGATCAGGAGAGAAATAGTTTTGCTGAGCACTGTATCTTTGCCAGATCCATTGCACTTGCAAATGAACTTATTTATATACTTCATAGAAACACAAAAGACCCAGATGCTGAAGCTGAGATAGAGTAATTGTGTTATTTTAAGAGTATAAAGCACAGTGAAGGAGTAAAGACTCACAGCCATGGATGGGAAGTATAAAGGTTTCCATTTTCAAATTTTATTACCCTTTGAAAGAAACAAGTTTTCATGCTATTCTGAATAATGCTTTCAAACATAATGGTTAGAATATAAACCACTTATGATTAAATATTTGTATTAGTGATATTAACTATGCATAGGAAAGTACATGTAAGTAAATGTTCACTGTGATACTACTTTTAAAATTTAAGCTGTGTGATTAAAAGGTTAAAATGTACAGAAAATATCATATATATCTGATATTTCCCAAGACAATTTATATTAGGTTTGAGTCTAGGCTCTGATAAAGACAAGTAAAGACATGGCAAGGAGCAACACATCTGGAATAAGACTTGGAAAACAGAGCATCCATAAGCCAAACAGAGTAGGCACTGAACTAAGTACATTTATGTATACTGTGCACTGACCTTTTCCCTTGAAAAATGTGTATATTTTCTTTTGATTTTATTTAGCTTCACTGAGCCCGCCTCAGTCAGTAATACAGTATTTGTGGCTTATATCCATACTTGAAAATATTAAATGAACGTTAAATAAAATCATTGTGAGGAAACTAAGTACGAATAAGACAAGTAGCTAACCCAACATTCCACTGGTCAAACGATACATCATATATATATATAAAATATATATTTTAGATTAGCAAAGTAAAATGATTCATCTTATTCCTCTTTTGGAGAGAAAAGTTAAACAAGACTATAATGATCAACTTACTACATCCTAGTCTTAATAGCATCATTATACAAAGTACATTTTAACTTGCATTTTTTCACTTAGAAGAATGAGCATTTCCCTCATTTTTTTAAAAATTGTACTTTAGGTTCTGAGGTACATGTGCAGATCATGCAGGATTGTTGCATAGATACACACATGGCAATGTGGTTTTCTCTCTCCATCCCCCCTGTCACCTATATCTGGCATTCCTCCCCACGTTATACCTCCCCAACCTCCCTACCCACCTGCTGTCCCTCCCCTGGCAATAAGAGAGGACACAAACAGATGGAAAAACATTCCATGCTCATGGTTAGGAAGAATCAATATTGTGAAAATGGCCATACTGCCCAAAGTAATTTATAGATTCAATACTATCCCCATCAAGCTACCAATGATCTTCTTCTTAGAACTGGAAAAGACCACCTTAAACTTCATATGGAACCAAAAGACAGCCTGCAAAGCCAAGTCAATCCTAAGCAAAAATAACAAAGCCAGAGGCATCATGCTACCTGACTTCAAACTATACTACAAGGATACAGTAATCAAAACAGCATGGTACCGATACCAAAACAGAGATATAGACCAATGGAACAGAACAGAGGCCTCAGACGCAATGCCACACATCTATAACCATCTGATCTTTGACAAACCTGACAAAATCGAGCAATGGGAAAAAGATTCCTGTTTAATAAATGGTGTTGGGAAAACTGGCTAGCCATGTGCAGAAAGCAAAACTGGACCCCTTCCTGACACCTTACACTAAAATTAACTCTGGACAGATTCAGGACTTAAACATATGATCTAAAACCATAAAAACCCCTAGAAGAAAACCTAGGCAAAACCATTCAGGACATAGGCATAGGCATTTTCCACATTCTTAAGCAGTTTTCTCAAACATCATTTTATTGAATCTGCAATATTACATCCTATGATATTCTATAATTCCTTTAAAAAAGCTCAAATTATAGAATATTTAAACTGTTTCAATTTTTAAAATGTATAGCTTTTATATTTTATTTTTATTGATATATGATAGTTGTATATATTTATATTGTACATGTGATATTTTGATTGCATATAATGTGTAATGATTAAAACAGTGTAATTAAGATATCCACTACCTCAAACATTTTTTATTTCTTTGTGTTGGAAACATTCCAAATCTTTTCTTCTATTTTGAAAAATACTGTAAATTAATGCTAACTATAGTTGCCCCAGAAATATACTATAATGTTAATTATAGAAATTATTCCTTCTATCCAACTGTATTTTTTTATTTTATTTTTTATTTTTTATTTTTTCCCATTTTATTGCATTTTAGGTTTTGGGGTACATGTGAAGAATATGCAAAATTGTTGCATAGGTACACACGTGGCAGTGTGATTTGCTGCCTTCCTCCCCATCACCTACATCTGGCATCTCTACCCTTGCTATCTCTCCCGAGCTCCCCACCCACACCGTCCCTCCCCTATTTCCCCCCAACTGACCCCAGTGTGTAGTGCTCCCCTCCCTGTGTCCATGCGTTCTCATTGTTCAACACCCGCCTATGAGTGAGAACATGCGGTGTTTGATCTTCTGCTCTTCTGTCAGTTTGCTGAGAATGATGTTTCCAGGTTCATCCATGCCCCTACAAAGGACCCAAACTCATCGTTTTTGATGGCTGCATAATATTCCATGGTGTATATGTGCCACATTTTCCCCATCCAGTCTATCGTCGATGGGCATTTGGGTTGGTTCCAGGTCTTTGCTATTGTAAACAGTGCTGCAATGAACATTCGTGTGCATGTGTCCTTATAGTAGAACGATTTGTAATCCTTTGGATATATACCCAGTAATGGGATTGCTGGGTCAAATGGAATTTCCATTTCTAGGTCCTTGAGGAATCACCACACTGTCTTCCACAATGGTTGAACTAATTTACACTCCCACCAACAGTGCAAAAGAACACCAACTGTATTTTTGTACCCATGAGCCAATCTCTCTTTATACCCCCTGCCCCACTATGCTTTCCAGTCTCTGATAACCAGCATTTCACCCTCTACCTGCGTGAAATCAACTTTTTAACCTCCCACTTATAAGTGAGAATTTATGATATTTATCTTTTTGTGCCTGGCCTGTATCATCTAACATAATGATCTCCAGTTTCATCCATGTTGCTGCAAATGACAGGACTTCATTATTTTTATGGCTGAATAATATTCCATTGTGCATATATACCACATTTTCTTTACCCATTTTTATATATACAAATAATGTTATCATGAAGATTTTTTTTCCCATGTTCATGGGAGTTTTATTTTAAACACTAAACTCACAAACTTCTCTCCCTTTAAAAAATGTACCCAGGAAACCAATGGAGAAAGATGAGACAAAGCAGAAAGTATACCACTCTACAGAATAAATGCCTGTTGCTAAAACCTCTTAAGCAAAAAACTCACACAGCGGCTTCAGTGGGGCTGTAGCACATTTGTTTTCAGGTTAAGCACTATAAAGGTTTAATTTCAACAGCTCTAACCCTCTGAATTAGGAAACAAATAGGGTCTTTAACCTTTAACTTACACAAAAGCTGACATTTCTCATGCAAAGATAAATTCATATACATTCATACTGTTCTAAAAGTACCTTTTATATGCTCTTTATCCAGAACATTTTTTCCTTTTGTGCAACTGTTGATTGCAGAGCCCCACAAACTCAAGTAGTATCACATATTCTATTGTACTACCTTGCTAATGCAAATTACTATACATGCAAAAACTGTTATTGCTACTACAACTCTATCTCTTAAAAATTACTATTCATTTTATGGCTTTTTTTTTTTACACATACACAATCATTTCCTTATGATGGCTATGAGAGATGAAAGATCTGTCTCAAAGATTCTGTACATTTTCATTATTTTTTTCTTTTATTTTAAGTCTAGGGGTACATCTAGAGGTTTGTTATGTAGGTAAACTTGTCTCATGGAGGTTTGTTATATAGATGGAATAATCTATAACAAACCTCCACGAGACAAGTTTCCCTATACAACAAATCTGCAGATGTACCCGTGAACCTAAAATATTAAGCTTAGTACCCATTACTTATTTTTCCTGATCCTCTCCCTTCTCCCATCCTCCACCCTTTGATAAGCCCCAGTGTCTGTTATTTCTCTCCGTGTCTAAGTTTTCTCATCATTTAGCTCGCACTTACAAGTGAGAACATATGGTACACGGTTTTCTGTTCCTGCATTAGTTTGCTAAGGATAATAGCCTCCAGCTCAATCCATATTTCCGCAAAGGAATGAGTATTTATATTTCCACCCATAAGTACCGGTTTTCTGTTCCTGCATTAGTTTGCTTAGGATAATATCCTCCAGCTCCATTCACGTTGCTGCAAAGGATGTGATCTTACTCTTTTCTTATGGCTGTATTGTATTTAATGGTGTAAAATGTACCACATTTTCTTTACCCAGTCTCTCACTGATGGGCATTTAGGTTGATTCCATGTCTTTGCTATTGTGAATAGTGCTGCAATGAACATACACTTGCATGTGCCTATATGGTGGAAAAATATACATTCTTTTGAATATATATCCAGTAATGTGGATTGCTGGGTTGGAGGATAGCTCTATTCTTACATCTCTGAGGAACTGTCACACTGTTTTCCACAATGGTTGAACTAATTTACACTTCACTGGTACAAAAATAGACACATAGACCAATGGAACAGAATAGAGAGCCCAGAAACATGGCTGCACACCTAGAGCAATCTCATCTTTGATGAAGCTGACCAAAACAGTAGGGAAATGATTCCTATTCAATAAATGTTGCTAGGATAACTGGCTAGTCATATGCAGAAGATTGAAACTGGACTCCTTCCTTATACCATATATAAAAATTAACCCAAGATGA
Organism: Sapajus apella; assembly: GCF_009761245.1. Classification (NCBI taxonomy): domain Eukaryota; kingdom Metazoa; phylum Chordata; class Mammalia; order Primates; family Cebidae; genus Sapajus; species Sapajus apella. The sequence continues at coordinate 7,843,351 of NW_022437062.1, forward strand.
ATTAAAGACTTAAATATAAAATCCAAAACTATAAAAACTCTGGAAGACAACCAGGCAATACTATTCCAGACATAGGAACAAGCAAAGATTTCATGACAAAGACACCAAAATAAAAATTGACAGATGGAATCTAATAAAACTAAAGAGCTTCTGCACAGCAAAAGAAGCTATCAAGAGAGTAAACAGCCAACCCACAGAATGGAACAAAATTTTTGCCAACTATATACTCAACAAAGACTTAATATGCACATCTATAAGAAATGTAATAAAAAGCTGCAAGAAAAAATCCCGTTAAAAATTGGGCAAACGACATGAACAGACACTTTTCAAAAGAGGCATAGATGCAGTCAACAAATATATATATATATAAACTTCAATATCACTCATCATTAGAGATATACAAATCAAAACCACAATGAGATACCATCTCACACCAGTCAGATGGCTATTATTCAAAAGTATAAACAAAACAAGTCGCCCCCAAAACCAGATGCTGGCAAGGTTGTTGAGAAGAAGGAATGCTTATGCCAAGTTTTTTAGACACAGACAGTTGCTAAACATTTTAGAGACCAAAATACTTTTAGAGGAGAACAGGTACAAAAAGGTGACCAAGTGACATGAGCTTTTGAGAGCAAACAGTGTGGCAGGCACCTAGAGTAAATAATGTATAATAACAAAGAAAACACTACTTAAAAAGAGGTGAAATAGTCTTCACAGAGAAAGTTTTAGACAGCAATTTGTCAAATAAGCTGTATCTGATTTTTATATTTGAGTTGATAAAAGTTAAAATCAAATTAGCTAATAAATAACAAAACCCTGAAATGGGGCTAGCATAATATATCCACAAACTATAATAACAGATACATTAATAATAGGTCCATTAAGTATTGGGCATGAGAAACCACCGAGAGTCTGAGTTCAACCACCTTATTTTACCAATGAAGAAATTGAACCCAGAGGGAAAGATAAAGCAGCTATTGGAGATAAAACTGGTTCCAGTACCAATCTGCCATCTTCATTTCAATATTATTTTCAAACATTATGCTGATCCTTTAAAAAAAATTATTTTAGGTTCAGGTGTACATGTGCAGGTTTATTATATAGGTAAATTGGTGATTTGTTATAGAGATTATATTGTGATCTGGTACTAAGCCTAGTACCCAATAGATATTTTTTTTCTGCTCCTCTCCCTTCTCTCTCCCTTCTCCCTCAGGTAGGCCCCAGTGTCTGTTGTTGCCCGCTTTGTGTCCATATGTTTGCCTTAAGTTCATCAAATTCAGAGAAGGATAAAAATCATGGCTATCAATCTGACTTCTCTTGGTTCATATTAAGTAATTAGAGTGACATCCCTAGACTGCAGGCTCCGATTATCACCAGGTCAGTGTTACTTCCATGAATATGAATGTAGGTCTAGTGAAGACTACGGCTGATGTATGAATTATAAAACCTGGTTTATTCAAAGTATATAATTTTATAAAGACAAGTGAGATGTGACATGGGAGGCAAAAGCAGGAAGCAAGATATTTAGATGTCACAAGTACCATTCTCCATTACCTGTAAGAACAGCTTATAGTCTATATAATCCTCCTCCAACCCTAGCTTAAGATCTAATCTATTTTTGCCCATTTTTTAAAATTATACTTTAAGTTTTTTTAATTATACTTCTGTCAGTTTGCTGAGAATGATGGTGGAAACCATCATTCTCAGCAAACTGACACAGGAACAGAAAACCAAACCCTACATGTTCTCACTCATAAGTGGGTGTTGAACAATGAGAGCACATGGACACAGGAGGGAACATCAAATACTGGGGCCTTCCAGGGGGTGGGGGGCCTAGAGGAGGGATAGCAGGGGGTGGGGAGGTTGGGGAAATATAACATTAGGAGAAATACCTAATGTAGATGACAGGGGGATGGGTGCAGCAAACCACAGTGCCACGTGTAAATCTATGTAACAAACCTGCACAATCTGTACATGTACCCCAGAACTTAAAGTATAATTTAAAAAAATGGGCAAAAATAGATTAGATCTTAAGCTAGGGTTGGAGGAGGATTATATAGACTATAAGCTGTTCTTACAGGTAATGGAGAATGGTACCAAATTTCAAAGTCAAAAAAGAATATTAAGAAACCAAAAGAATGTAAAACTTGACAACGTCCACTCTATTAGTGCTCTCTTCTTTCTTCTACAGGCCATCTGAGAACATGTGATATGATGGAGTCCACGGAACTTAAATCAGTCCACAGTATCAGAATTTATTCTGCGGGACTCACCAGGTCCCAGGATATATAGTTTCTTCTCTTTGCACTATTCTCAGTCATCTATGTGGTCACAGTTTCAGATGACCTTTTCATTGTAGTCACAGTGTTTTATATCCAATATTTGAATACCCTATGTACTTTCTCCTTGGGGATCTTTCCTTGGTGGATATGACCCTTATTTTCTTTACTTACCTTGAGATAATTGTGAAGTTGGTTTAAAAAAAAAAAAAAGCAAAAGACAATGTCCTTTGTTGGATGCTTCACTCAGATATTTCTCCTTCACTTACTGGGTGGGGCTGAAATGGTAATGTTGGTCTCTGTAGCTTATCACAGATATATGGCCATTTGTAAGCCCCTACACTACATGACCATCATGAACAAAAAAGTGTATGTTTTGCCAGAATTTCTTAGGTCTTCTTAACCAGAAGCTTCATACACTCTATGATTTGAATTTGCCTTTCACATCAAAGGTCCCAATGTGGTACACAGCATTTTTTTGTGTGATCTCCCTCTGGTTACTAAGCTTGCCTGCATAGATGCACATATTGTACAGATAGTAATTGTTACCAAAAGTGGCATGATCTCCCAGAGCTATTTCATTATTTTCTTATCTCTTACTGTGTAGTCCTCATAACTGCTAGAAACCATTCTTCTACTGGGCAATCCAAAGAAAATTTTACTTTAACCAATTACATCACAGTAGTGATTCTTTCCTTTGGCCTGTGCAACTTCATCTACATCTGGCTGTTAAGCAACCCCTCTGTGGATGAGTTTCTTGCTGTATTTTACACAGTCATCACCCCTATCTTGAATCCAATCATCTACACTCTGAAAGCAATGAAAACATCTATGAGGGAACTAGGGAGAAGTTTTTTAAATTCCAGAGGATAGTTAAATTTTAAAAATAATCTGTTGATAAATTAGGTATTTCTAAGGTTTCTAAGGATTTCCTTAAATATAGTTATTGGATACATAAAGAGTAAGGAAAGAAAAACTCAGCAAGATTATAAAAGTCACATATTCAAGAATATATTTAATGTAATACAAACAATGAATTTATAAATAGTTATGGATTTTAAAATGATATTGACTGTTGTAAAAATTGTCAGACCCACTTGTTCTTCAGAGACTTTGGTAGATACATAAAAATCACTAGATAGCTCAATAAATTAAGAAACAAGTAAAGTCAGTCTTTTCAACAAATGGTGCTGAAACACCTAGATGTCACATTAAATATATATATATCACATATGTTTATATATATCATATATATCTATATCACATATATTTATATATATCATATATATCTATATATATATTTCTATATATCAATATATCTATATATCATACATGTATATCATATATATGATGTCAATTTAAATATATTAAGTGTATATGTATATTTAATGTGACATCTAGGTGTATATATATATATGTGTATGTGTGTGTGTACACACACACACACACACACACATATATATATATACACAGACCACACAGACATTAACTTACAAATAACTCAAAAATGGGTCACAAACCTATATATAAAATAAAAATTATAAAACTCATAGAATACAATATAGTAGGAAATCTATGTGAACTCTGGTATGGTGGTGAGTTTTTATATACAACACTAAAGGCACAATCCATGAAAAATATAATTGGTAAACTGGACTACATTAAAATTAAAATCTGCTTTATTAAAGACAATGTCAAGAGAACCCTGGTCACATTGGCAGAAAGTATTTGCAAACATATGTTTGATTAAGGATGGCTATCTGAAATACACAAAGAAAAATTAAAAATTAAATACAATAGTCTAGGTAAAGAATTTATGACTAGGATCTTAAAAGCACAAGCAATAAAAACAAAAGTAGACAAATGAGAATAAAACTAAAAAGCTTCTGCACAGCAAAAGAAATAATCAACAGTGTGAACTGACAACTTGCAGAATGAGAAAAATATTTTCAAACTATGCATCTGGATATCCAGAATTTACAAGGAACTCAAACAACAGCAACAACAAAACAAATAACCCCATTAAAAAGTCACAAAGGACACGGATAGACATTTTTCACAAGAAGATATACAAATGGCCAACAAGCATATAAGAAATACTCAACATCATTAATCATCAGATAAACCCAAATTAAAACCACAATGAGATGTTATGTTACACCAGTCAGAATAGCATTCATTAAGAAGACATAAAATAACAGACATTGATGAGGATGTGGGGAAAAGTGAATGCTCCTACACCGTTGGCGGGAACGTAAATTAGTACTACCTCTATGGAAAGCAGTATGGAAATTTCTTAAATAACTAGAAACAGAACTACCATAAGATCCAGTAATCCCACTACTGGGTGCCTACCCAGAGGAAAAGAAATCATTATACCAAAAGATACCTATACTCTTATGTTTATCACAGAACTATTCACAAAAGCAAAGATATGAAATCAACCTAAGTGTCCATCAACAGATGAACGGATAAAGAAAATGTGGTATAAATTCAAAATAGAATATTCTTCAGCCATTAAAAAAAGAATAAAATCATGTCTTTTGCAGCATTATGGATGGAAATGAAGGCCATTATTTTAAGTGAAACATGCAGAAATAGAAATTCAAATACCGAATGTTCTCACTAAACAGTGGGAACTAAATAATGTGTACAACATGGACGTAGATTGTTGAATGATAGACACGGCACACTTGGAAGAATTGGGGGCATAAGGCAGGTGGATGATGAGAATTACTTAATGGGGACAATGTACATTATTCAGGTGATAGATACACTAAAATATCAGACTTTCCCAGTACACAATATATCCATGTACTAACATTGCTCTTGTACCCCTTAAATTTATACACATTCAAAAAGAAAATGAACATGATTAAAAAATGAACCAAAGATATGAACACAAACCCTACTAATCAATATATACCGATAGAAAATAGGTATACAAAAAGATGTTCTCAACAACATATTATTAGTGAATTGTATATTGTCTATTAAACAATAGTTAATATTTCATGACCAAACTATTATAATTGCTAAATCCAAAATACTGACAGATTGGCAGCTTTCTACAAAACTACATTTACTCTAACTATACAATCCAACAATCATACTTCATTGTATTCACCCAAATGCTTTGAAACCTTGTATCCACACAAAAACGTGCACATGAATATTTATAGGAGTTTTATACATAATTGTCAAAAATTGAAGTGAACAAGATATCCTTCAGTATGTAAATGTGTAAACAAACTGTTGTACGTGCAGAAAATGGAATATTATTCAGTGATAAAAACAAATGAGCTATCAAACCATGAAAAACACAGAGGACCTTAAACCTTATTATTAAAGGAAAGACATCAATCTGAAAAGCCTATATATTGTGTGACTCCAACTCTATGACATTCTGGAAAAGAAAAAAATATTGAGACAGTAGAAAGATCAATGGTTTCCAGGAGTTGTGCGGGAAGGAGGGATGATTAGGCAAAGCTCAGAGGATTTTAGGGCAGAAAAACTTATTGGTATGACACTACAGTGGTGGATACCTACGATTATATATTTGTCCAAGCCTATAGAATGCATAATACTAAAAGTTCATCCTAATATAACTATAGATTTTGGGTGACAATCGTGTGTTGAAGCAGGTTCAGCTATGTAACAAAAGCCCCACTGTGTTGCAGTCCGGTGACGGTGGAGAGGCTGCGTTTGTCTGTGGGCATGGAGTGTATAGGAACTCTCTATACTTTCCACTCAAGTTTGCTGAGAACCCAAAACTGCTCATAAGAAAATGTAGTCCTTAAATTATAACAAAATAATGTAAAAATATGTATAATCCTACAGCAAACAGAAAGAGACTTCAGTAGCTAATTTTAATAACAAGGGAATCATGGTTCTAAAAAGAATACTTCCGAGATTAAAAAAAAAGTCATTTCATATTGAAAGAAGGGTTGATTAATCAGGAGGATATAATTTTAATTATGTATGTCCCTAATGACAGAGCTTTAAAGCAGGTGAAACAAAAACTGATGTAACTGTGAGGAAAAATAGTCCAAAAAGTTGTAATCAGAACCTCAGTACTTCAATACTTCTCTATTCAATAATTGTCGGAAGAAGTAAACAAAAATTTATCTGAGATGTAGTATACCTGAAGAACACTATGAACCAGTTTGATGTAACTGACCTTGTAGAACACTTTGACCAAAACAAACAAACAAACAAAAAATCAGATAATTCCTTTTTCAAATGCACAAAGTACCTTTCCTAAGTCAGCACATATTCTGGGCCACACAACAAGTCTCAATAAATTTAAAACTATTCAAGTTACACAGATATTTGTACACAAATATATATATCAGCTTTGTTGTAATAGCCAAAAACTGAAAACAACCTAAACATTTCTCAGATGAACTCATAACCTAAATAGGGCATATACATACAACGGAATATTAATCAGCAATAAAACAGAATGCACTATTGAGGTATACAATGATGTGACAAATATGAAAATAAGTATGCTGAAAGAAGCCAGATCAAAAAAAGAGTATATATGTCCTTATTCCATTTAGTTAAAACTCCAGAAAACGCAAGCTAATAAATAATAATAGACATTTATTAGTGGTTGTCTGGGGATGGTAAATGTGTGGAAGGAAGGGAAGGAGTGATATCAAGGGACAAGTAAACTTTGGAGGGATATGGTCACTACTTAACAGTGACAGCCTTTTTAACTGTTGAATATATATGTCAAAAACTCTTTAAACTGTACACCTAAATATGGACAGGTTAGTAAATATCAATTACACTACAATGAAGTCATTTTCAAATCTAAAAAGTCAAAATGAATGTATCTTAATCTAACCATAATATCCTTATTTTGAAAATCAAAAGATATTTTAATAATTTAACATTCAGCATATAAATGTTGAGGGCCTCAATCACAGATATTGAAACACATCAATTAGCTGACCAAGAGTACTTGCCTATTTGGACAATACTGGCGTGCATTAGGACACTCCATCCATATCAGATGTTTTTATTGATGGACACATGTCACACCAAATAGGATATGATTTATCTTGCAACCAGAACTAAAATGTTAATTTAATCTGACTATATAGATCAAGATCAAGTTACAGATCAATATTGGAGAAGACACATCCTTAATACTTACAGGTCAAATAAAGAATAAATAATACGATTATTCCAGATTGCATGCCTGTTCTAAAATATCTCATGTATACTGTAAATGTACACGCTTACCATGTACCCACAAAAACAAAAAATAAAGTGAATAATTATTTTAAAACCACTAATATTAATGCTTGGCTAATTTAGATGAGGTTTTTTTTGTCTCTTTTTTCTGATTTCTATAGTATACAACAATTGCTATTACTCTTAACAAAGAAATCCCAAAGAGACATCCAAGGTAAATTATTTCTATGATTCCTGTTTTCCTGAGACATAGAATAGGAAAATTACACCCAAGGGACCACTTCAGTTGGTGAATATATGTCAGGCTGAGAGAAAGCACTACCACAAATATTGTTTCTACTCAGCAGTGGACATCATCTCAAACACACATCAGAAGAAAACACAAAAAAGACATTGATCTAAGAGAAAATTTGTGTAAGTCATTTCATCTTTCCAATTCTTTTTCTTTCTTTTTTTTTTTTAAGAAACTAAGTCTTAAAATATTTTTATGTATCTGTTTCATGCATGCCCACAATGCTTGGAGTTGAGAATGAATTTTTTAGCTTTTGATATTTTCAGAAGATAATTCACAGGCTTTCTCTTCCTGTCATATTCTTACCAGAATTTCCATGGTGTCTTCAACAGCAGTGCACCCATCGACATAATGCACTGCCTGTGAGATGCTCTCACGTCTGCTTTTGAAAATCTCAGTTCTTTGCTGGCTACTCTGAGAAGCTTCCAGGGATCCTTTTCAACTGATTCCTCCTATTTAAGAGAATAAAGTTTTTCATATTAGAGAGACAGTATAGTGTGTAAGATAACTTTTAGCATAGAGATAGAAGTAAAAAGTGCTAAACATTGAATAAGTGAAATTAGTGCAGATATGGAAGAAAACTCTGCAGTTACTTCTTCCGCTGAAATCTGGAACCCTTCAAAGTCATCCATGAGAACCGAAACTCTTAAATGTAATTAACAGAATCTTCTATGTCCTCTTCTAGGTCTTTTTATCATATTAATAACCCCTGTTTGGAAAGGAAGATTAAGGGTGAAAAAACTGTTACATTCCTGGAAAACAAGAGACATGTCTGATATGTTCTTTACATCTGTATATCCTATAGGGTTGTTGGGTATCGGTATGTTAATTTAGAGAAAATGTAAATGGAATATATTTTAAAGAGAGTTTATCATATGTATTTTGCTTATAGAAAGTGCTCAGCTGTGCAATAAATTTGTTGCCAAGAAGCTTTGCAAACTGCTGCTTTAAAATCACACTTAATGAATAGATAGGAAATAATATTTATGTAACAATTGTTGTATACTAAGAGAGTTTCTGTGGTTTGTATACTTCCTGATTCATCTCCACAGCAAATCTATTAGATGAGTGTCCTCCTTTTACAGATGAGGAAATTGACACAGAAGTTGGTTTAGCTCAAGGTCACAGGGTTAAGTAGTTATAGAGTAAGATTTCAGATGAAGTCTGACCAAAAAGTATATGGCTGTTCAACTAATTCAGCTAAATTTTGGTTAATATTAATAGAGTATCAGAGTTCATTAATATGAAAAGTTAACAATTTCAAAACTGATAAAGAAAGCAGCATTATTTCTTAATGAAGAACTGTTCCCTAGGAATGTACATGTTCATTTTTTAAGCAAATTCCTCTCTTGGTGCAGCTGGAGTCCTGATTCCTCTATTAGCTATCTTCTCTGTCACTTATTCAACAGGTACAGAATGAATTACTGAAAACTTATCTGAAAAAGTCTGTTGCTGATAAGATAAAGAGTTTCAAGAAGGAACGTCAGAGTGTTCAAGTTTCTCAGGAAGCGAGAATTTATAGGGAATATCAGAATATTTTCATTATAAATTAGGTTAATCTATTATGGATATATATCTGTTTGTAAATTGTTACGCTATTATCATATGTCTCTTTACCCATAGCAAACAAATGCGATACCTAATTTCCTTTAGGAGAATTTTCTTTCTTGTTGTCCTTAATTTATGTCTCTGAGTCCTCAGAAAAAGGGAAAAGGAAACTAGTGCTCAAGATGCAGTAATGTTTTTCCTTCCTTACCTGTGCTCATTAGTACCATCTTGGAGATTTCAAAGGATAAAAGAACATAAAACATACAAAAACTGAAACAATGCCAAATGGAGTGAAATAATAAATAGTGAAGGAAAATGGGTAATTATCTTTCCACCATCCAACTTGAGAGTCATTGTCACTTAGTTATCAATGTAAGCAATATCACTACTGTATTTAAAGATTAATAATCAATAATTGCTTAAGTTTTAACCTCATGTCCCTTTAGCACTAAACTCAAAAATATAGTTTGCTTACACATGTATGTAATCTATTCTCATCTTACAAATGTAGATTAAGTTTCTATGCTTGCTAATCAAGAAATGTTAATATTTCAAAGCATAGAAATTTCTCAGCATACTTTCATATATTTGAAGGTAAATATTTTCTGTTGATAAGCTTAAGTTATAAAGACTCTTCAAAATTCATCAGTTGAGTTTCTGAGGCTGATTGCCTTTGAGGTCATTTAATCTTTTTCTAGACGGGACTCCACTGACATTTTGTAAATCAACTTTTTTTATTAAATAAGTTCTATTATATTGTAGATTTAAATTAATGATCAATTATGTGCCTAGTTTTGCATGCAAATTATTATGCCAAGATATTTAGTATATGGTTTTCTATGTAGCTTGTCTCCTAAAGGTTATTCCACCACATATTTTAGAAAGGTAAGATACAAATTTAACTTTATAATGTCTTATAGAAAAGGTTCAACTGAGGATTGAATAAACCATTATACATAGTACAGATATTGTGGATTCAGTTCCAGACCATTGCAACTAAGTGAATCAGAGGAATTTTTTGGTTACCCAGTGCTTATAAAATTGTGTTAATACTATCCTGTAGTCTAATAAGCGCGTGATAGCACTATGTCTAAAAAATATACCTTAATTTGAAAATACTTTATTGCAAAAAAAATGCTAACAGTTATCCAATCCTTCAATAAGTTGTCATATTTTTGCTGGTGGAGGGTCTTGTTTCAAAGTTAATGACTTCTAACTAATCATGATTGTTGTTGCTGAAGGTTGGGAGCCTGTGTCTTTATAACAGAATGATTTATAATCCTTTGGATATATACCCAGTAATGGGATTGCTGGGTCAAATGGCATTTCTATTTCTAGATCCTTGAGGAATTGTCACACTGTCCTCCACAATGGTTGAACTAATTTACTCTCCCACCAACAGTGTAAAAGTGTTTCTATTTCTCCACATCCTCTCCAGCATCTGTTGTCTCCAGATTTTTTAATGATCACCATTCTAACTGGTGTGAAGTGGCTAGAGAATTATTAATTGGCCTGATTTCAATGTTGTTGCGTCTCAGGGAATAGCAGGGCCTAAAGAGAGAAAGAGAGAGGGAGCAAAATAGCCAGTTGGTGGAGCAGTCACAATACACACAACATTTATCAACTAAGTCTTATATAGGCACGGTTTGCAGTGGCCCCAAAATAATTACAAGAGTAACATCAAAGACCATTGATCACAGATCCCCATAGCAGACAATATAATACTATAAAAGTTTGAAATATTGTAAGAATTACCAAAACGTGACACAAAGACACAAAGTGAGCACATGCTATTGGAAACATGATGCCAAAAGACTTGCTTTACACAGGGTTGCCACAGACAGTGAATTTGTGGGGGAAAAAAAAAAAGCAATATCTGAAAAAGGCAATAAAATGAAATTTAATAAAACAATGTCTGTACAGAGAAACTGTATTGTATATTATGTCATTTGTATTGAATTTCAGTATCAGTTTATATTCACCTTCCTAAGTGGTTGACCTAACTATAATTATTTACCATAATAATTGTGGTTGATGCTCCACCTACATTCTTTTCACAGTGTTAGTGGACTGAGGCTAACTGAGGGGATACCACGATCTTTTTAAATCTTACTCGCAGTTCTGATTTCCTCACTCCTTTCTAGCCTCTCAGTAAAGCATTTGCATAACTATCTCATCTCAGGCTCTGTTTCTTGGAAAGCCAATCTTAGGCAGTCAGCTTCTCTTTTGATCATAATACAATATATATATATATATGGCCAACATTTCTTTCACAATTATGCTTTTCACTCTCAAATATGGGTGCTAAATTTCAACGTGGACACCAAATTTCAAAAATTTAAGACCCTTTCTCATCCCTAACTAATAATCTATTTTTCTATCTTCATTATTTTAGAAGACACGTTGAAAAAATGGATGAAGGAAATCAGTCTGTAATGTCAGAATTTGTGCTTCTGGGACTTTGCCACTCATGGAATATTCAGGTCTTACTGGTAATGATATTTTCAGTGTTTTACCTGATCATTGTATCTGGAAATATTGTCATCATGGTCTTAATCATCACCGATTCCCATCTCCATTCCCCCATGTACTTCTTATTGGCCAATCTGTCCTTTGTTGATATGTGGCTTTCTTCAATTACCATTCCTAAGATGATAGCAGACTTTCTCAAGGAAAGCAAGACTATTTCCTTTGGAGGCTGCATGTCCCAGATCTTCTTTGCTCACTTTATTGCAGGGTTTGAGATGGTGCTACTGGCGGTAATGGCCTATGACCGCTATGTGGCAATCTGCAAACCACTCCGGTACTCCACCATTATGAGCCTACGAATGTGCATTCGGTTGGTGGTGACTTCCTGGATCACTGGCTTTGTTCATTCCATGAGCCAAATAGTTATGATTGTTCCGCTGCCTTTCTGTGGTCCCAAGGAAATAGACAGCTTCTTCTGTGATAGACCACTGGTAATCAAGCTTGCCTGCATGGATACCTATAGTTTAGACATTTTAATGAACCTTGACTGTGGGGTTTTGGCTGTAACATGCTTTATTCTAGTACTGACATCCTATACATATATTCTTCTCACTGTCCACCGAAGCTGTAAAAGTGGGGCTTCTAAGGCACTCTCTACCTGCACTGCCCACATCACAGTGGTGGTGCTTTTATTTGGGCCCTCCATCTTCATCTATGTGTGGCCACTTAGCATCACCTGGGTGAACAAATTTCTTGCTGTGTTTTACTATGTTTTTACACCTCTCCTAAATCCAGCCATTTATACCCTGAGAAATAAAAAAATACAAAATGCTTTGAAGAGGTTCAGAAGCTACTACTTAGAATGCAAGGGAAATAGGTAATACTGAGAAGCCTAAAGATCCTTCATTATGGAAGGAATTATCCAATCAGTCTTCCTGTGCCTTTAACTATGTTTAATTGAATTTTTTTTTTAACAAAAGCATGCCTCCATCCTGCTGAATAGCATCTTAATAAATGTATCTTGAATTTTCTCCTAATTTCATTTGGAAGAAAAATGTTTCTGCAACATTGGTACCTTCAAAATATTCACTCACATATGGTCAAAAAGCAATGAAATAGTTTTTTCCTTAACCTAGCATCCTATCCAAATACTAATGGGAAAAAGCAACAGAAAAAAATAAACAGAAGATAAAAGAGATTACTTTTTCTTAGATTTCACTAACTCAATGAATGCTTTTTAAAAATTAAAACTTAATGCTATTTCTCTCAGTTGTCTCTGTCTCAATAACTAACATTTATTCTTTAGATGTATTCAGTGTAAACTTATGAAATGTAATCTTCCTGAGACCCAGGATCATGTCTTACATGGTTAATTATGAAACTGCAATGTTTAATATACTACTGTGATTAATACATACTAGATAGTAATCATATTTTAATAAATTATTAGAGGTCAATTATTCTTTTAAAATATTCATAACATTTGTTTTTCCAGGTGTAAATATACTCTTTTGGCATTAAAAAGAATTCCTAAAGTTTCAAATCATAAATTATATTTATTTTCTGTCTCTAGAATTAGTAATTAAGTCAACTGAAATACAGTTGTAAGAATCAACAGCAAGAGACCTAAAACATAAGTATGGGGCATGTTCAGTTTTTACTAATTTTAAAACGGAATCAAAATACAAAACAGAGTGGTAGTGTAAAAATAAAATTATTATGCTTGACTGCCAACTCTATGTCATCATGTTAATGTATATTACCTTAAGTACTTTTATTGTTATCTCCAAATTTTGAGTGAGTATATGAGACTTAAAAATGTGAGTTGAATCTTCTCAAAGTAGGGCATCTTTATTTCTTCTTTGTTTAAAGTATTTTGAGATAAATTTTATTTTAAATACTGCTCATTTATTAAACAACACTACACAGGGCAAGAGAAAATTTCCACTAGTCAGAATGGCTATTATGAAAAACTGAAAAACAACATAGGCTGACAAGTTTGCAGAGAAAAGGGAATGCTTATACACTTCTGGGGAGACTGTAAATTAGTTCAACCATTGTGGAAGGCAATGTGTTGATTCCTCAAAGAACTTGACATACAATTACAATTCAACCCAGCAATCCCATTATTGGGTAGTAACCAAAAGAATAAAAATTGTTCTGCCATAAATACACATGCATGCCTATATTCACTATTTACAACAGGAAAGCCATGGAATCAACCTAAAAGCTCACCAATGGTAGACAGAGTAAAGAAAATGTGGTACATATACACAGTGAAATACTACACAGCTATGAAAAAGAATGAGATCATGTTATTTGCAGCAACATAGGTGGAGCTGGAGGCCGTTATCTAGGCAAACTAATGCAGGAATAGAAAACCAAATATCATATGTTCTCATTTATAAGTGGGAACTAAACAATGAGAACACATGGCAAAGAGGGGAATGACAGACATAGGCCTGGCCTACTTGAGGGAGGAGGACTGGAGAAGAGAGGGTATCAGAAAATAAACCTATTGGGTACTATGCCCATTACCTGGGTGATGAAATAATCTGCACATCCAACACCCATGACACACACTTTATTAATACAACAAACCTGCACATGTACCGCTGGACCGAAAATAAAAGTTACAATTTGAGAAAGTAAAATGTATTTCTCACAAAGACAGTAATTCATACCTAGAACAAAATACCAGAATAACTCTATTACTCTAACAAATGAAAAATAACTATTGAGATTGACATAAATTACAGCTCTAGTGTGATCATGCAGTATAAATTATCTAAATTGTAAACCTCAGACCATGACTGCATGTAAACAGTGTTAAAGAACTAACAGTCTTTTTAACATAGCCATTATGACTGGTGTGAGATGGTATCTGAGTATGATTTTGATTTCCCTTTCTCTGATGATTAGTGATGCTGAACAATTACTTCATAGGTTTGTTGATCACTTAAAAGGTCAAAAAACAACAGATGCTGGTGAAGCTTCAGAGAAAAGGGAAAACTTATCCACTGTTTGTGGGAATGCAAATTAGTCTAGCCACTGCAAAAAGCAGTCTGTAGATTTCTCAAAGAACTTAAAACAGAGCTACCATTCAACTCAGCAATCCCATTACTGGGTACATACCCAAAGGAAAATAAATCATTCTACCAAAAAGACACATACGCTCGTATCTTTATCACTGTTCTATTCACAAGAACAAAGACATGAAATCATCTACCAGATGCCCATCATTGGTAGATTAGATAATGTGGTCATATGTACCAAGGAACACTATGCAGCCATAAAAAAGAATTAAATCATGCCCTTTGCAGCAACATAATCCTAAGTGAATTAATGCAAGAGCAGAAAAATAAATAGTGCTTGTTCTCACTTTTAAGTGGGAGCTACACATTGAAGATACCTGGATATAAACACAGAAATGATAGACACTGGGGACCATCAGAGGGAGGAAAGAGGAATGGGAGCCATGGGTTGAAAAATAACCACCAGATACTATGCTTACTGTCTGAATAACAGGGTCCATACTCCAAACCTTGTCATCATGCAGTCTTCTCATATAATAAACATACTTACACATGTACCCTCTCTATCTAAAATAAAAGTTAAAAGTTATAAAAAAAGAACAGTTATCTGTTAGTCTCAGTCACAGGTTGTAGAGTCAATTGATCCTCATGGGTACACAAATTTGCCATGGTAGTTAAACCACTATGCTTTAAGTAATATTTCACTACTCATAATGTTGAGTATATTTGCATCTCTATATATCCTTAGAAGGTAAACCTGAGTGTTAAATACTCTCTGTATGGATTTCCTAAATATTCTGAAAGGTCATAAGAAAAAAAAACCCACAGCTTGTATTGTTTTGCTATAAAATCTGTCACAACAAAATTTTAGTCACCTTCTATGCAATTAGAGCTTAGTGTTTATACATTAAGTAGAGGAGGATCCACCTCAATTCCCACTGATTTCTATTAATATTACTATCGTCTTCACAGATGCCAATCTAGAGGATTTGTAGTTATGCACATTTTCTAGACAAAATGTAAATGTCAAATACTCAGTCTTAATTTCCTATTTAATGAAAATACCTTCTACTCTGCTGGAGGCATTTCTTTCTTAGCCACCTTACTTCCAACACAACAGAGCTCAAGGTTGTGAGAACAGAAGGCAGAAATTTTGTGAGTAATTAGGTATAAAACTAAGAGGGGCTGCTTCCACTCCCATATCTTCATTTCCAAATACAGAGAATGAAGATCTTATTTCTCATGAGAGCAATATTTGAGTCTACACTATGCCATTCCACTATTCTATTAGACCAGCTGTGTATGGGAGTTTATGTATGTGTTAAGACCAGGTAATCCCATGGTCATTACGTCATTATTTCATTTGTTTTCACATATAATAAGTAGTTATTTTTATTTTTAATTTATTTTTTTTTGAGGCAGGTTCTCACTCTATCTCACAGGCCAGAGTGCAGTGGCATGATCTCTGCTCACTGAACCTCCGCCTTCTGGAGAGGCTCAAGCCATCCTCCCATTTGAGCCTCTTGAGTGGCTAGGATTACAGTTGCACACCACCAAGCCCAGCTAATTTTTGTTTTTTTAGTTGGGGGTTGGTTTGAGGTTAGAGACAGGGTTTCGCTGTGTTTCCCAGGCTGGTCTCAAACTCCTGGGCTTAAGTGATACACCCACCCTGGCCTCCCAAAGTGCTGGGATGACAGGCATGAGCCTCTGTACCTGGCCATTTAGTATAAAATAAATCTCTTGATCAACAGCAATCTTCTATAGAATACCATTATGGTGAATAGGCTGATATGGTTTGACTCTGTGTCCTTATCCAAATATGACCCTGAATTATAATAATCCCTAACTGTTGTGGGAGATACCTGGTGGGAGGCAACTGAATCATGGGGGTGAGTTTTTCCTGTGCTGTTCTCATGATAGTGAATATGTCTTAAAAAATATGATGGTTTTATAAAGGTGAGTTCTCCTCTACATGCTATCTTGTCTGTGGCCCTGTAAGTCATGCCTTTGCTCTTTCTTTGCCTTCCACCATGACTGTGAGGCCTCTCCAGCCATGTGGAACTGTGAGTCCATTAAAGTTCTTTTCTTTTTCTTTTTAAAAAAATATATTTTTATTGTTCTTTAAGTTCTGGGGTAAATGTGCAGATCTTGCAGGATTGTTACATAAGTATACACATGCCATGGTGGTTTGCTGCCTCCATCCCCCCATCACTTACATTAGGTATTTCTCCCAATGTTATCCCTCCTCAATCTCCCTACCCCCTGCTATCCTTCCCCTAGTCCCCGGTCCCCCAACAGACCTCAGTTTGTGATGTTCCCTCCCTGTGTCTATGTGTTCTCATTGTTCAACACCCACCTATAAGTGAGAACATGTGGTGTTAGGTTTTCTGTTCTTGTGTCAGTTTGCTGAGAATGATGGTTTCCAGATTTTTTTATGGCAGCATAGTATTTCACGGTGTATATGTGCCACATTTTCTTTATCCAGTCTATCCTTGATGGGCATTTGGGTTGGTTCCAAGTCTTTGCTACTGTAAACAGTGCTGCAATGAACATTCATGTGCATGTGTCTTTATAATAGAACAATTTATAATCCTTTAGGAATATACATAGTAATGGGATTGCTGGGTCAAATGGAATTTTCTATTTCTAGATACTTGAGGAATTGCCACACTGCTTTCCACAATAGTTGGACTAATTTACACTCCCACTGACAGCATAAAAGTGTTCCTATTTCTCCACATCCTCTCCAGCATCTGTTGTCTCCTGATTTTTTAATGATCGCCATTCTAATTGGTGTGAGATGGGATCTCAATGTGGTTTTGATTTGCATTTCTCTAATGACCGGTGATAATGAGCATCTTTTCATGTGTGTTGGCTGCATAAATGTCTTCTTCAGAAAAGTGTCTGTTTATATCAAAATCTACTACAAGACTACAGTAATCAAAACAGCATGGTACTGGTACCAAAACAAAGATATAGACCAATGGAACAGAACAAAGGCCTCAGAAGCAACACCACACATCTACAACCATCTGATCTTTGACAAACATAACAAAAACAAGCAATGCGGAAAGGATTCCCTGTTTAATAAATTGTGTTGGGAAAACTGGCTAGCCATAGGCAGAAAACTGAAACTGGACCCCTTCCTTATACCTTATACAAAAATTAACTCCAGATGGATTAAATATTTACACATAAGAATTAACAACCTAAAAATCCTAGAAGAAAACCTAGGCAATAACATTCAGGACATAGGCATAGGCAAGGACTTAATGACTAAAACACCAAAAGCAATGGCAACAAAAGGCAAAATAGACAAATGGGATCTAATTAAACTTAAGAGCTTCTGCAGAGCAAAAGAAACAGTCACTAGAGTGAACCAGCAACCAACAGAATGGAAAAAAAATTTTGCAATCTAGCCATCTGGCAAAGAACTAATAATATCCAGAATCTACAAAGAACTAAAACAAATTCACAAGAAAAAAAACAACCCCATCAAAAAGTATGTGAAAGTTATTTTCTTTATAAATTTCACACTGTAAGATATGTCTTTATTAGCAGCATGAGAACAGACTAATACAGTAAGTTGGTACGAGGTAGTGGGGCACTGGTGTAAAGATAGCCAAAAATGTGAAATCGACTTTAGAATTGGGTAATGGGTAGAGGTTGGAACTGTTTGGAGGACTCAGAAGAAGACAGAAACATGTGGGAAAGTTTGGCACTCCCTAGAGACTTGGAGGGCTCAGAAGAAGATAGAAAAATGGGGGAAAGTTTTGACCTTCCCAGAGACTTGTTGAATGGCTTTGATGAAAATGCTGATCGTGATATGAACAATAAAGTCCAAGGTGAGTGGTCTCAGATAGAGATGAGGAACTAGTTGGGAACTAGAGTAAAGGTCACTCTTGCTATGCAAAGAGACTGGTGGCATTTTGCACCTACTCCAGAGATGCGTGGAACTTGGAACTTGAGGGAGATGATTTAGGATATCTAAGGAAAGAAATTGCTAAGCAGCAAAGCATTCAAGAGGAAGCAGACCATAAAAGTTTGGCAAATTTGCTGCCTGATGATGCAGTAGAAAAGAAAAACCCATTTCTGGGGAGATATTTAAGCTGGCTATAGAAATTTGTATAAGTGAAGAAGCACTGAATGTTAATCACCAAGACAATGGGGAAAATGTCTCCAGTGCATGTTACAGGTCTTCACAGTAGCCCCTCCCATCACAGTCCTGGAGGACTAGGTGGAAAAAATGGTTTCAGGGCCCAAAGCCTGTGTCCTCCTGCTCTATGCAGTCTTGAGACATGGTGCCCTGTATCCCAACTGCTTTAGCTCCAGGTGTGGCTAAAAAGGGCCAAGGTACAGCTCAGGCCACTGCTTCACTGAGGAAGAGAAGATAATCTAACAGTATTTGAGGAAGAAGTTGTGCCAGAAGTTAATACAACTTCTTTATGACTCTGGAACTGGTAAACTTGATTTTACATATCATTGTCACCTGATGATAGAATGCTATTTTTGCATCTCATTTTATTGCTTGAAGTGTAAGATAGGACCCAAGTCATGATTAATAGATTAGTACACAGAATTTTTTGATGCTCAATTCCAGGCATTTTGTAACTACTAGAACCCAGTAGGACGCTGACCATCCAGAAAAGTTATTAAGATGGTTTATTACCCACTAACTAGCTTATATATATCTAAGACATCCAAAATACTTCCTTTTTTTCCTAATCATTGGATTCCATGAGCATAACTACATTGAAGAATAATAGTTGATCATGTTCAGACTCCAGATGATCCAAGATGGCCGAATAGAAACAGCTCTGGAGTGTAGTTCCCAGCAAGAATGCAGAGGGCGAGTGATAACCGCAATTCCAAATGAGTTTTTACTGCCCACAGACCAGCAGACTGCCAGGCAGAAAAGCCCCTGAGGCTCCAGCACAGCTGTTTCAGTCAGCGCAGCGGGTCTCCGCACAAAAACTCACACAAATCTGGGTGGCCGTTTCAACTGGTGCCTGTAATGCATGGGAGACAGAGTCACCCATTCAACTTGAAAAAGGGTGCTGAAGCAGGGAGCCAGGCAATCTGGCTTAGTGAGTCCCACCCCCACAAAGAGGAGCAACCTGAAATGCTCTGGATTGAGAGTTTTACAGCAAGCACAGCTGGACCTAGGACAGTCCAGCTCTGTAGGGGGAAGGGCATCTGCCATTACCAAGGCAGTCTGCCATTACAGAGACAGTCTACCACTACTGAGGTAGACTGCCATTACCGAGGCAGTTCTAACTATACCTCCATAAACAAAACCACAAGGAAGTTCACACAGCAGCTGGGCAGAGCCCACTGCAGTGCAGCAACACCTCTGGGTTTAGACTACCTCCTAACTGGGCAAGGCATCTCTGAAAAAAGGAAGCAGCCTGCCAGGAACTTATAAATAAATTCCCAACTTCCAAGGACAGACCACCAGGGAAAAAAAGGTGGTTATGAGTTCTGCTGCAGCAGACTTAAACTTACCTGTCCAGCAGCCCTGAAGGGAACAATGGAGCTCACAGCTCAGCACCTGAGCTCCTATAAAGGACAGGCTGTCTTCTCAAGCAGCTCCCCAACTCCCTTATATCCAAAGAGACACCTCATAAAGGAAAGCTCAGGCTGACATCTGGCGGGCATCATTCTGGGACAAAGATAACAGAAGAAGAAACTGACAGAAACCCTCACTGTTCTGTAGCCACTGCAGGTGACCCCCAGGCAAGCAGGGTCTGGAGTGGACCTCCAGCAGTCCTATAGCAGAGGTGCCTGTTAGACAGAAAACTGAAAAACAGAAAGAAATAACCTCATCATCAATAAAAAGGACATCTACTCAGAGATCCCATCTGAAAGTCACCAACTACAAAGACCGCAGGTAGATAAATCC
This sequence comes from Sapajus apella, assembly GCF_009761245.1. Taxonomy (NCBI): domain Eukaryota; kingdom Metazoa; phylum Chordata; class Mammalia; order Primates; family Cebidae; genus Sapajus; species Sapajus apella. Next base: position 7,864,084 of record NW_022437062.1, read on the forward strand.
ACAAAGATTGGAAGAAACCAGTGCAAAAAGGGTGAAAACACCAAAAACCAGAAATCCTCTCCTCCTCCAAGGGATCATAACTCCTCACCAGCAAGAGAACAAGTCTAGATGTAGAATGAGTCTGATGAATTGACAGAAACAGGTTTCAGAAGTTGGGTAATAACAAACTTCCCTGAGCTAAAAAGAACATGTTCTATACCAATGCAAAGAAAATAAGAACCTTGAAAAAAGTTTAGATGAAGTGCTAATGAGAATAAACAGCTTAGAGAAGAATATAAATGAATTGATGGAGCTGAAAAACACAATATGAGAACTTCAAAAATTATACACAAGTTTCAATAACTGAATTGACCAAGAAGAAGAAAGGATATTAGAGATTGAAGATCAACTCAATGAAATAAAATGAGAAGGCAAGATTAGAGAAAAAAGAGTGAAAAGAAATGAACAAAGCCTCCAAGAAATATGGGATGATGTTAAAAGACCTAATCTACATTTGATAGGTGTACCTGAATGTGATGGAGAGAATGAAACCAAGCAGGAAATTACTCTTTAGGATATTATTCACAAGAATTTCCCCAACCTAGCAAGGCAGGCCAACATTCAAGTCCAGGAAATACAGAGAACACCACAAAGATATTTTTCAAGAAGAGCAACCCAAAGGCACATAATCATCAGGTTCACCAGGGCTGAAATGAAGAAAAAAATGCTAAGGGCAGCCAGAGAGAAAGGTCGGGTCACCCACAAACGGAAGCCCATCAGACTCACAGCTGATGTCTTGGCAGAAACCCTGCAAGCCAGAAGAGAGTGGGGGCCAATATACAACATCCTTAAACAAAAGAACTTTCAAACTAGAATTTCATAACCAGCCAAACTAGGCTTCATAAGTGAAGGAGAAATAAAATCCTTTATGAACAAGCAATTGCTCAGAGATCTCATCACCACCAGGCCTACCTTACAGGAGCTCCTGAAAGAAGCACTAAACATAGAAAGGAACAACCAGTACCAGCCACTCCAAAAACATACCAAATGGTAAAGATCGTTGACACACTGAAAAACTGCATTAACTAACGGGCAAAACAAGCAGCTAGCATCAAAATGGCAGGATCAAATCCACACATAAATATATTGATCTTAAATGTAAATGGGCTAAATGCCCCAATCGGAAGACACAGACTGACAAATTGGGTAAAAAGTCAAAACCCATCCATGTGCTCTATCCAGGAAACCCATCTCATGTGCAAGGACACACATAGGCTAAAAATAAAGGGATGGAGGAAGATTTAATAAGCAAATGAAGAGCCAGAAAAAAAAAAAAAAAAAAAAAAGCAGGAGTTGCAATCCTGGTTTCTGATAAAAAAGACTTTAAATCAACAAAGATCAAAAGAGACAAAGAAGGGCATTACATAAAGGTAAAAGGATCAATGCAACAAGAAGAACTAATGATCCTAAATATATACGCACCCAACAGGAGAACACAGATACATAAAACAAGTTCTTAATGACCTACAAAGTGACTTAGACTCCCACACAACCACACAATAAGAGTTGGAGACTTTAGCACTCCACTGTCAATATTAGACAGATTAACAAGACAGAAAATTCACAAGGATATCCAGGAATTGAACTCAGATCTCAACCAAGCAAACCTAATAGACATCTACAGGACTCTCCACCCCAAATCCAAAGAATATACATTCTTCTCCGTACTGCATCACACCAACTCTAAAATTGACCACATAATTGGAAGGAAATCACTCCTCAGAATATGCAAAAGAACAGAAATCATAACAAACAGTCTCTCAGACCACAGGGCAATCAAATTAGAACTCAGGATTTAGAAACTAACTCAGAACAACACAACTTCAAGGAAACTGAACAAACTTGCTCTTGAATGTTGAATGGATAAATAATGAAGTGAAGGCAGAAATAAAGATGAACTTTAAAACCAATGAGAACGAAGATACAATGTACCATAACCTCTGGGACACATTTAAAGCAGTGTCTAGAGGAAAATTTTAGCAATAAGAGCCCACAGGAGAAGCAAGGACAGATCTAAAATTGATACCCTCTCATCAAAATTAAAAGATCTAGAAGAGCAAGATAATAAAAACTCAAAAGCTAGCAGAAGACAAGAAATAACTAAGATCAGAGCTGAACTGAAGGAAATAGAGACACAAAAAACCTTTTAAAAAATCAATAAATCCAGGAGCTGGTTTTTTGAAAAGATCAACAAAATAGACAGACCACTAGCCAGATTAATAAAAATGAAAAGAGAATAATCAAATATGTGCAATAAAAACAATAAAGGGGATATCACCACCAATTCCACAGAAATACAAACTACCATCAGAGATTACTACAGAACTCTATGCACATTAACCAGTAAACCTGGAAGAAATGGATAAATTCCTGGACATTTGCACCTTCCCAAGCCTAAACCAGGAAGTTGAAACCCTGAATAGACCAATAACAAGGGCTGAAGTTGAGGCAGCAATTAATAGCATACTAACCAAAAACAGCCCAGGTCAAGATGGGGTCACAGTTGAATTCTACCAGACATACAAAAAGGAGCTGGTACCATTCCTTCTGAAACTATTCCAAATAGTCCAAAAAACCAGCTCCTGGATGTATTTATTTTTAAAGCAAGTTCTTTTTTTTTCTTTTTTTAAATTTTTTATTGCATTTTAGGTTTGGGGGTACATGTGAAGAACATGCAAGATTGTTGCATAGGTACACAAGTGGCGGTGTGATTTGCTGCCTTCCTCCCCTTCACCTATTTCTGGCATTTCTCCCCATGCTCTCTCTCCGTACCTCCCCACCCCCCCTTGCCCCACATTTCCCCCCAACAGACCCCAGTGTGTAGTGCTCCCCTCCCTGTGTCCATGTGTTCTCACTGTTCAACACCCACCTATGAGTGAGTACATGCGGTGTTTGATTTTTCTGCTCTTGTGTCAGCTTAAAGCAAGTCCTTAATGACTTACAGAGACTTAGACTCCCACACAATAATAGTGGGAGACTTTAACACTCCACTGTCAATATTAGACAGATCAATGAGACAGAAAATTAACAAGGAGATCCAGGACTTGAACTCAGACCTGGACCAAGCAAACCTAATAGACATTTACAGAACTCGCCACCCCAAATCCACAGAATATACATTCTTCTCAGCACCACATCGCACCTACTCTAAAACTGACCATATAACTGGAAGTAAATCACTCCTCAGCAAATGCTAAAGAACGAAAATCACAACAAACATTCTCTCAGAACACAGTGCAATCAAGTTAGAATTCAGAAACTAACCCAGAACCGCACAGCTTCATGGAAACTGAACAACTGGCTCTTGAATGTTGGCTGGATAAACAATGAAATGAAGGCAGAAATAAAGATGTTTTTCAAAACCAACGAGAACGAAGATACAACATACCAGAATCTCTGGGACACATTTAAAACAGTCTCTAGAGGAAAATATATAGCAATACATGCCCACAAGAAGCAAGGAGAGATCTAAAATTGACACTCTATTGTCAAAATTGAAAGAGCTGAAGGAGCAAGATCAAAAAAACTCAAAACCTAGCAAAGAAATAACTAAGATCAGAGCAGAACTGAAGGAGATAGAGACATAAAAAACCCTTCAAAAAATCAATAAATCCAGGAGCTGATTTTTTGAAAAGATCAACAAAATAGACCACTAGCCAGATTAATAAAAAAGAAAAGAGAAAATAATCAAATAGATGCAATAAAAAACGATAAAGGGGATATCACCACAGATTCCACAGAAATTCAAACCATAATCAGAGATTATTATAAACAGCTCTATGCACATAAACTAGTAAATCTGGAAGAAATGGATAAATTCCTGGACACTTGCGTCCTCCCAAGCCTAAACCAGGAAGAAGTCGAAACCATGAATAGACCAATAACAAGGTCTGAAGTTGAGGCAGCAATTAAGAGCCTATCACCCAAAAAAAGCCCAGGTCCAGACAGGTTCACAGCCAAATTCTGCCAGACACACAAAGAGGAGCTGGTACCATTCCTTCTGAAACTATTCCAAAGAATCCAAAAAGAGGGAATCCTTCCCAAATCCTTTTATGAGACCAACATCATCCTGATACCAAAACATGGCAGAGACTCAGCAAGAAAAGAAAACTTCAGGCCAATATCTATGATGAACATAGGTGCAAAAATCTTCAATAAAATACTGGCAAACCGTTGCAACAGCACATCAAAAAGCTTATCCACCATGATCAAGTAGGATTCACCCCAGGGATGCAAGGGTGGTTCAACATACGCAAGTCTACAGTGTAATTCACCACATAAACAGAACCAAAGACAAAAACCACACGATTATCTCAATTGATGAAGAGAAGGCCTTTGACAAAATTCAACAGGCCTTTATGCTAAAAACCCTCAATAAACTAGGTATTGATGAAACGTATCTCAAAATAATTAAAGCAATTTATGGCAAACCCACAGCCAATATCATACTGAATGGGCAAAAACTGGAAGCATTCCTTTTGAAATGTGGCACTAGACAAGGATGCCCTCTCTCACCACTCCTATTCAATATAGTATTGGAAGTTCTAGCCAGAGCAATCAGGCAAGAAAAAAGAAATAAAGGATATTCAATTAGGAAAGGAGGATGTCAAATTGTCTCTATTTGCAGAAGACATGATTTTATATTTAGAAGACCCCATCATTCTCAGCCCCAAATCTCCTTATTTGGATAAAAAACTTCAGCAAAGTCTCAGGATACAAAATAAATGTGCAGAAATCACAAGCGTTCCTATACACCAATAACAGACAAACAGCCAAATCAAGAGTGAACTCCAGAATTGCTACAAAGAGAATAAAATACCTAGGAATACAACTAACAAAGGATGTAAAGGACCTCTTCAAGGAGAACTACAAAGCATTGCTCAAGGAAATAAGGACAGAAACAGGTGGAAAAACATTCCATGCTAATGGTTAGGAAGAATCAATATTGTGAAAATGGCCACACTGCCCAAAGTAATTTAGAGATTCAATGCTATCCCCATCAAGCTACCTATGAAAAATTAAAAAGATATCAGAAAAAAATAAAATTCTGAGAAACCGTTTGCAACAGCACATCAAAAGATGTGCTGTTTCCTCTTCACAGAACTGGAAAAAACCACCTTAAACTTCATATGGAACAAAAAGAAAGCCCACACAGTCAAGACAATCCTAAGCAAAAAGAACAAAGCTGGAGGCATCACACTACCTCACTTCAAACTATACTACGAGGCTATGGTAATCAAAACAGCATGGTGCTGATACCAAAACAGAGATATAGACCAATGAAACAGAACAGAGGCCTCAGAGGCAATGCCACACATCTACAACCAACTGATCTTTGACAAACCTGACAAAAACAAGCAATGGCGAAAGGATTCCCTGTTTAATAAATGGTGTTGGGAAAACTGGCTAGCCATGTGCAGAAAGCAGAAACTGGACCCCTTCCAGACACCTTACCTTAAAATTAACTTCAGATGGATTAGAGACTTAAACATAAGACCTAACACTATAAAAACTCTAGAAGAAAACCCGGCAAAACCATTCAGGACATAGACATAGGCAAGGATTTCATAACTTAAACAAGAAAAGCAATGGCAACAAAAGCTGAAATAGACAAATGGGATCTATTTAAACTCCAGAGCTTTTGCACAGCAAAAGAAACAGTCATCAGAGTGAACTGGCAACCAACAGAATGGGAAAAAATTTTTGTAGTCTACATATCTGACAAAGGGCTAATATCCAGAACCTACAAGGAAATAACAGAGATTTACAAGAAAAAAACAAACCCATTCAAAAGTGGGTGAAGGATATGAATAGACATTTTTCTAAAAGAAGACATTTATCAGACCAACAGACATATGAAAAAATGCTCATCATCACTGGTGATTAGAGAAATGCAAATCAAAACCACATTGAGATACCATCTCACACCAGTTAGAATGGTCCTCATTAAACAATCTGAAGACAACAGATGCTGGAGAGGATGTGGAGAAATGGGAACACTTTTGCACTGTTGCTGGGAACGTAAATTAGTTCAATCATTGTGGAAGACAGTCTGGCAATTCCTGAGGACCTAGAAATAGAAATTCCATTTGACCCAGCAATCCCATTACTGGGTATATATCCAAAGGATTATAAATCATTCTATTATAAAGACACATGCGCACATGTTTATTGTGGCACTGTTTACAATAGCAAAGACCTGGAACCAACCCAAATGGTCATCGTTGATAGACTGGACAAGGAAAACGTGGCGCATATCCACCATGGAATACTATGCAGCCATAAAAGATGATGAGTTTGTGTCCTTTCTAGTTATATGGACGAATGTGGAAACCATCATTTTCAGCAAACTGACATGAGCAGAAAATCAAACACCTCATGTTCTCACTCATAGATGGGTGTTGAACAATGAGAACGCATGGACACAGAGAGGAAAGCATGGCACAGTAGTGTCTGTTGTGGGGGTAGGGGTGGCAAAGTGGGGGGTGGAGAGGTTTGGGCAGGATAACATGGGGAAAAAATGCTAGAAATAGGTGATGGGGGATGGAGGCAGCAAACCACCATGCCATGTACGTACCTATGCAACAATCCTGCATGATCTGCACATGTACCCTGGAACCTAAAGTACAATTTTATTTACACATATATATGTATATGGCAAGAGCAAATGAAACCCAAAATTAGTAGTAAAGAAATAATAAAGATCAGAGCAGAAATAAAATTTATATTTAAAAAATAAAAGATCAATGAAACAAAAGTGTCTAAATATAATAAACTTGACAAATGTTTAACTATGCTCATGAATACAAAAAAGGAGAAGACATAAATAAAATCAGAGATAAAAAAGACGTTATAACTGATACTGTGGAAATTTAAAGAATCATTAAAGGTCACTATGAGCAACTATATGCCAATAAATAGGAAAATCTGAAAGAAATGGATAAATTTCTAGAGACATACAACCTACCTAGATTGAGCCATGAATTAATTTAAAACCTGAATGGACCAGTAATAAGTAATGAGATCAAAGCATAATAACAATTCTGCCAGTAATGAAAAGCCTGGGACCCAATGGTTTCATTACTGAATTCTACCAAACATTTAAAGAACTAATATTAGTTGTACTTAAACTATTCTGAAAAATAGTGGAGAAGGGAATAATTTCAAACTAATTCCACAAAGCCAGAATTAGCTTGATACCAAAATGAGATAGACACATCAAAAAAGAAAACTACAAACTGCTATCACTAATGAATATTGATGCAAATATCCTTGACAAAATACTATCAAACTGATCTCAACAACACATGTAAAAGATAATTCATCATGACCAAGTGGAATTCATCCCAGGGATGCTTGCAAGAGGGTCTAAAATATACAAATAAGTCAATGTAATACATTATATCAACAGAATGAAAGGAAAAAATACAACCATTTCACTTGATGCTGAGTAATAATTTGATAAAATTCAATATCCCTTCATGATAAAAACCCTCAAAAACTAAAACTGGATATAGAAGGAATAAACCTCAACATAATAAAAGTCGTATATGACACACCCATTGCCAGTATGAAACTGAATGGCAGAAAACCTGAACACTTTTCTTCTAAGATCTAGAACACAACAATAGTGCCCATTTTTACCAGTGTTATTAAACATAGTACTGGAAGTCCTAGTTTCAGCAATCAGCAAGATCAACAAATGAAGGGAATCCAAACTGGAAATGAGTGAGTCAAATTTTCCTTGTTTGCAGATGCTATTTTCTTATATTTGGAAAAACATAAATACTTTGCTAAAAAACTATTAAAACTGAAAATCAAATCCAGTAAAGTTGCAGGATACAAATCAGCATGCAAATACCAGTAGCATTTCTATATGCCAACAGCTAACAGTCTGATAAAGTAATATCATTCACAATATTTACAATAAAATAAAATATCTAGAAAATAAGTTAACCAAAGAAATGAGAGATCTCTATAATAAAAATCTAAAAATCATTTATGCAAGAAATTGATGAGGACATGATTTTCATGTTCATGTAGTAGAAGAAAAAGTATTATTAAAATGTCCGTAAGACCCATAGCAACCTACAGATTCAATGGAACCCCTATGAAAATGACAATATTCTTCACAGAAACAGAGAAAAACAATCCTAAAATTTATATGGAAACTCAATGATGCAGAATAGAAAAAACTATCCAAAATAAAAAGAACAAAACTGGAGGAATCACATTATCTGATTTCAAACTTTACTATAAATTTTTAAAAACCAAAATGGCATAATACTGGTTTAAAAACAGACACATGGACCAGTAGGACAAAATAGAGAACTCAGAAATAAATTTATACATCTACCATGAGCTATTTTTTTCATAAAGGTGCCAAGAACATACAATGGGGGAAAGAACAGTCTCTTCAATAAATGATGCTAGAATTACTGTCTACTCATATGTAGAAGAATGAAATTAGACCGTTATCCATCACTACATACAAAAAAATGAAAGTGGATTAAAGTCTTAAATTTAAATAATAAAATTATGGAGCTACTATAAGAAAACTTTGGGGAAGCTCTACAGGACATCTGTCTGGGAAAATATTTCTTGAGGAATACCTCACAACCACAAGTCACCAAAGCAACAGTGGACAAGTGGTATCACATAAAGTTAGAAAGCTTCTGCATAGCAAAGAAACAATCAACAAAGTGAAGGGAATCCACAGAAGGTGAGAAAATATTTGCAAAGTACCCAAGTCACGAGGGATTAATAACCAGAATACATATGGAGCTCAAATAGCTCTATAACAAAAAGTAATAATCCGATGTTAAAAATTGGCAAAAGAAATGAAGAATTTCTCAAAAGAAGGCATGCAAATGGCAAACAGCCATAAGAAAAGGTGCTCAACATCACTGATCATCAGAGAAATACAGTTAAAATGACATATCCAAAAGACAGGCAATAACAAATGCTGGTGAGGATGTGGAGAAAAGGGAACCCTTTTACGCTGTTAGTTGGAACGTAAAGTAGTACAACCATTATGGAGAGCAGTTTGGAGATTCCCCAAAAATCTAAAAATAGAGCTACTATATAATCCAGCAATCCTACTTCTACATATACGCCTGAAACTAAGGAAAGCGGCATATTAAGGAAACATCTGCACTCCCATATTTATTGCATTGATATTCACAATAGCCAACATTTGGAGGTAGCCTAATTGTCTATCAAAAGATAAATGGACAAAGACAATGTGGTACATGTTCCCAATGGAGTACTATTCAGTCATAGAAAAAAAAGAGATCCTGTCATTTGCAACAACGTAAGTGAAACTGAAAGTCATTATGTTAAGTGAAAAAAGCCAGGTACAGAAGGATAAACATCACATGTCCTCCCTCATTTGTTGAAGCTAAAAATTAAAACAATTGAACTCTTGGAGACAGAGAGTAGAAGAATGATTACCAGAGGCTGAAAAGAGTAGTAGGGTAGAGGCATTTGAAGGAAAGTGGGGATTGCTAATCGGTATTAAATAATGAAAAAATGAATAAAACCTAGTATTTGCTAACAAAAGAGGATGACTATAGTCAAAGGTAATTTAATTGTACATTTAAAAATAATGAAAGTGTATAATTGGATTGTTTGTTATATAAAGGACAAATATTTGTGGTGATGGATACTTTAAATATCCTGATGTGATTATTATACATTGCATGCCTCTATCAAAATATATCATGTAACCCATAAATACATGCATCTACTATGTATTTACACAAAATTAAAAATCAACAAAAAGCATACCAATATAGAAAATTAGAAAATCACAAAGACAGGAAGAGAGAAAGAAAGAAACAAAGGAACTACAAAACAGTCAAAACACAATTAATAAAATAACAATATTTTCTTAACTGCTAACAATTACTTAAACATAAATAGTCTAAATTCTCCATTAGAAGACATGAAATGGTCAATGGATTAAAAAAATGAAAAACAAGACCCAATTATATATTACCCACAAGAGGCTTGTTTTACCTTTAAGGAGGCACTTGGGCTGAAAGTAAAAGGTACACAGAATATTTTACTAAACTGAAAAACCTAGGGAGCAAGGATAGCTATATTTAGTCAAGACAAGATTTTAAGTAAAAAATTGTAAGAGACAAAGAAGGGCATTATATAACTATAAATGAGTCAATACATTAAAAGCATTTATAACAGTTGTAAATATATATTAAAAAAAACAGATGACCTAAATACATAAAATAAATATTAACAGTTATAAAGAAAGAAATGGACAGCAATACAATAGTTGGGTATTTTCGTATTTCACTTTCATTAATAAATACATCGTTCAGACAGAAAATCAATAAAGATACACTGAACTTGAACTGCACTTCACACAAAACAGAAGACATATACAGAACATTCCTTCCAACATAATCAGAATACACATTCTACTCAAGTGCCCACAGAGTATTCTCCAAGATAGATCCTGGGTTGGGCCATGAAAATCAAGTCTCAACAAATTTAAGAAGACTCAAATCATATCAAGTATTTTTTCCACCTACAGTTGTGTAATACTCAAAACCAAGAACAAGAAGAAAACTGGAAAATTCACAAATATGTGAGTTAAACAACACACCATGAACAAAAGAAAAAAGATAATAAAAAGTGAAATGGAAAATTATTGAGACAACACAGAAATGCAACATAATAAAATGTACAGAATGCAGTAAAAGGAATGTTTATAGTCATAAGTGCCTACATTAAGAAAAATTATGAATTCAAACAAACAACCTAGCTTTACACCTAAAGGAACAACAACAACAAAAAAGACATACTAAGCCCCAAGTTAATAAAAGAAAGAAAATAAGAAATATTAAAGTGGAATTAAATAAAATTGAGACTAGAATGACAATAGAAAATATTTTAACAAAGCTAATGATTTTTTTTCAAAAGATGAACAAAATTGAGAAAGTTTCAGCTAAACTTACAAAGAAAAAGTGATAACTCAGAAAAATACAATTAGAATCTAAAGAAGCAACATTACAGCCTATACCACAGAAATACAAAGGATCAGAAGAGATTACTATAAGCAGTCATATGCCAACAAACTGGATAACCCAGAAGAAATAAATACATGTCTAGAAACATGCAATTTACCAAGATAGAATCATAAAGGTATAAAATCTGAACAGAACAATACCAAGTAAGGAAATTTAATTCATAATAAAAAATCTTTCAATAGAAAAAGTGGAGGGCCAGATGGCTTCACTGGCAGATTCTACCAAAAATTTAACATAATTCTTCTTAGATGTTTCCCAAAAGCTGAAGAGAAAGGAAAGCTTACAGATTCATTTTATGCGGCAAGCATTACCCTAAAACCAAAACCAGCCATGGATACTACAAGAAAACAAAATTACAGACAAACAACCCTGATGAACATATACAGAAAAATTCTCAACAAAATACTAGCAAACTAAATTTAACAGCACATTAAAGGGGAAATACATCATGATCAAATGGAGTATTTTCTGGGAATGCAATGATGATTCAATATATGCAAATCTGTCAATGTTCAATGACATAAAATGAAAATTATAAATCATATAATCATCTCCATAGATGTAAAAAAAAAAGATGAAAAGATGAATACTGATATAAAAACAGCCACTTAGACCAATGGAATAAAATAGTGAGCCCAGAAATAAATCCACCTATGTACAGTAACTGCATCTGAGATAAAGTTGCCAATAATACGCAATGGGGAAAAAAATCTTAGAATAAAAATTCTAAGATTAAGAACAAGACAAGAATACCAACTGTCACCATTTCTATTCAATATAGTGCTGGAAGTCTTAGCCAGAGTAATTAGGCAAGAAAAATAAGTAAGAGGCATCTAAATTGAAAAAAATATAAACATTTCTCTATTTGCAGATAGCATTATCTTATATAGAGAAAACACTAGAGACTCCACCAAGAAAACTAAGAATAAACAAATTCAGTAAAGCAGACAAAGAATTCACATGCAAAACTCACTTGCAGTCCTATAAACTAATGAATTATCTGAAAAAAGAAATTCAGAAAACATCCCATTTACAATAAAAATAAATGTTAAAATATTTAGGAATAAATTTTATCAAGGAAGTAAAAAATTTTAAAAAAAATATATTTTATTGCATTTTAGGTTCTGGGGTACATGTGAAGAATATGCTGGATTGCTGCATAGGTACATACATGGCAATGTGGTTTGCTGCCTCCATCCCCTTCACCTATATCTGGCATTTCTCCTCATATTCTCTCTCCCCAACTCCCTACCCCCCACTGTCCCTCCCCTAGTCCCCCATCACAGACCTCAGTGTGTGATGCTCCCCTCCCTGTGTCCATATGTTCTCATTATTCAACACCCACCTATGAGTGAGAAAATTTGGTGTTTGATTTTCTGTTCTTGTGTCAGTTTGCTGAGAATGATGGTTTCCAGGTTCATCCATGTCCCTACAAAGACATGAACTCATCGTTTTTTATGGCTGCATAGTATTCCATGGTGTATATGTGCCACATTTTTCTTGTCCAGTCTATCATCAATGGGCATTTGGGTTGGCTCCAAGTCTTTGCTATTGTAAACAGTGCTCCAATGAACATACATGTGCATGTGTCTTTAGAATAGAACGATTTATAATCCTTTGGATATATACCCAGAAATGGGATTGCTGGGTCAAATGGAATTTCTATTTCTAGGTCCTTGAAGAATCACCACACTGTCTTCCACAATGGTTGAACTAATTTACATTCCCACCAACAGAGTAAAAGTATTCCTATTTTCCACATCCTCTCCAGCATCTGTTGTCTCCAGATTTTTTAACAATTGCCATTCTAACTGGTGTGAGATGGTATCTCAATGTAGTTTTGATTTGCATTTCTCTAATGACCAGTGATGATGAGCATTTTTTCATATGTTTGTTGGCCTCATATATGTCTTCTTTTGTAAAGTGTCTGTTCTATATCTTTCACCCACTTTTGAATGGGTTTTTTTCTTGTAAATCTGTGTTAGTTCTTTGTAGATTCTGGATACAAGTTCTTTGTCAGATTAGTAGATTGTAAAAATTTTTTTCCCATTCTGTTGGTTGTCACTTCACTCTAATGATTGTTTCTTTTGCTGTGCAGAAGCTCTGGAGGTTAATTAGATCCCATTTGTCTATTTTGGCTTTTGTTGCCTGTGCTTCGTTCGGTGTTTTAGTCATGACAGTCCTTGCCTATACCTATGTCCTGAATGGTTTTGTCTAGGTTTTCTTTCAGTGTTTTTATGGTGTTAGGTCTTATGTTTAAGCCTTTAATCCATCTGAAGTTAATTTTAGTGTAAGGTATCAGGAAGGGGTCCAGTTTCTGCTTTCTGCACATGGCTAGCCAGTTTTCCCAATACCATTTATTAAACAGGGAATCCTTTCCCCATTGCTTGTTTTTGTTAATTTTATCAAAGATCAGTTGGTTGTAGATGTGTGGCATTGCCTCCGAGGCCTCTGTTCTGTTCCATCAGTCTATATCTCTGTTTTGGTACCAGTACCATGGTGTTTTCATTACTGTAGCCTTGTAGTATAGTTTGAAGTCAGGTAGTGTGATGCCTCCAGCTTTGTTCTTTTTGCTTAGGATTGTCTTGACTATGTGGGCTTTTTTTTGGTTCCACATGAAGTTTAAGGTGGTTTTTTCCCAATTCTGTGAGGAGGGATATAGGTAGCTTGATGGGGATAGCATTGAATCTATAAATTACTTTGGGCAGTATGGCCATTTCACAATACTGATTCTTCCTAACCATTAGCATGGAACGTCTTTCCATCTGTTTGTGTCCTCTCTTAGTGTTTATATGGGGGAAAGATGTATGGAGGGATTATTAAAAGGGGTTATCAAGGAAAAAGTAAATACCTAGGGGACTGAGGCATATGTCTATCTTGATTGCAATGATAAACTGAACACATTAAATATGGATGGTTTATTATACGTCTGTTCGACTTCAAGAATGTTGTCTTAAAATCTAAGAGGGCAAAATAAATGTATTTTAAACTAACATCTATTTTCTTGTTTAAAGATCTAAACAGCAATCCCCAACCTTTTTGGCAACAGGGACCAATTTCATGGAAGACAACTTTTCCACAGGATGGGAGTGAGGGATGCTTTCAGAATGAAATGGTTTCACCTCAGATAATCAGTCCTTAGATTCTCATAAAATGTGCACAACCTAGATCCCTGGCATGTGCGGTTTACAACAGGTTTCCTGCTCCTATGAGAATTTAATGCCACAGATGATCTGACAGGAGGCAGATCTCAGGCTTGCTCTCACAGTGGCTAACCTCCTGCTGTGTGAGCAGATTCCTAACCAAACACAGATAATCACCTGCCTGTGGTCCAGGGTTTGGGGGTCCCTGGATCTAAAGATATCAATAATTTGCCATTCAGTACGTAACTGTCAGAACCTCAAGCAATCATAGAACATATGGAAACACATCATTCATCTAACCAAGATTATCTGCCTATTTAGAAAACATTTACATACATTAGGACATTCCATCCATATAATAATTGTTTGTTGGTGGTCATACATTACACCAGTGGGAATACGAATTCTGCTGCAACTGAAAGAAAAATTTTAATAGAATCTTATGGCATAGAGTTACTTATCAAGGTTGTAGAAGACATTGTCTTAGTGCTGATAAGTCAAATGAAGAATTTTTTTAACTTTACTATTTCTTCATTTTTAATTATTGTGGATACATAACGGTTGTATGAATTTACAAGATACATGTGATAATTTGATATAACTATACAGTGTGTAATGAAGCATTTATCATTTCTTTGTGTTGGGAGCATTCTAATTCCATTCTTTTAGTTAGGCACAACCACATGGATGAAACTAGAAGACTTTATGTTAAGTGAAATAAGCCAGGCAAAGAAAGATAAACACCACATTACTGCTAACATGTTGAAGATAAAAGTATCAAGATAGAGACTTGAATAATGAATACCAGAGGCAGGGAAGAGTGGTGGAGATGGGAGGAGAAAGAGGAAGGAGATGGCTAATGGGTACAAAAGTACAATATACAATTAGATAGAAAGAATAAGAAACAGTCTTCAGTAGCACAGGATTACTACAGTTAACAACAGTTTATTGAATATTTCAAAACTTCACGAATTTTTAATGCTGGGCTGACTTATAGAATGTTTTACTTGTCTCCCTGTTCTGGTTTCCAGCATATGTGACACTTGGTATTACTTTTAACAAAGAAGTCCCCAAGAGATGTCCAAGGTAATTATCTTCATGATTCCTATTCTGTCCACAACATAGATTAGGAAATTTCACCCAAAGGACTCATAAAAATTATGAACATACATCAGGCTGAGAGAAAGCAGTTCTAGACACTGTCTTCACCCAAGAATGAATGTCATCTCAAACACATACAAAAGAAGACCAAAAGAGTATCTTATCTTAGGGAAAATTTTTGCTAAGTCATCTCATGTCTCTGACTCTCTTTTTTAAAGGTAATTCTTAAAATATATTTCTATGTTTCTGACATTTTAGATTCAACACGTAAGTGAGATCATGCATATTTATCTTTTTGTGCCTGGCTTTTGAACCCAAAGGACATTATATTCCTATATGTTTACCCCTCTTAAAAGAGTAATTTGTCTCTTTTTCCTAACTTTTCAATTTTACAAATTCCAGAATTATTATTAACCCAGTTTGTGAAAATTATCTCTGAGTTAAAGTCACAAATTCCAAAGACACTTCAACAGAATGTCCTACTGCCTCTTCTAAGTCCTCTTTAAAACTTAATAACCCCTTCTGAGCAAGAGGAAAGTGAATGGTGGAAGAGTCATTATGTTCCTGGGAAGCAAGAGGTATGCCGTATAAGTTTTTTTGCCTTTGTATATCCTATAAAGTTGCTGAGTATTTGTATGTTAACTTAAAGAAAATGTAAGTTGTGGTTATTTCCAAAACACTTTGGAAACGCTACATATTTAAGATTCACCTTAAAGAATAAAGAGAGAAAATGATCAATATTTATTAACATTCACTGAATACCAGAAATGTTTAAATGCTTTCTGTGTGTCTTTGCAAGACATCTATTACAATAAATGTCTTCTTTTTACAGATAAGAAAATGGGAACAGAAATAGATTTAGATCAAAGTCACAAGGTCAAATAGATTTAGATCAAAGTCACAAGGTCAAGAAACAATAGAATAAGGTTTCAGAATCAGGTTTGACTAATTAAAAAGTCTATGGCTATCCTACTAATTATTCTAAGTATGGAATTATATTAAGTACTCCATAAATGTGTAATAATAATAATTTTAAAATGATAAAAAGCAGTAGGATTTCTTCTTGGTAAACTGTTTTCTAGGAATGTACATGTTTATCTTTTAGCGAACTCCTCTCTCAAACACAGTTGAAATTCTACTTTGAAATCCCTATAGCTGTTAGCTATGTTATCTGCTACTTCTTCCAACAGGTGTAGAAATAGTTATTGAAAACTTATTCTGGAAAGGTTTATCTTGATAGGGAACTAAGTTTTAAAATTAAGGTCAGACTGTTGCAGTTTCTTGGGTACATAACTGTACTGGGTGTAGTATGAGGATATTATCTTTAGAAATTAGGTAAATCTCTATTATGGAAGATATGCTTATTTTAGGCTGTATCTTCTTTCCCACAACTAACCTATGCTTTACCTAGTTTCCTTGTGAGAATTTCTTTCTTTTATACTTAAACTATACTTCTGAGTTCTCAGTATATGGGAATGGGAAAATAATGCTTATGATGTGGTAATGGTTTTCATTGTTTGCTTGCTCACATTGGTATCACCTTGAAAACTTCAATGGATAAAAAATGAAATATTTAAGAAGTGAAAACATACCAAGGAAGAGAACTAATAAAGGAAGAAGGGAAATAGGCAATTATCTTTCCAATATTCAGTCTGAGAAGAATTATCAGCTTACTTAAGAATCAACAAAAGCAACACCAATATATTTGGAGATAATTGGTAATCACTGAAATTTTTACTTTATGTACATTCGACACTAACAAAAATTGTATTTTAATGCACATGTCTGTAATTTATAATTTACCACCTTAGAAAAATAAGTATTTAGATCAAAGTCACAAGGTCAAGGAGTAAGGTAATAAATAAGTGGATTTAATAGAATTAGGTTGTAGAATAGTGGTTACCAAAGATTGGAGATGATAGGAGGGAGGGATACGTCAAAAGAGGTTGATATTATATATATATATATAATTATTACCCTAGAAAACATAAATGATAGATTAGATATAGACGGATAGACAAGTCTTTTTTTTTGTTTGTTTTTAGATGGAGTCTCACTCTGTTGCCTAGGCTGAAATGCAGTGGCGTGATCTCACTGCAACCTCCACCTCCCAGGTTGAAGCTACTCTCCTGCCTCAGCCTCCCTACCTGCCTCTTGTGTTCAAGTGATTCTCTTGCCTCAGCCTCCTGAGTAGCTGGGATTACAGACACCTACCACCACGTCTGGCTAATTTTGTTTTTTTGAAGAGAGACAGGTTTTTACTATGTTGACCAGACTGGTCTTGAACTCCTGGCCTCAAGTGATCTGTCTGCCTAGGCATCCCAAAGTGCTGGGATTACAGATGTGAGCTATCATGCATGGCCCCCAAATAGATAAATTTTCCAAACTTGATGATCAGAAGATGGTAATATCTCAAAGCCTAGAGATTTCCCAGCATCCATTTATATAACTGAAGTTCAATGTTTTTTTAAAAAGAGAGTTCAATGCTTTTATTTTTTGTATTAATTAGTTTTTAAAAATTTTTATTGTACTTTAGGTTCTAGGGTACATGTGCAGATCATGCAGGATTGTTGCATAGGTACATACATGGCAACGGGGTTTGCTGCCTTCATTCCCCCATCACCTATATCTGGTATTTCTCCCCTCATTATTCCTATTCCCCCATCACCTATATCTGGTATTTCTCCCCTTATTATTCCTCCCCACTGCTGTCCCTCCCCTAGCCCCCACCTCCTGACCACAGTGTGTGATGCTCCTCTCCCTGTGTCCATGTGACCTAATTGTTCAGCACCCATCTATGAGTGATAACATACTGTGTTTGGTTTTCTGTTCTTGTGTCAGTTTGCTGAGAATGATGGTTTCCAGATTCATCCATGTCCCTATGAAGGACACGAACTCATCGTTTTTTATGGCTGTGTACTATTCCATGGTGTATATGTGCCACATTTTCTTTATCCAGTCTATTAATGATGTATTAATTAGTTTTTATTTCTACTTGACACAATAATTGTGCATATTTGTGGAGTGTACTATGAGGTTTCAATGCATGCATATAACACATTATAATCAAATTAGGGTAATTACTATACACATCACTTTAAACAGTTATAATTTCTTTGGGGTAACAACACTCAAAATCTTCACTTCTAGGCCAGGCATGGCGGCTCATGCCTGCAATCCCAGCACTTGGAAGGCTGAGGCAGGTGGATTACTTGAGGTCAGGAGTTTGAGACCAGGCTGGCAAATATGGTGAAACCCCATTTCTAATAAAAATACAAAAATTAGCTGGGCATGGTGGCAAATGCCTGTAATCCCAGCTACTTGGGAGGCTGAGGCAGGAGAGTCACTTAAACCTGGGAGGCAGAGTGCCATTGCACTCAAGTCTGGGCAACAAGAGCAAGACTCCATCTCAAAACAAAACAAAACAAAACTTCACTTTTAGCTATCTTGAAATATTCAAACTATAGTCGCCATATTAGGTAATAGACCATTAACACTTATTCTTTTTTAACTGTAACTATATATTCATTGACCGACCTCTCTTGATCCTCCCTTCCCTCCTACCATCTCCAGGCTTTGAACCACTATTCTATACTCTACTTCTACTAAACCCGCTTTTTTAGAATCCACATGAGACCATGGATGTTGTCTTTCTGTGGCTTTCTTCACTTAATGTAAATGTCCTAGTTCATTAATGTTGCTGCAAATTACAGAGTTTTATTCTGTTTTGTGGCTGAACAGTATTCCATTCTATGTTCATACCACATTTTCTTTCTTCATTCATCTGTAGGTGGCATTTAGGTTGATCTCGTATTTTGGTTATTTTGAGTAGTGCTGCAATAAACATGAGAATGCAGCTATCTCCTTTACATACTGATTTCATTTCCTTTAAATATAAAACCGGTAATGGAATTGTTGGATCATGTGGTAGTTTTAATTTTTTTGGAAACTACTATACTGTTTTTCATGATGGCTGCACAGTAGTAATTTACATACCAATGAACAGTGCAATACAGTCTGTTTTCCTCACATCTACATCAGCATGTGTTATTTTTTGCCTTCTTGATGTTAGCCATTCTAACTGGGTTGAGGTGATGTCACGTTGTGATTTTGATTTTTCTTCATAATTTGTAATGCTAAGCATATTTCCATATACCTATTGGCCGTTTGTGTATCTTCTTTTGAGAAATGTTTATTCAAGTTTTTTGTCCATTTTTAAATCAGATTTGTTTGTTTGCTATTGAATTGTTTGGGTTCCTTATACATTCTGGTTACTAACCCCTTGTCAAATGGATAGTTGGCAAATACTCTCTCCCATTCTGTAGGTTGTCCCTTCACTTGGTGGATTACTTTGCTGTGCAGGATAATTTTAGTTTTATATAACCCCATTTGTCTATTTTTACTTTTGCAGCCTATGCTCTTGAGGCCTAATTCAAAAATATTCTTGCCAAGCTCAGTTTCATATTGCATTTCTCCTATATTTTCTTCTAGTAATTTCATAGTTTCAGGTCTTACATTTAATTGTTTTAATCCATTTAGAGTTTTGTGTACTGTAAGAGGAGTCTAGTTTCATTATTCTGCATGTGGATATTCAGTTTTCTCAGCACAATTTATTGAAGTGACTGTCCTTTCCCCAATATGTTCTTGGAATGTTTGTCAAAAATCAGTTGACTGTAAATGCATGAATTTATTTCTGGGGTCCTCTTATTCTGTTCTGTTGGTCTATGTGTGTTTTTATGCCAGTACTATGTTACTTGGATTACAATATCTTATAGTGTATTATGAAGATGCTTCCAGCTTTGCTCTTTTTGCTCAAGACTGCATTGTCTATCTGGGGTCATGTGCCTTTCCACATGAATTTAGGATTTTTATCTATTTCTGTGGAAAATATCATTAGTATTTTAACAGGGATTTCATTGGTTCTGTAGATTGGTTAAGATTTGTTTGTATCCTAACATATGGTCTATTTTGGAGAATGTTCCATATACTATTGAGGAAAATGTTTAACCTTCAGTTATTGGGTAAAATGTTCTGCAAGTATCTGTATGGTTCATATAGTCTAGAGTGCAGTTGAATCTAAGGTTTCTTGTTGATTTCCTGTCTGGGTGATCTGTTTATTGCTGAAAATGAGGTGTTGAAATCCCCTATTATTATAGTATTGCAGTTGACTTCTCCTTTTAGGTTGTAAATATTTGCTTTATACATTAGGGTGAGCCAGTGTTAGGTGCATATATATTTAAAATTGTTATGTCAACCTGCTGTATTGATAGGCAAGGAATTACTACCGCCATGTTGTTACCTGTTTTCTAATTGTTTAACTCCTGTCTTTCTTCCTTTCTTAGTATCTTCCTTTGTGGTTAAGTACTTTTCTCTGGTAGTATGCTTTAATCCCTTGCTTTTTTATTGTTAGTGTGTTTATTATAGGCTTTTCTTTTGTTGTTACCATGAGGCATACAAAATATAGTTATAAGTAATTATAATAATTTTAAGATGACAACTTAACTTTGATCACAAATAAAATGATAAACAAAAATCTCTACACTTTTACTTGTTGATGTCTCCATTTACATCTTTTTTTGCATTACCTATATCTTGAAAAATGTTTGTAGTTATTGTTACTTTAACAGTTTTGTCTTTTAGTCTATATGCTAAGGACATCAATGACATCAATGGTTTACACACAATTACAACATTAGAGTACTCTAAACATATTGGTATACTTATTTTCATTAATTACTTCTGTATCTTCAGATTTTTTATGAACTCTAGCATTCTTTTCTTTCATACTTAAGAACTCCCTTTAGAATTTCTTGTAAGACATGTCTGGCATTGAAAAAGTTTCTCAACTGTTGTTTGTCTGAGAGTCTCTCTCCATCATGTTTGCTGGGTACAGTATTCCCAGTTGACTGACAGATTTTTTTTTTTTTTTCAGTCAGCCCTATAAATATGTCATCTCACCCCTCCTGCCTTAGTTTCTGCTAAGAATTCTGCTGCCAGATTTATCAAAACTTCTTTATATACTATTTTTTTCTCTTGCTACTTTTAGAATCCTCACTTTGTATATACCTTTGAGAATTTATTATTTGCCCTTGGAGTCTTACTTGATTGATCTTCTTGATAATCTTAAACATTCTTGTACTTGGATTTTATATCTTTCTCTATGTTTTCAAAGTTTTTTGATATTATATTTTTGAATACTCTTTCTATACCTTTTCTTTCTCTACTCTCCCTTGAAGGCCAATTATACTTGTTTTTGCTCTTTTGATGCTATATCATAAATTTTATAAGTGTTTTTTATTTCTTTTCTTTTTTCTTTTCTGTGTATTTTCAAATAGCTTGTCTTCAAGCTCATAATTTTTTTTAAATTATCAAGTCAGCTAGCACCATGCTAAGTTGCCCCTGAATCCCACAGTCTTCCAGACTAGAACAGTACTGCACTTTACTTGAGGCCTGAAGACATTACTGCCTGACAGCCACTGATATTTATTCAGAGCCTGAGGCCACTTTGTCAGTCAGTGGTGAAGTTGGTACTTAGGTCCATCCCACCAGGAATGAAGTTTTTTTTTTTTTTTCTGGCCCAAGGTGGGTCTAAAAGCTCAATCTGAAAATATAGGCCTGCAACTAGGACCCACAGATTTCTTCCCAGTGATGTGTTTTCCTGTGGTGAGGCTGGTACTAACTTCCAAGGCAAAGTCCCCTGAAAACTTCTTACTCCCCAAAGTAAAAGGAGTCTCTTCAGACTGCACTGCATGGATGCAGACAATCCAATGGCTACCACAAGTAAGTTTCACTGAGTTGCACCTAATGCCCATAGCTTTCCAGACCAGAATATCATTGAGGCCTGTCCAAGGGTTGCAGTCACAATGACCCACCTGCCACTGAAATTTACTCATGGTCTGAATCCATGTTAGTCATTCAGCAGTGAAGCTAGGCTGAAACTTGTGCTCATCCCATTATGGTGGTGGATTCCTTTCTGGCCCAGGCAGGTTTAAGCTGATTTGTGGGCACCAGCCTAGAAGAAGGAGCTGTGGGGTTTTGCCTGGTGCTGTTTTACTGTGGTGTGACTGGTAATGAGTTCCAAGGCAAAATCCCCTGCAAAATTCAGTCTTCTTCTAAATTATCACCTTTAATAATTAAATTATTATATGACCTGAGAGTCTTACTTGATCTTCTTGATCATCTTAAATATTCTTGTACTTGGATATTTATATCTTTCTCCAGGTTTGAAAAGTTTTCTGATATTATTTCTTTGAATAATCTTTCTATATCTTTTTTCTCTACTCTCCCTTGAAGGCCGATTATTCTTATATTTGCTCTTTTGATACTATATCATAGATTTTTAAGTGTTTTTTTAAATTTCTTTTCATTCTTTTTTTCTCTTCTGTGTGTTTTCAAATAGCCTGTCTTTAAGCTCATCAATTTTTTCTTTTACTTATCAAGTCACTAGCACTATGCTAAGTTGTACTTGAATCCCACGTCCTAAGACAGATTGTTTTTCCATGCCACACTGCTTGAGGTTGGAGGAGAGGTAATATAGGCAATGCAAGGCTCGTTTCTACCTTCTTTAATGCATCTTTTCTTGTTAGGAAGCTAAAACTAGAAACTGTGATATCTCACCTGGTTTACCTCTTGTAAATATGTTCTCATATGTGGATATTTCTTCAATTTGATGTTCATACTGGCTGATGATTGCTTCAGGGTTCTATTCTGCCATCTTGCTCTACTTTCTCAGTGAAAACTAAATATTTCCTATTAATAAGCTTGAGTTATAAGGAGCTTCCTTTCAGAGTTAAGCTCAGAATATGAATCTAGTGACCTTCCACTTTGGTTAGTCTCATTTTTACATGACTCTTCACAGATTATTTTTTCCTAATCCATTTAGTTAACTATGTAAATTTTATTTAAGTCTAGATTTTAAAGTTATGTGCTTGGTTTTGTATTTAAATCATCATGCAAGATGTGACTTTTTATGTAGCTTCTGTCTAAAAGATTGCCTCAACATATAGAGTGATAAGCTAAAAATTAGTTTTATAATGCATTATATAAATGATATCGAGAAATCATAATGTTGTATTATGTAATTTGTACTGAATTCCAATGTCTCTTCACCATTATCTTTCTAAGGTATAACCTAAGTTGGTGATGGTGCCCTATTAGATTCTTCTTTCTGGACAGGAGGAATAGCTAGTTTCTGGAGATGCCACAAACTTTTTAGCCTTTCAATTTGCTAACCTGCCTTATCTTCTCATGAGACTACCTTCTCAATAAATTCAGTGAATCATTTTCATAACAATCCCATCTCAGGCTTTGTCTCTTAGAGAGCCAGTTGGACACAGTTAGCTTCTCTTTTTGGGATAATACTATGTATATTAGACCAGGATTTATCTTCACGATTATACTTTTTACTATCAGACATAGATCTAAATTTCAATACAAACACCAAATTCTAAAAACTAAGTATGCTTCAGCTCACTAACTGATAATCTGTTCTCTCTAGGTTCACAATGAATAAATTGGATAAAGTAAATCAGTCTGTAATTTCAGAATTTGTGCTTCTGGGACTTTACCATTCATGCAATATTCAGATTATACTCTTAGTAATATTTTTTTTGCTTTATCTGATCATTGTATCTGGAAATGTTGTCATCATGATCTTAATCATTATTGATTCCCATCTCCATTCCCCAATGTACTTCTTATTGGCCAACCTGTCCTTTGTTGATATGTGGCTTTCCTCCATCACCACTCCTAAGATGATTACAGACTTTCTTAGAGTGAACAAGACCATTTCCTTTGGAGGCTGCATGTCCCAGATCATTTTTGTGCATTTTGTTGGAGGAGGTGAGATGGTGCTACTGGTGGTAATGTCCTATGATCGCTATGTGGCAATCTGCAAACCACTCCACTACTCCACCATTATGAGCCTGCAAAGATGTATTAGACTGGTGTTGACTTCCTGGACTTTTGGCTTTGTGCATGCCATGAGTCAGATGGTTGTGATTGTTCAGCTGCCATTCTGTGGCCCCAGGGAGATAGACAGCTTCTTCTGTGATATACCACTGGTAATCAAGCTTGCCTGCATGGATTCCTCTAACTTGGAAATGTTAATGAATGGTGACAGTGGAATTCTGGCCATGACTTGCTTTATTCTGTTGCTGACATCCTACACATATATTCTTCTCACTGTCTACCGAAGCTCTAAAACTGGGGCTTCTAAGGCACTCTCTACCTGTACTGCCCACATCACAGTCGTGGTGCTCTTCTTTGGGCCCTGCATCTTCATCTATGTGTGGCCACTTAGCATCACCTGGGTGGACAAATTTCTTGCTGTGTTCTATTCTGTTATTACCCCTCTCCTAAATCCAGCCATTTATACCCTGAGAAATAAAGAGATGAGAAATGCTATGAAGCGGTTTAGAAGGTATTACATAAATTCCAAGGTAAATATTTAATGCTCACAATCCTCCATGGGAGTACTTCAAATTGACTATATTTTCGTTGTAAAGTAGGTTGAAAATTCAGAGCATTTACTTTATCTATATGTTAGTCTCTTGGCTTCAGACATAGGAATAGAGTTAACAAAATTCAGAGAATTTCAACATTTCCTAATCAACCAGCAGAACACGGTGAAACATTTTTCTAAAATCCATATACTACAGATCTTTTGTTATGGGAGAACCATCTAATCTATCTTCCTATGCCTTTAAGCAAAATGCTGTAAGTTATTTCACAAAGCCATACATCCATTCTGATGGACTGCATCTTAATGGCTTTCTTTTGAATTTTCTCTGAACCTCATTGGGGGAAAAAACCCCACAAAAACAAAAGTGTTTCTGTAACATTGATACCTTATTCTAAACTTTACTTACCTTTTATCAAAAAGCAAAATATTGTTATGATTTTTCTTAATCTAGTTTCATACCCACATACAAATGTTAAAAAGGGGAAAAATAGAGAATAAAATTAAAGTGGTACAGTACTTAAGGAATATCATTGGAGGTTACTCTGTTTAGTTTTTTATTTACTCAATAAAAATCTTAAAATAAATTCTAATATTTCCCTTAATTATCTCAGTCTCAGATACTGATATTTGTGCTTTAAATTGTTAACCACTTTTGTAAAAGTCTTGAAATGTAATCTCCAGGAGGCAGGGACCATGCCTTACATCATTTATTGAAACTGTAATTATTGAAACTGTAATAGTATAATGGTTAATACATAATAGGTACTTATAATATTTTACTCAATATAAGCCAATTTTTAATTAAAGTATCTATGACATTTATTTGTTACAATAAATATAAAATTTATATTTTATATATAAATAAGCTTTTTGGTATTTAAAAATTGTCCTAAGTTTTAAACAATAAATAATATTTCTTTTATTTTTCCAGAATTATAAATTAAGTGGATTGAAATTCAGTTGTAAGAACAATAAAAATCTTAAAATAAAATGATACATCTGTAGTTTTAATTTCTTTTAATGTAGAAGTGGAATAAAGCAACTGGCAGAATAAAAATTACAATTATCCTTGACTGCCTTGTCTATGCCATCATGTCGTATGTATTACCTTGAATGCTTTGAATATTATCCTCAAATTGTGAATAAAAAAAAAAGACTCAGAAATAGGAATTAGATGTTCTCAAGTTAGAACAGTCTTATTTTTCTTAAAGCATTTGGAGATCAAGCTAATTTCCAAGAGTGTTCATTTATCATTTGGCACTGCTCAATGGAATAAGAAATTTATTTCTTACAAAGTAAGTGAAAGAGTAACTCAATGAGAACACATGGACACAGGGAGGGGGGCATCATACACGGTGCTCAGTTGGCGGGGACTAGGGGAGGGACAGCAGGGGGTGGAGAGGGTGGGGAGGGATAACAGGGGGAGAAATAGCAGATATAGGTGATGGGGGGAAGGAGGCAGCAAACCACCTTGCCATGTATGTACCTATGCAACAATCCTGCATGATCTGCACATGTACCCCAGAACCTAAAATACAATTAAAAAAGAATATAGAAAAAAAAGAACATTTCTATTACAATTGAAAACAAAAAATTAATGTAACATATTTGCAACCTAGTTTGATCAAGTAATATATATTGTAAACAAATGATACACCTTCTAAGTACATGCCTGCACACTGATAATAGTGAAGGACTAGCAGTCAACTATAATCTCCATTGTAGTTAGAGCCTCAATTTATACCCAAGTAGATATTCATTCACTGCATTTTCATCACTGTGTATTTTAAGCAACTTTTTTCTTACCAAGAATGTTGAATATCTTTATAACTCCATGTTTCCTTACAATGTAAATTTTAGAGTTAAGTACAATTTGTATTGATTTTTAAGAAATTCTGAAAGAAGGATATAAGAAAGAAAAATACAGTTTATATTGTCTTTGTAATATAATTTGTCGTGACAAAATCCAAGTAGTAAATGCTCTCAACTCAATTATTTTAGACACTTTTTACCATGCTATCTGAGCTAATTATGCATACATTAATTCCTTCTGCTTTCTTTGAGAATCATCTTTACAGATACTAACTCATATTGTCATAGCCAGCCTTAATTTCAATTTAATGAAAATGCCTATTCACTCTGGAATATCCAAATGCAGCTTTTAGAAGAAAAGTGTTTCTAACTCGCTGAATCTAAACATAGATGGAACTTCCTAAGCTGAAAATGCTATTTTCTACTCTGGTGGAAACATATCTTCCTTAGTAACAAATATCTGCAACCCAACAGGGTCGAAAACTGTGGAAATGGAAAGCAAAACTTTGGTGAGTAATTAGGTACAACAGTGAGAGAAGCTACTCCTATTGTCACATCTTCATTTCCAAATCCAGGGAATGAAGACTTTGTCTACCATAAGAGCCATATAGGAGTCTTCAGTATGCACTATTCCACTATTCTATTACACCTTCTGGTTATGGGTAATCACATACTAGCTAAGACCAGTGAATCCTATGGTAATAAGCCCATTGCTTCATCTGTGTTGCTCTAAAATAAATTTACTGTGCAGCAATTTTGTACAGAATACCATTATGGTGAATATGGTCTTAATTAAATCCATACATGGTGATGCAAGCTCAAATATTATGGTTAGGAAGAATATGCATATCCAGAATACATGTTTATTCCAACCAGGCAAAAATTGTACATATTTCACAATAGAAGGATTCCAGTGTTATACACCTCCCATTAAGGGGCTAATAGATTCTCACAGAATACCATGTAATATTAGTGGCTCAGTATTCAAGAGGTTCATCAGCATCGATAGCCAGATAATGCTTATGAAGAATTCCATGAGGTTTTGTAACATAACCTGAAACCCTGATCATGTGTTCTCTATATAGGGGCCCATTGAGTAAGCATTGGAGTGGCTGAAAAAATAGGCTAATATGCAAAGGACTTGTAATTTATATACCTTATTAATAAAGCTTCCTCTCCAGTAGATGCCCTTTGCTAAGCATTCAAATGAGACATGTATTTGACAATCTGTGCTCAGTCTGAGACGTCGATCACCATAATTCTTCCCCTGGCTTCTTTGTCACCCATTTTCCAATTCTATTTGTTCTAAGCCAAGACCATTTAAACAAACTATTATCAACTGTCCATGAAACCATATAGATTCATGATTACTTTCTAGCCAAACCAAGGTATCAACCAAATGCAGTGCCTTGCTTTCTTCCCAGATAGAGAATTTATCCTCACCGATGTTCTATAGGACCACAACCATAATCCTAACTATATTAACACTTGAACATAAACACTTAATTGGAAGTGCAAAGCTGTGGATCTTCACTTCTAATTAATGTCAATATATTATGTAAAACCATCTGTAGCTTCAAGCCAAAGTTTTTTTCAGTCCACTGGTTATAAGGAAATCTCCATGTAGCCACAGGTGTGCATTGAGGGAGAGAAGGCAATTCAGTAAAGAGCAGTTGTTGAAGGTGCTGAGCCATAAGCTAAAGCAACTCATGCACAGCCCTGGAACTGCTAAATTTGATTTCTTATATATCATTTTCACTTGATGATAGAATGCCATTCTTATTTCTCAATTTCCTGGTTTGAAGAGTATGACAGTATCTAGGTTAAAATGGGTAGCTTAAGTCACATAATCACTTGATGTCCAAGTCTACCAGAGACCAGTACAATGGTGACCTCTGGACCTCCAGAAACTTTACTGAGGTTGTTTATCACCAATATGATTCAAATATGTCTAAGGCCTCCAAAAGAATACTTTTTTCTTCCTCACTCTTATGTCCTGTAAGAACTACCATATCAATGTAATGAGTCAGAATATTTTGTGGAATGTAAGGATGAACATTATTGCAGAATATATATTTATGACAAATGAATTTTATGGTGTGTAACATATTTTAAGAATGATGCCATATTATTTTCTTAAACATATATAGAAGCCTTTTAAATATTGTATTCATTAACAGTACAAATATGAGATGTGCATCTTCAAGTTAAAAAATACAAGTATGTAAGTACAGTTGACCCTTGAACAATATGGGTTTGAACCGTACAGATTCACGTATACGTGAATTTTCTCCTGCCTCTGCCACCCCTGAGGCAGCAAGACTGTTACCAGCAGTGAGTGTAAAACAACATGCAGCAATTTGGGTCCTTGCCTTCTCAGAGGAAATAATTCAGCTGAGGAGGCAGAGCTGGGTTTAAGGTAGAGGTAAAAGTTTGTTTAAAAAGAGCAAAGTACGCTTGGGAAAGGCTCAAGCAGGCAACTTGAGAGATTAGGTGCCCCCGCTCAGTCTTTGGCTTGGAATTTTTTTCCATAAGTTATTGGGGTACAGGTGGTAATTGGTTACATTAGCAAGTTCTTTAGTGATTTGTGAGATTTTGGTGCACCTGTCACCCAAGCACTATGCACAGCATCCTATTTGTAGTCTTTTATCCCTTGCCCCTCCTTCCTTCATCTCCCTAAGTCTCCAAAGTCCATTGTGTCATTCTATGCCTTTTTGTCCTCATAGCTTAGGAACATGCAATGTCTGGTTTTCCATTCCTGAGTTACTTCACTTAGAGTAGTAGTCTCCAATCTCATCTGTACACCAACAGCAACTAAGTGGAAAATCAAATCAGGGAAGGAGAAGAAAAAAGTCAGAACCGAGCCAATGTATAAAATCCGAGGCCACTATTGTAAAAGAGGTTGAGTTCTTGATATGATTCTCTGCTTGGTTGCTGTTGGTTCCTGTATTTTTATAAGCTCTCTAACTTTAGTTAATACTCCAATAACTAAATAATTTAGAATTCTAAATTAGTTATTGCAGTATTAGCTAAAGTTAGAGAGCTTATAAACATGTTTAGAATAATTTTTTTTATCCCCGAGGTCATATTTTGATCAATTAGTATTTACTTTTATTGCATTGAAGTCAGAACGTTTTACTTTATTACAAATCTTGACTTGTGAAGAAATATATGGTATTTTCAGTTATGTGTACACTTAAAAAGTTGTATTATCCATTAGGAAGTTAAAAAAATATATACAGATACCCAAAATATTTACTACGGTTTGATTTGGTTAACTGAGTATTTTGACGTTTCCTTATTATGTTGCCCACTTGACCTTAGATTGGACATCACTTGTCAACACTTTTTAATAGATCAGTCCTATTCTTTTCAGTTTTACTTGGTTTAGTTTGTGTTATTGACATGTCTTTCATAGTATTGCCCCTACCACTTTTAATTAAAAATTTTGTTTTTGTATTTTTGGTATACAATTTTATAAGTTGTTTTTCAACTTGAGGGTCATTTAAAAAATAACACATTCCTGATGCCTCTTTCTTTTCTAATAAGGACACCAGTCATATTGGGTTAGGACCCTACCCTCACAGTTTTGTTTTAATGTAATCTCCATTTCAAAATAAAAGCCTTATCTCCAAATAGGGTTATGTTTTAAAGTATGAGGGGTTGGCACTTCAATACGTAATTTTGGAAAAGACACAATTCAGTGCATAACACAATCCATTACAACAGTTATGGCCACTTTTAATTTGATTGTTGAGTGCTCCCATATGCTTTTGGCTATTCCAGAATCTTAACCCTTTAGAGAAAACTGTGTTCCAAATAAAAACTTCTGACTACTGTAACACTTATGTGCAGAGGACTGCCATCAATCTGCTTAATGCACATCTGATATGTAAAGATACATATAAAATGCAAATATCTGAATAAATTATAATATATTCTATAGTTACCTAAAAAATTTTCTACAAATTTGGTTCCAGTTAATTTGTCCTAGTCCATCTGATATATGAAGCCACATGGATAAGCAACTTCTGTAATCTATACGCACCTTTCTTGCAACTCTCGAAAAATTTAATGATACATGAAACAGTTGCTAGAGAATTTAGCAGGAATTAGAAAATTAAGCTGATATTTCAGGTTGCCTCATAGTAATTTAAAAAAAATTCTATGGTGAAAATTTCAAGATGTGCTGGGAATACTCTGAATCCTTCTGTGGTGACGGAGCTACCCTAAGCTTCTGGAAGAATTGGCAAAACCTAAGCTATCTGAAATAACAAGAAGAAATTGTTGATTTTTAACTTGTAAATTCTCTTAGAATGTGGGTTTCCCCGAAATGAGTTATTTGCTTTGTGATGCTTTTACTTACTGTATCGATTTTATCTGAGAAAATGAAGGATAATGTGAAATGCTGAGCTGCAACTTTTAACTTTGGCTCTGCTGAGCTGCAAATTGTAACTTTGGCTCTGCTGAACTGTTCTGGTAAAAGCAGGAACTATGTGAAAGGGCCTGACCACATAACTTGACTGCTGGAGAGAGATGACAGCACGTAATGGGCTTCCCGTTGCAGAAAGCCTATAAACGGCCGTGTAACTGAGAGGCTTATTACCCAGATTCCTTTCCCAAGAAAGGCATATTGATTATGGCTCTGGAATGCAACCCTTATGGAGAACCTATAAATGGACACATGCGGGGCGTCTGTTTCTGTGGTTGAGATAAGGATGTAAAAGTCTTTCTTCTCCCTCTCCTCCTCCAGTCCTGCATGGAGACCCCCTCCTCTTGCAGTTTTTGTGGTCAGGCTGGTTGTCCTGTGTCAGATCCTGTTCCCCCTGCAGCTGTGAGCCCAATATGTTCTTGCTGATAGTCATAAGTTTATGTTTAACCTCTATTCTTGCTAAGGTGTTTGATTTCTATGCTGACACACAGAAAGTTATCTTTACATTGTTCTGCTTTTATCATACCACGTTGTGATTTTTGTGCACCGGTTTTTGTAAATGTATTCTTTTTGTATAATTATCACTGAAACTTTGCATAACCTTGCTCCCCCCCTCCCCTATTGAAAGAGCACAATAAAAAACTGAGGTTTTCAGGGGACTGTCAGACATCCAGGGAGCATTATGTGGTGTCTCCCCTGGGCCCAGCCTTAAGGAAAGCTTTTTCCTTGTCTCTCTTTTTCACTGACCACCCAATCACTTTGAGAGATCTTAAACCCACGTTGACGTATTGGGACCTGGTCTCACCAATAAAGATTGGGAATCTTGTCTAAAAAGATTTAAGATTCAATATGTTTAGCCTCAAAAGAAACATCTAACCCCAAAACTGGAAGACAGAATAGAATCATATTTGTTTTCCCATATGAAAGGAGGAGCCATCATAAAAATATTTTATTATGAATAATTTCAGATTATAAAATGAGAAATGCAATATGAAAGCTATAGGGAAGCAAATTCCATCTCACTATAAGAATACAATTTCAATTTGAATAGGTAGTTTACAAAAGGCATTGTGTTGCTCTATGTACTGGTCAGTTTCTTCCACCTGGAAGTTTAAAAAAATAGGTTGCTTAATGGTTGAACATACAGTGCTGTTCATTCCTGCATTGGATCCATTGCTGTACAAGATTATACCCCAGATCCCTCTCTTTAACATTTTTCAATCCTAGTCTAGTTCTACTTTCTTTGACTGCATATTTCGTCTAAATTCATAACTTTTTACCACCAGCACACTTTCAAAGGGCATGATTAAACTCAAGGTTGAGAAGAAGACCATCTTTGATCTCTCAGTGACCAGATCCCAAAAAGGCATTCAAAGCACTACTGACCATTTAACAATATATTTGTCCACTTGACTATTTTATGTGTATGTGAATATTTCACAATAAAACAAATTAAATTTCTTATAAAATTTATGCAACTGAGTACATTTATTAATATAGGTAATAGTATAAAGGAAGAAAATGAAAAACTAGCAAACTTGAATCAACATAGAATGTGAAACTGCTCTGTTTGCCAAGTAATAACTGTGATGGGAACCAATTGTTCTCTTAGATGAGAATACTTCCTAACATAATAACAGAAGACAATATCAATATATACTAGTAGATCTGTAAATATGGCATTGTGGAATAAAGTTCATAAGACTTCTCAAAATGTTCTATGGACTAGTTAAAATGTGAGCAACACAAGAGTATGACTGATATATATATATATATATATATATATATATATACATATACATAAAATTATTACTATTTTTTGCATAGACAAGTGAACATTTATTTTTGTGACTTTCTTCCTATGTGAATTTCAAATCTTTTTCACAACAAGGCCCCAGGAATCTCCAGATTCAATTATGTCCCTGGGCATGGTCGACTGCTGTAGGAGTCTCAGGGAGCCTTGTATAAATGCTGGAATTACTAATTTACCAATATTAAACCCTAGGATAGAAGACGCAACAAAGTGGGACTCCTTCCTCCATGGAATGTGCTGAATTAAGATGAGGTGGCAGCCAATGTAGAGAACACTGGAATGCTTTCCTTGGAACTGGACTGTGATGAGAGGTACTTATCATAGACATAAGCTACTGCATTTTCTTTTTTCTTTTGAGACAGAGTTCCACTCTTGTTGCCTAGGCTAGAGTGCAATGGTACAATCTTGGATCACTACAACCTCTGCCTCTGACAAACCACCTGAAGAGCGTTTCCATACAGTGACCAGGATGAAGACATAGGAGGTAATCAATAAAAAGAAAGTGCCTGTGGAAATGAACCTACTATTGGCAGTAACCAGAAACTCAAGCGACTCTGCTTCAGCCTTTCCAGTAGTTGGGATTACAGGCATGTGCCAGCACATCCAGCTAATTTTTTTTATTTTTAGTAGAGACGGGGCTTTGCCATGTTGGTCAGGCTGGTCTTGAACTCCCAACCTCAGGTGAACCGCCCACCACAGCCTTCCAAAGCACTGGGATTACAGGTGTGAGCCACTGTACCTGGCCAGATACTGGCTTTTCTTTGACCCTTCCCTTACAGTTTTTGAAGATAAAGCACAAAATAATCTTCTCTGAAGATACTTGATAAAAATTCCCCCAAAAACAAAAACACATGCTTTTTTGGTAGCATGTGTTTTTTTTTCTATTTTTGGTAGCATGATGTGCCACTGAGAGGTGGAAAGGGTGCAACAACCATGAGATCTCTTGGAAATGCTTCCCCAGAAAGGCAATTTCATGAATGAGGTCTTCCAAGCAAATGACACCAAACTTCCCCAAGTGTTCCTCAATTACTGTGTTGTCTGTCAGAGGGATGGTCTTATTTTTGACCTTGGCTTGTCCATGTTTCAAAATGAGTTCCTGGACAAACTTCAGATTTGGAAATCCCTAGGTCACCTACAGTTCCATTATACGTAGCATTTTTAGGTTCTGGGGGTGACTTTTGCAAAGATACCACTAAAATTTTTCTTTAGGTGAAGTCTTGCAAAGGTTCTCTGCATTAGTAAACTCACACCATCAATCCTTTCTATGCATACAACAAAGGCCAAGGAATGTGAGGTTGAACTACTAGTCATCTCACATGCACCTTGTCACTTTTCTGCTGCCAGGAATCATATAGGAATGATTCCAGTCACTTAACCCTGAGCCCTTTTCCTTTCCTCTGCTCCTTCTTTGCCAAAAGTGCCTGCTTTGCCTGGGTGCCTTTGAAGGCTTCATAAACTTTCCTTTTTTTCAGGAGATTTTCTGGAACCAAAGGGATTTTTCTTTGCTCTTGCTCCACCATCTTTCTAGTATTGCAGCTACTCTGTTTTTCTATTTTTTAAAGTTATGAAACTATGCAAAATAGCCCATAGATAACGAATTAAATATATATTCACATGATTAATTACTACCTTGAAATAAACTTTCCAAGGTGTTTGAGTTCATGATCAAAGGCAATAAATTGTCTCAAGATAGTGTAACTTAAAAAAAAATGTGTTTACAATGGTCCTTATAGAAAATATCACTTGTGCTCTTATGTTTAGGAGATATTCCTCAGACTCAGGAGCTGACTACTCAGTCTCTTCATTGCCATCTTTATGTCATTGTTTCTCAGTGTGTAAATGGCAGGATTCAGGATGGGTGTAATCATAAAGTCCAAAATGGCCAGAAATTTATCCACTGACGCTGAGGGAAATGGCCACATATAAACAAAGATGCATGGTCCAAAGAACAAAACCACCACGATGATGTGAGCTGAAAGAGTAGACAGGGCTTTGGACAAACCACCTGAAGAGTGTTTCCATACAGTGACCAGGATGAAGACATAGGAGGTAATCAATAAAAAGAAAGTGATTGTGGAAATGAACCCACTATTGGCAGTAACCAGGAACTCCATTCTGTAGCTGTCTATGCAGGCAAGTTTGATAAACCAAGGAAGGTCACAGTAAAAGCTATCTACTTCATTAGGACCGCAAAAAGGTAAATGGACAACAAAAGCCAACTGGGATACTGAGTGAATGAGACCAACAACCCAAGCACCAGACAGAAGCAGAATGCACATCTGTGAGTTCATGATGCTCAGGTAGTGAAGGGGCTTACATATAGCCACATATCTGTCAAAAGCCATAGCTGTGAGTAGCACCATCTCAGAGCCACCCAGGACATGAAGGACAAATATCTGGATGATACACCCCTGGAATGATATGGTATTGTGTCCAGAGTACAGGTCAGAAATCATCTTAGGAACTGTTAAGGTAGAAAAACAAAAATCCATAAACGAAAGGTTGGCTAAAAGGAAGTACATGGAGGAATGTAAATGAGGGTCATAGCTTACTATAAACACAACAAAGAGGTTCCCTACAACAATTGCTACATAAAACACTGTAGAGACAGCAAGGAGGAAATGCTTCATTGGTGTCAATGTAGAAAGTCCCAGCAACACAAATTCAGATACCTCAGTGTAATTTACTTCATTCATTGACTTCGCCTTTTACTACCTAAAAGACTGAAAACAAAATGACAAAAAGGAATTTATCAGAAATAAATATTTGTAAAATGTTTAAGCTGTTTTAAATTCAGTAGTAAAGAAAAAGAAACCTCATAACTACAAAGTGTTGAAAAATTCATGAATTTTCTGTGACATGGATACCTGGGTGAGAGAAAAAAAAGAAAAAGAAAGAAAAAAAAAGAAAAATTCATGCATTCATTTATCCACTCAACTAATGTTTCTAATGAGCATCTAGTATATGCCAGGAACTATGCCAACTTCTGAGGTCGAACTATGCCAACTTCTGAGGTCAAACAATGATTCTAACTTCAGATGGAGCAAGACATTAATAGCCATAACTATAGATATACTCTGATAATTGATTTTAAGAAAAACCATAGACTGCTATGAGAACAATGTGATGCATCACAGTGGTGCTTGCTCAGACTCTGCTATAGGGAATTACTACTGAAAAGTGAGAAGAGAAGTCCAGACTTTGGAAATGCCCAGTGCAAAGACCCTAAGACAGGAAAGCCAGTGGAGTAAGAGGCTGAACAACTGAAATTAGCATAGAGTGACTGGCCAGTCTTAAAATCTTGTTTCCATTATAATAATTTTGTTTTTTTATCCTAATAGCAATAGAAAATTACTGAAAACATTTTAAGCAGTAGCTTGGTTATATTTCTGCTTTAAATGGTCACAATGTAAAGAATGGAATGAAAGGACTAGGGAGAGCTTAAAGTAACTTATCAGGAACTACTGAACAACCGTATCAACATCAGGTGAGCAGGATGAATTATTAACCAATAGTGTTAGCAAAACAAATAAAACTGAGAAACAAATAGATCTTTGCGTCTGAACACAAACTCAGATAAGTTTCAAATTGATATTTAAATGAAAGAAATAGGAAGAAGTCAAAGGAAGTATCTGAATACTTGGAGAACCATTAGGTTAAAAAATTTATTGTAAACATATACCTATATTCATAAATATAATGGAGGAAATAATTGATAGTATGCAAAAATATTAAAATAGAAATATATTGGATATTCAGATAAATATAAAGATAGTATATACAGATATACATACGTTTTATATGAGAATATAAGCACTATAAAAATAGCATAAATTGTTGAAAATGGTTGTAAAAGATAAGACAGATGATTGATACCTTTAACATAAAATTAGTTCTTCCAAATAATGAAAAAATATGGTAAACAGTTTAAAATGAGGAAAATATACAAAGATCATTGACAGAAGGAGAAATCAGGACAGTAAATAATCATATTAAAAGTAAAACACTAGTAATCCAAGATGTGTAGATAAGATAGCATGAAGTGTTATTTTGTGCATAACGATTTGTCAAATTAAAAAAAAAATCAGTGATTTACTATGAATGAGGCTTTGAGGACACAGACATTCTCAAATGCTTAAGAGAATAGTGCAAATTAATACAACGTCTCTAGAAGGCACTAAGTAGATATCAGAGGTTAAAATTTTTCCTTAACTTATAACTAAGAATTACACCTTAAGAACATTACTTTAGGTAATAACAATAGATGAGCTAAAAATGTAGCTACAAGGCTACCTATTATACCACTGTTATAGAGAATTAAAACATACATGGTACTTCTAACTGAAAAAAGCATTCATTCTTTTATGGAGAAACAAAAGTCAATTCACAGAAAGACATTGCTAAGTCCTAGCCATAGCAATCTGACAACAGAAGGGAATAAAAGGCATCCAAATCAGAAAAGAAGAAATAAAACTATCTCACTTCACTAATGATATGATTTTATACCTACAAAATCCTAAAGACTCTGCCAAAAGGCTTCTATAACTATAAATAATTTTAGTAAGGCTTCAGCATACAAAAATCAATGTACAAAAATCAGTAGCATTTCCATACACTAATAACGTCTAGGCCAAAAGTAAAATAAAAAACACAATCCCATTTATAATTCTATTTTTATAAAGAAAATAAAATACCTGAGAATACAGTTAACTAGGGAGGTGAAAGATCTCTACAAGGAGAACTACAAAACACTGGTGAAAGTAATCACAAACAATATAAATAAATGGAAACACACTCCATGCTCATGGATTAGAAGATTCAATACACTAAAATGGCCATACTACCCAAGGCAATTTACAGATTCCATGCTATTCCTATTATATTACCAATGTCATTTTTCACAGAATTAGAAAAAATTTTGAAACTCTCATGGAATCAAAAAGAGTACAAATAGCTAAAGAAATTCTGAGCAAAAAGAGCAAAGCCAGGGACATCACACTACTTGACTTCCATCTATACTATAAGGCTATAGTAAACAAACAAAACAGCATAGTACTGGTACAAAAACAGACACATAGACCAATGGAACAAAATAGAAAACTCAGAAGTAAAGAGGCACACTTACAACCATCTGATCTTTAACAAGGCCGACAAAAACAAGCAATGGGTAATGAACTTCCTATTCAACAAATGGTGGTTGGATAACTAGCTAGTCATACGCAGAAGAATGACTGTACCCTTACCTTTCATCATATATGAAAATTAAGTCAGGAGAATTAAAGATTTAAATGTAAAACCTCAAACTCTCAAAATTCTACGAGAAAATCTATGAAATATCCTTCTCGACACTGGCCTTGACAAGAATTTTTGGCTATGTTCCCAAAAGCAACTGCAATGAAAACAAAAATTGGTACGTGAGACAACAATTTTTAAAAACAAAAATTGATAAGTGAGAAAACAAAAACTGATAAGCAATTTAATTGACAAAAGAGCTTCCGCAGAGCAAAATAAATTATCAATAGAATAAACAGACAACCTACAGGATGGGAAAAATGGGAAAAATATTCATAAACTGTGCATTCAACAAAGGTCTAATATCCAGAATCCATAAGAAACTTATATAAATTGACAAGCAAAAATCAACCCCATTAAGAAATAGGCAAAGAACACATGAACAGATACTTTTCAAAATAAGGCATACAAGCAGCCAAGAACTGTATGGAAAAAAAATGCCCAGCATCTCTAATCATAAGAGAAATGCAAATCAAAACCACAACGAGATACCATCTCACACGAGTCAGAACAGCTCTTACTAAAAAGTCAAAAAAACAACAGATACTGGTGAGGCTGCAGAGAAAAGGGAGAGCTTACACACTGTTGGCGGGAATGTAAATTAGTTCAGTCACTGTGGAAAGCAGTTTGGAGATTACTTAAAGAACTTAAAACAGAGTTACCATTCAACCCTGCAATCCCATTACTGACTATATACTCAAAGGAAAATAGATTATTATACCAAAAAGACATATGCATTCATATGTTCATTATTGTGCTATTCACAATAGCAAAGATATGGAATCAACCTAGGTGCCTATCAAAGGTGGATTACATAAAGACAGAGTGGGAACACGTACGTCATAGAATGCTATACAGCCATAAAAAAGAATAAAATAATGTCCTTTGCAGCAACATGGATGGAGCAGGATGCCATTCCTAAGCAAACTAATGCAGGAACAGAAGACTCAACACTGCACAGTCTCATTTATAAGTGAGAGCTAAACGTCGAGCACACATGGACATAGACATGAGAACAAGAGACACTGTGGACTATTAGAGGAAAGAGGGAGGGGGCATGGGTTGAAAAACTACCAATAGGGTACTATGCTCACAACCTGGATACAATATACTCATGGAACAAACCTGCATGTATCTAAAACAAATCTCCACTGTATCTGAAATAAAAGTTGAAATGTAAAAATAAAAAAAAAGTTAATAAAGTATATTTGAATAGAAAGAAAAAGATAAAATGTATAGGAAATTTATTTTGAAATTTTGTCTTTAGTGTTTATCAATAAATTGTTAATCTCCAAGCTTATATGTATTATTGGTTTGAACCACATAAAATTATTCTTTCGGTAGGTCAAAAAATGATCAAATATCAGTTTTACAGACCTCAATCTAATATGTTGACTTTTTTCTTACATAATTTTTAAAACCACTTTATCTTTAAGCTTCAAACATTACTGATGATGATTTCTCAACCTGAATTGAATACCATGGGCTTCCCAGCTGTAGAATTACCAACACAGTTTCCCTCAAGCCCACACCACTTGACTTTCTCACGTCCTAGGCTCCCACTGCACTACTTCAGAAGGAGAGCAGCATGAGCTGGTGGGAGCACCATGCACAATGGATTTGAGGGCAGTCAGGTCAAACAGGACTGGATATCCTAAGTGTCATATGTGTGTGTGTGTGTGTGTGTGTATATCTATATCTCCTAAGTGTTACAGACATGGAGCAAATATTGCAGCCAAAAGAAAACACTGCAACAGAGATGCCAGGAGGTCCTGCCACAACAGCACTGGAGGGAGAATTTTATAGTCAATAATTGATGAAAATGGAGCAGAATTAGGCATGAGAGAATGACAATGGATGTGACTTGAAAGGGAACTACAAATCTCTGAAGGTTTTGACAATGTTATATATAGATTTTAATATATATGTATAGATTTTAATATATGCATATTCTAGAATATGAAAAAAAGCTCAGTATCTTCCCCAAAGTGTAAGATGAACAAAAAACAGTTTAAAGACCAAAATAAAAACCAGGGAAGAAAAAGTAAAGACAATTTTTTTTTCCTAAGTGGTAGAAAAATGGGTGATTTGTCTGTTTTCCTCTTCTTTATTTTCTAAATATAAAATTCCATGTTAATAAAACTGTCATCCTTTGATAAGTTTAATGGGAAGGTTAGGTATGACAGTGTCATCAGTCACAACATTATGATTAAGAAAAAGTCAATGTGTTAACTCCAACTCCACAAGATCTAATTTGAAAAAATGGGAAGGCATGCGCCGGTAACTCACAACAGAAACAACAGCACGTACAAATGGCCAACAAATACATTCATACGTTCATTTGCAATGAAGAGCTTCATTGTTTTCTGTTTTGTCAATCAACTGCAAGAGACAGAGAGAGAAATAGAAAAAGAGAAAACAGTGAAAGAACAAAAATTTCCAGTATTTTCAAAGTTTTAAAACAAAAGTGATTCTTGTACAATTTTTTTTAGAATTTTTATAATTTGATTTTTTTAATTAAAAAATACAAGAAAAAAATAGTACAACGAATACACACATAACCGTTTAAGAAATTATAAATTGAAAATATTTAATATAACTTAAAATGTACGCATCTATTTTTAGACATGCTAGCACAGAAGTAAAATGTAAATAGAATATATATATTGTACATATTTACATATAGTTTTTGACATGTCAATAGCAAGCATTAATCATAATATATTACATGTATGTAATAAAATATTATGAAGCTATTAAAATCAACTAAATGGTTCTACATATACAGATCTAGAAAAATTTCCAATTTAAGTGACAAATGAGAGAATGCATTATAAAATTAGTGAAACTCTGTGGGTGTGCTTGAATAAAAAAATTCTCCGAGAATGCACACCAACTATTACCAATGGTGAATCCTAAAGAGAAGAATTATATATGGTCTATATTTCTGTATTGTTTAAATAACCTAGGGAGAGAGATCATCATGGTAGACTGGAAGCAGGACTAACTTGCAGCTCTAGACAGAGCAGGCTGCGGAGGCTCGCACTGTAAATTTTAACTCTAGATCGGCTGCAAGAACAAACCAGCAATCCGGAGAGGACCCACAGACCCTCTGAAGGAGGCGAACTGCTCCTGCAGATCGGGAAGACACTCCAAATACTGTGAGTGCTACAGGAAGCCGCAGCAAGGCCCTGGGAGCTCTCTGGGTCCCTTAGCAGGCGGTTCCTGTCTGGCACCACAGTGATCCATCAGGAGGGTGGCCAGAGGCTCAGGGGATAAAACTCTACAGGGAGAAGGAAATCTCTAGCTGAACTTCGTAAAAGTTTGAACGAGGTGAGAAACGGGGAGGAAGGGGGCTTAAACTTTTTACTTTTATATGGTTTAGTTCCACTGAAATATTTTATAATGAGACTTTTGTTTTATAAATATAAATGATTGACCACTTATTCAATCTTAAAATATTGAATAAATAACCTAAACCAACCTTGCATTGCTTTTGACTTAAAAATAGACTTTTTAAGTATAAAATAAGAGGTTCAGGATGCACAGCCTGCAAATTCAACGTAGTCATGTCAATGCCATTCAAATAAGCATTTGAAAATTAAAATACAATTTTACAAATGTGAGAACATTTTCTGTTTTCTCTTAAAAAAAAATCACAGCTTTCACTTAACAGAAAATATTCTCAGTAAGGAATTCATCGCCAAGATAAAACCTCACATTGCTGAGCAATCTATTGCTAGTGTCTTTACAATGTATCTGTTATTTAGTTGGTATGTATTGGTAAGGAAAGATATGAAAGGCAAAGGAAGACTAAGGGTGGAGAGAAAAGGGACAGGAGCAAGTGAAAAGAAATAGGAGACAAGAACAGAAGCAAGCAAGAAAGGATATCATAAAGGTTAAAAGGGAAGGAGTCAAAAAGCATACCAATGGAGTATTTCCTTAGTCTTCTTTTGCCTACTCACTGCTTAAAATCCCTGAGACTTCTGCCTTCAAAACATCTCATGATGTCAGTAAAGCTCAGGAATCTATATACACCCATTTCCCCAGCTTCTCATGTGGGCTCTCCACATCACAACCTGATGAATTACAGGAACACTCCTTGTTCTTTCATGACTGTTCAGGCTCACTCATGAAATCTTTTTGCTCTAAAGCAATTCCTGACCTTTTTATTTAGCTGATTGTCATTCTAAAATTCTGTCTCATGCATCAATTCATCAAAAATGTCTCCTTCTCTACCCCAGTCTGGGGTAGATATTACTCCTCTATGCTCTCACATCATGTTTTCAAATCTTTTATATTATCTACTTCATAATATAATTTACAATTAC
Source organism: Sapajus apella (assembly GCF_009761245.1). NCBI lineage: Eukaryota > Metazoa > Chordata > Mammalia > Primates > Cebidae > Sapajus > Sapajus apella. The sequence continues at coordinate 7,906,561 of NW_022437062.1, forward strand.
TAGTTTCTCTTTCTCCCTGGTTAGGTGTATAAGTTTCTTGAGAGCAAGGACTATATTTTATTTATAAATCCTAGCCCACAGTAAGTGTTGTAAATTTGAGAGAGAAGCAGGTGATTGAATGGATGTAGGTATGAATATGTATATAAACAGATGGATAATTGATAATAATGGTTTCTTGGTAAAGAATGTTTATACTATGTCTTAATCCTTTAAAAAATTGATGCCAATAGAATTATGTAAAAAATAATTATAGGCTGGGCACGGTGTCTCATTCCTGTGATCCCAGCACTTTGGGAGGCTGAGGCACGCAGATCTCGAGGTCAAGAGACTGAGACCATCCTGGCCATCATGGTGAAACCCTGCCTCTACTAAAAAAACAAAAATTAGCTGGAAGTGGTGGCACATGCCTGTAGTCCCAGCTACTCGGGAGGCTGAGGCAGGAGAATCGCTTGAACCCGGGAGGAAGACGTTGCTTTGAGCCAAGATCACGCCACAGAACTCCAGCCTGGCATCAGAGTGAGACTTCATGTCAAAAATGAATGAATGAATGAATAAATGATAACTGTTACTCTAGAAATTATCACACACCTATGACAGGTCTGAGGCAATTCACAGTAAAACCAGTTTCCAAGGTCATTGCTAGTTCCTACTGAAATATAATATAATCTAGACCCACAAATTTCCTTGTAAACCAAAACACAATCTAAGCATATGGAGCAGTAGAAAATTCTAACTTTTCCTTGGAAAGACTGGCATGAGGGGTTGTTCAATAAATGCTTGTCGAATTGAAAAACAACAATGGAGATGAGAAAGATATTTTTAGTGTTGTGGCATAGGTACTATGCATTACCGTATAAAGAAAATACCTGGCAATTTTAGTAGGCTGTTGACTTTAGCTGTACCATCCCCCACTTATCTGGCCAAAAAAAAAAAAAAAAAAAAAAAAAGGGCCAGAATGTAGTTTCCACTATTATTGGATCTTTTAACAAACGTTTTCCTCTTGATGTTATAGTGCTTCCCACAATGGCTCCAGTTCTAACAACAACCTAGCAACAACTTTTGGTGATCACTTTATGACTTGTAATCTGAATCCCTAGGTCACTTATCATGGGAATTCTACTTTTGAATTTCCATGGTGTTAAAGGAAAAAATATTTAGAAGCTTGAATAAGAAAGTAAACGGAAAACAAAGGAAATTATGTCTAGTAACGTATAACAGCAAAATATCTTCAAGGAAAAATCAATATCTGATACTTTTAATGTCTATTTATAAATTAAACACCATTTAATGAAAAAAGAATAGCTCTTAACAAACTCATTAAATAAGCATCATTTAAAATTGTTTTGGAAGCACATGCATGAAATAGCCTCAGAAACACTACCTGCTTTTTAATCTCATGTATGCAATTAGCATCCCTATTTGAGAGATGCTAATATTAAGTAACACGCTCATTAAATATATTGGCAATGATCATTATACTAGGGTCATCAAATATTCAAACTCAATTTTTTAAATTTCAAAATCCATGGTCGTAAACACTATAACACATTGCTTCCTTTTTATGTAATTTACAAACAGAAGTTCACAGACCTATTTAGCTTTAAAATTTTCTGAATAGTTTTATGTATATTACCCCATTTACTAATTTTTTTAATTGTACTTTAGGTTCCGGGGTACATGTGCAGATCATGCAGGATTGTTGCATATGTACACACATGGCAATGTGGTTTGCTGCCTCCATCTGGCATTTCTCCCCATGTTATCCCTCCCCAGCATCCCCACTCCCCCACTGTCCCTCCCTTGGCCCCCTAAACAGAGCCCAGTGTGTGATGCTTCCATCTCTGTGTCCATGTGTTCTCATTCTTCAACACCTGCCTATGAGTGAGAACATGCGGTGTTTGATTTTCTGTTCTTGTGTCAGTTTGCTGAGAATGATGGTTTCCAGATTCATTCATGTCCCTACAAAGGACATGAACTCATCATTTTGTATGACTGCATAGTATTTCATGGTGTATATGTGCCACATTTTCCTTGTCCAGTCTATCACCGATGGACATTTGGGTTGGTTCCAGGGTTTTGCTATTGTAAATAGTGCCACTATGAACATACATGTGCATGTGTCTTTATAATAGAATGATTTTTAATCCTGTGGGTATATACCCAGTAATGGGATTGCTGGGTCAAATGGAATTTCTATTTTTGGGCCCTTGAGGAATCACCACACTGTTTTGCACAATGGTTGAACTAGTTTATACTCCCACCAACAGTGTAAAAGCGCTCCTATTTCTCCACATCCTCTCCAGCATCTGTTGTCTCCACATATTTTAATGATTGCTATTCTAACTGGCATGAGGTGGTATCTCAATGTGGTTTTGATTTGCATTTCTCTAATAATCAGTGATGAGGAGCATTTTTTCATATGTTTGTTGGCCTCATATGTATCTTCTTATCTTCTTTTTCTAATAATCCGTGATGAGCATTTTTTCCTATGTTTGTTGGTCTCATATATACCTTCTTTTGAAAAGTGTCTGTTCATATCCTTCACCCACTTTTGAATGGGTTTTCTTTTTTTTTTTTGTAAATCTGTTTTAGTTCTTTGTAGATTCTGGATATTAGCCCTTTGTCAGATGGGTAGCTGGCAAATTTTTTTTCCCATTCTGTTGGTTGCCGTTTCACTCTAATGATTGTTTCTTTTGCTGTGCAGAAGCTCTTTAGTTTAATTAGATCCTGTTTGTCCATTTTGGCTTTTGTTGCCATTGCTTTTGGTGTTTTAGTCATGATGTCCTTGCCTGTGCCTATGTGTTGAATGGTGTTGCCTAGGTTTTCTTCTAGAATTTTTATAGTGTTAGTTCTTATGTTTAAATCTTTATTCCATCTAGAGTTAATTTTTATATAAGGTGTAAGGAAGGGGTCTAGTTTCAGCTTCCTGCATATGCTAGCCAGTTTTCCCAACACCATTTATTAAACAGGGAATTATTTCCCCATTGCTTGTTTTTGTCCAGTTTGTCAAAGATCAGATGGTTGTAGATGTGTGGCACTGTTTCTGAGGCCTCTGTTCTGTTCTATTGGTCCATATTTCTGTTTTGGTACCAGTACTATGGTGTTTTGATTACTGTGGCCTTGTAGCATAGTTTGAAGTCAGGTAGCATGATGCCTCCAGCTTTGTTCTTTCTGCTTAGGATTGTCTTCGCTATATGGGCTCTCTTTTGGTTCCATACGAAGTTTAAGGTGGTTTTTTCCAATTCTGTGAGGGTCAATGGTAGCTTGATGGGGAGAGCATTGAATCTATAAATTACTTTGGGCAGTATGGCCATTTTCACAATATTGATTCTTCCTAACCATGAGCGTAGAATGCTTTTCCATCTGTTTGTGTCCTCTCTTACTTCCTTGATCAGTGGTTTGTAGTTCTCCTTGAAGAAATTGTTTACATCCTTTGTTAGTTGTACTCCTAGGTATTTTATTCTCTTTGTAGCAATTGTAAATGGGAGTTCGTTCATGATTTGTCTCTCTGTTTATGTGTTGTTGGTGTATAGGAATGCTTGTGATTTCTGCACATTGATTCTGTAACCTGAGACTTTGCCAAAGTTGCTTATCAGCTTAAGGAGGTTTTGGGCTGAGATGATGGGCTCTTCTAAATATACAATCAAGTCTTCTGCAAATAAGGACAATATGACTTCTCTTTTCCTAATTGAATGTTCTTTATTTCTTTTTCTTGCCTAATTGCTCTGGCTAGAACTTCCAATACTATTCAATAGGAGTGGTGAGAGAGAGAATCCTTGTCTAGTGCCAGTTTTTAAAGGGAATGCTTCTAGTTTTTGCCTATTCAGTTTGATATCGGCTGTGGTTTTATTGTAAATAGTTTTTATTATTTTGAGATATGTTCCATTGACACCTAGTTTATTGAGAGTTTTTAGCATAAAGCATTGCTGAATTTTGTCAAAGGCCTTCTCTGCATCTACTGAGATAATCATGTGGTTTTTGTCTTTGGTTCTGTTTATGTGATGGATTATGTTTATAGACTTGCGTATGTTGAACCAGCCTTGCATCCCCAGGATGAAGCCTGCTTAATCGTGGCGAATAAGCTTTTTGATGTGCTGTCGCAATGGTTTGCCTGTATTTTATTGAAGATTTTTGCATCAATGTTCATCATGGATATTGGCCTATAGTTTTCTTTTTTAGTTGTGTCTCTGCCAGATTTTGGTATCAGGATGATGTTGGTCTCGTAGAAAGAGTTAGGGAGGATTCTCTTTTTTTGTATTGTTTGGAATAGTTTCAACAGAAATGGTACCAGCTCCTCTTTGTATGTCTGGTAGAATTTGGCTGTGAACCCGGACTGTTTTTGGTTGGTAGGCTATTAATTGCTGCCTCCACTTCAGACCTTGTTATTGTTCTATTCAGGGTTTCAACTTCTTCCTGGCTTAGTCTTAGGAGTGTGCAAGTGTCTCCGTGTGCTTTTTAGGAAGCCAGACACAAGCTACCAGGTAGACTTTCTGGTACTAACAGTAATGATCCATCACCAGTAAAACCAAAGGACAGCCTCCTATTCTTGCTGTACTGCATAGAGAAGTGTAAATTAATTTTTGCCCTTAATTTAAATAATATTAACTGGTTAGTAAGCATCAATAATTCTGTTATTGAAAATATTTATGTTTCTCTACTTTCAACAATTTTTACAAAACCAGAAATACAAGGTGGTCATTCAGCCATTGGCATGGTTCAGCAAGTCAGCTACCAGCCCAGTAGCATAGCCAACCATCACGTGCCACTAACAAAAGTCATGTGACTTCTGCAGCAGGAATCTTAGTTTCAATACAAAACTATAGCTACAGGGAGATCTGGCAAGATGGTGTATAAGAACAGCTCTGGTATGCAGCTCTGAGACCAATGCAGATTTCCGATGATTTCTGCATTTCCAACTCAGGTACCTGGTTCATCTAATCGTGACTGGTTAGACAGTGAGTACAGCCCACAGAGGGTGAGCAGAAGCAGGGTGGGGCACTGCCTCATGGGGAAATGCAAGGGGCTGGAGACCTCCCTCTCCAGCCAAGGGAAGCCATGAGGGACTCTGCTACCTAGCCCAGATATTATGCTTTTTCCATGGTTTTTGCAACCTGCAGACCAGGAAATTCCTTGTGTGCCTAAACCACCAAGGCCCTGGGTTTCAGGCACAAAACTGGGCAGCTGTTTGGAAAAACACTGAGGTAGCTGCAGGAGATTTTGGATAGAGAGTCAAGACCCATTGGTGTGCTGTATTCAGGAGACCCATCTCATTTGCAAAGAAACACATATGCTCAAAATAAAGGGATGGAAGAATACTTACCAAGCAAATGGAAAGAAAAAAAAAAAAAGCAGGAGTTGCAATCCTAGTCTCTGATAAAACAGACTTTAAACCAACAAAGATCAAAGAAACAAAGAAGGGAAGTACATATGGTAAAAGGATCAATGGAACAAGAAGAGTTAACTACCCTAAATCTATATGCACCTAATACAGGAGCACCCAGATTCAAAAACAAGTTCTTAGAGGCCTACAAAGAGATTTAGATTCCCACACAATAATAGTGGGAGACCAACACCTTGCTATTATCAGGCAGAACAATGAAACAGAAATTTAACAAGGATACTCAGGACTTGAACTCAGCTCTGGGCCAAGCAGACCTGATAGACATCTATAGAATTCTCCACCCCAAATCAACAGAATATACATTCTTCTCAGCACCATATAGCCCTTATTCTAAAATCGACCACATAATTGGAAGTAAAGCTCTCCTCAGCAAAAGCAAAAAACAGAAATCATAACAGTCTCTTAGACCACAGTACAACCAAATTAAAATTCAGGATTGAGAAACTCACTCAAAACTGCGCAACTACATGGAAACTGAACAACTACCTCCTGAAAGACTACTGGGTCAATAACAAAATTAAGGCAGAAATAAATAAGTTCTTTGAGACCAGTGAGAACAAAGACACAACATACCACAATCTCTGGTATACAGCTAAAGTAGTGTTAAGAGGAAAATTTATGGCACTAAATGCCCACATCAGAGAGTTGGAAAGATCTAAAACTGACTCCCTAACATCACAATTAAAAGGACTAGTGAAGCAAGAGCAAACAAATTCAAAAGCTATCAGAAGACAACAAATACCTAAGATCAGAGCAGAACTGAAGGAGACAGAGACATGAAAAACCCTTAAAAAAAAAATCAATGAATTCAAGAGCTGCCTTTTTAAAAAAAGATTAACAAAATAGACAGACTGCTAGCCAGACTAATGAAGAAGCAGAGAGAATAATCAAATGGACACAATAAAAATGATAAAGGGGAGATCACCACTGATCCCACAGAAATACAAACTACCATCAGAGAATACTATAAATGTCTCTGTGCAAATAAGCTAGAAAATCTAGATGAAATGGTTAAATTCCTGGGTACATATACCCTCCCGAGACTGAACTAGGAAGAAGTTGAATCCCTGAATAGATCAATAACAAGTTCTGAAATTGAGGCAGTAATTAGTAGCTTGCCAACAAAAAAGCACAGGAGCAGGCAGATTCACAGCTGAATTCTACCAGAGGTACACAGAGGAGCTGGTACCATTCCTTCTGAAACTATTCCAAGCAGTAGAAAAAGAGGGATTCCTCCCTAACTCATTTTATTAGGCCAGCATCATCCTGGTACAAAAACCTGGCAGAGACACAACAAAAAAATAAAATTTCAGACCAATATCCCTGATGAATATTGAGGCAAAAATCCTCAATAAAATACTGGTGAACCGAATCTAGCAGCAAAGGAAAAAGCTTATCCACCACGATCAAGTTGGTTTCATCCATGTGATGCAAAGGTGGTTCACCATATGCAAATCAGTCAACATAATCTATCACATAAACAGAACCAATAACAAAAATCACATGATTATCTCAATAGATGCAGAAAAGGCCTTTAAGAAAATTCAGCACCCCTTCATGCTAAAACTCTCAATGAACTAGGTATTGAATATCTCAAAACAATAAGAGCTTTTTATGACAAACCCATGGCCAATATCATACTGAATGGGCAAAAGCTATAGGAATTCCCTTTGAAAACCAGAACAAGACAAAGATGTGCCCTCTGTCACCACTCCTATTTAACATCGTGTTGTAAGTTCTGGCCAGGGCAATCAGGCAAGAGGAAGAAATAAAGAGTATTTGAATAGAATGAGAGGAAGTCAAATTGTCTCTGTTTGCAGATGACATGACTGTGTATTTAGAAAGAGAAGCAAGAGCAAACAAATTCAAAAGCTAGCAGAAGACAATAAATACCTAAGATCAGAGCAGAACTAAAGGAGTTATTTACCCAGTAGTCATTCAGGAGCAGGCTGTTCAGTTTCCATGCAGTTGTGCAGTTTTGAGTGAGTTTCTTCATACTGTGTTCTAGTTTGATTGCACTGTGGTAGGAGAGACTGTTATGATTTCTGTTCTTTTGCATCATGTCAGCAGAAAATCTCCTTAAACTGACAAGCAACTTCAGCAAAGTCTCAGAATACAAAGTCAATTTGCAAAAATCACAGGCATTCCTATACACCAATAACAAGCAAACAGAGAACCAAATCATGAGTGAACTCCCATTCACAATGGCTACAAAGAGACTAAAATATTTAGGAATACAACTTACAAGGGATGTGAATAGCCTCTTCAAGAACTACAAACCACTGCTCAAGGAAATAAGAGAGAACACAAGCAGATGGAAAAACATTCCATGCTCATGGATAAGAAAAATCAATGTCATGAAAATGGCCATACTGCCCAAAGTAATTTATAGATTCAGTGCTATTCCCATCAAGCTACTATTGACTTTCTTCACAGAAGTGGAAAAAAAAAAACCTACTTTAAATTTCATATGGAACCAAAAAAGAGCCCGTAGAGCCAAGACAAAAGAACAAAGTTCCTCTAGCTTTGTTCTAAGCAAAAAGAACAAAGCTAGAGGCATCACGCTACCTGACTTCAAACTATAATACAAGGCTACAGTAACCAAAACACCATGGTACTGACACCAAAACAGATGTATAGACCAATGGAACAGAACAGAGTCTTCAGCAACGACACCACACATCTACAACCATCTGATTTTTGACCAACCTGACAAAAACAAACAATGGGGAAAGGATTCCTTATTTAATAAACGGTGTTGGGAAAACTGGCTAGCCATATGCAGAAAGCTGAAACTGAACCCCTTCCTTACACCTTACACACAAATTAATTCAAGATGGATTGAAGACTTAAATGTAAAACCTAACACCATAAAAACCCTAGAAGAAAACCTAGGCAATACCATTTGAAACATAGGCATGGGAAAATACTTCATGACTACAACACCAAAAGCAATTGCAATGAAAGCCAAAATTGACAAATGAGATCTAACTAAACCAAAGAGCTTCTGCACAGCAAAAGAAACTATCATCAATGTGAACAGGAAACCTACAGAATGGAAAAAAAATTTTGCAATCTATCCATCTGACAAAGGGCTAATATCCACAATCTACAAGGAACTTAAACAAATTTACAAAAAAAAAGCAACCCCATCAAAAAGTATGTGATGGATATGAACAGATACTTCTCAAAATAAGACATTTAGGCAGCCAAGAAACATATGAATAAAAGCTCATCATCACTGGTCATTAGAGAAATGCAAATCAAAAACACAATGAGATACCATCCCATGCCAGTGAGAATGGCGATCATTAAAATGTCAGGAAACAACAGATGCTGGAGAGGATGTAGGGAAATAGGAACACTTTTACACTGTTGGTGGGAGTGTAAATTAGTTCAACCATTGTGGAAGACAGTGTGGCGATTCCTCAAGGACCTAGAAACAGAAACACCATTTGATCCAGCAATCACATTACTGGGTATATCCCCAAAGGATTATAAACCATTCTACTTTAAAGACACATGCACACATATGTTTATTGCAGCACTATTTACAATAGTAAAGACTTGGAACCAACCCAAATGCCCATTAATGATAGAGTGGATAAAGAAAATGTGGCATATATACACCAGGGAATACTATGCACCCATAAAAACGGATAAGTTCATGTCCTTTGCAGGGACATGGATGAATCTGGAAACCATCATTCTCAGCAAACTAACACAGGAACAGAAAACCAAACACCACGTGTTCTTACTCATAAGTGGCAGTTGAACAATGAGAATGCATGAACACAGAAAGAACATCCAGACTGGGGCCTGTCAGGGGTGGCGGGAAGGGGAAGGAAGAGCATTAGGATAAATACCAAATGCATGTGGGGCTTAAAATCTAGATAACAGGTTGGTGGGCGCCGGAAACCACCATGGCACATGCATACCTATGTAACAAACCTGCGTGTTCTGTACATATACCCCAGAACTTAAAGCATAATAAAAAAGTCTATACCTATAGATCAAAATTAAGTAAGATTTTCTTCACCACTACACAAATAAAGCAAATAAGCCAAAGGATACTTTAAATTTCTAGTATGCTTCCATCACTAGAAAAGTTATATTTGATTCCTGTTGTATCTTTGCTTCTAATTGGAGAAAAGTTTATCAGATGATTCTCCTAATCCAGGAAAACTTAGATAATAAGATGTCCCAAGAAACAGGCCATGAGTAGTCTGTCCATAAGTCATGCTTACCAACAACATAGAGCTCTACAGTTGCCCACCCTAGAAGCTACTCTTCACAGTAAATACATTCCACAGTATATTAACACTGTTCAAACAGAGAGTGTATTGTTTGTTTCACTGTTTATGACTATATTTTAGGTCCTAGTTAGATATTGGAATCTGCTTTACTTATAAAAAAGAATCTGATGACAGATGATGATGATTCCAAACTGAGATATATCTTACATTCTATAATAATTTCTTAAGGTCTCCCTTACTTATGTTACTCCTTCACATTCAAACCAAATTTAAGAGGGGTTTAATATCAACTTTCTGTATATACCCACTGGGATGTTCTGGAAGTTTTGTAAAATTTCCAGAAACATTGAAGGTTTCTTCTCAGCTAATTCCTGGGGCTTCTAGACTCTAGAGCAAACTACCACTCAGCACCAAATGGGATGCCTTCTATACAGTCCCAAAACTCCCTAGGATCACAACTCAGGAAGGCCTATTCTCATATCATAATCCGTAATTCTCTAAACAGGAATTTGGTTGCTAACAGTATTGATTGCTAACACTTTATGTTAGGAAAACCTGAATGGACCACATAGAGGAAGTCTCCAAAACACTATAGAAATTATTTGCCATGAAAATGAAACTAAGCCTTTAGAACTTAACAGGGACAGAATGGCACAACAGGAGTCAGAGGAACTTGGACGTGTATTGGTTCCTGCTGCTTTCCAGCTCTGTGGCTTCCAGCAAATTACAATCACAGAGATACACCCTCTCAACAAGATTCATTTTATGGGTTTATTGTGAAAATTACATCAGACAGTGTGAATGAAACTCCTGATATGTGGGATATATTTACATTTTCTGGTTTTTCTTTTTGACCTCCATATATTTTTACTTTCTCTTTAGGAAATGTTCTGTCTTGAAGTATTTGATGGTAAAAATTAACACTTGGAACCTGAAGATTTACCTTTCCCACACTGAACACCTCATTAAATTAACTGCCAGAGTATTCTTTCTCTGGCTATTAACTGTATAGTATTACTAATACTATGTCATTTGTAAAACAACATAAAATATTAGTGACACATTTCAAGGAAAGTAGTGAGGGTAAGAAAGCTGGTATGAGCTTTGGTATAATCCACAGCACTCGGATCAATATGCTTATAAGCATATTCTCATATGAACATTGGCTATTGACTTCATCTTTTTGGATATTATTCTTAAGAAGACTTACATCATTCAATATATACTAAATTGTTCAGGTCAGCAAGCCTACTCTAAGGTATGCAACGAAGCAAAATAAAGACTTGAGTACCATTAAGTGCATGAATGTTCATACAGTTTTATACTTAATTCCTAAAAATTTCATATAACCCAAAAGTCCTAAAGTGGTGAGTATATAATAAATGTTTACATCATATGGATGTAATGAAATACTAGTAGTCACTCATATTTGTAGCTTAAAAATTTGATGTCCTAGAGGTAGTGAATACAATGGTGGGTACTAGAGACTGAGAAGAGTACCAGGGAGAAGAGGATGAAGAGAAGTTGGTTAATGGGTACAAAAATACAATTAGATAAAAGGAATACATTCTAGTGTTCAGTGACACGGTAGGGTGACAATAGTTAACAATAACTTATAGCATATTCAAAAATAGCTAGAGGAGAAGAGTTGCAATGTTCTCAGCACAAATTGTAAATGTTTGAGGCGATGGATCCAATGATCATTACACACTGTATGCATATATCAAAACACCACATGTATCCCGCAGATAGGTACAATTATTATGCATAATTTTTTAAAAGACAGAAAGCAACTACCAATATATGCAACAACATTTATAAATCTCAAGTGAAGAGTGAGGAAAGCCAGACTTGAAAGGAACATACTGTGTCATTCTGGAAATGCAAATCAAAACTACCCAGTGAGATTAGCTCGGACTTGTTAGGATGTCTATTATCTAAAAGAAAAGAGACAACAAGTGTTAGTGAGGTTGTGAAAAAAAGAGAATCCTTTTATATTGTTGATGGAAGTGTCAATTAGTACAACCATGATGGAAAACAGTATGAAGGATTCTCAAAATATTAAAAATAGAACTATCATATGACTCAGCAATTCTTCTGCTGAATATATACCCAAACAAGTGAAATCAGCACCTCATAGAAATGTCTGCAATCCCATCCCATGCTCATTGCAGCATTATTCACAGTAGCCATGACAGAGAAAGAACCTAAGGGTCTATCAGTGGATCAATGGATAAAGACATTGTGCCATCTATCTATCTTTTAATTAATTCCTTTATAGATGTGAATACTATCTCATTTCAAAAGGAAGAATATACTGTCATTTGTGACAACATGGATGAACCTTGAGGATATTATGCTAAATGAAATCAGCCAGATACAGAAAGAAAATTACTGTATGATCTCATTTACATGTGAACCTCCTCCCTCCCCCCAGAAAAGCTGAATAAATAGAAACAGAGTAGAAATGTGGTTATCAGAGGGTGGGAGAAGAAGGAAATAGGGAAAAGTAGGTCAAAGATCACAAATTTGTAGGTAGGTAAGATGAATCAATCTAGAGATGTACTACATGAGGACTATAGTTAATAATATGTATTGCATACTGAAAACCTGCTAAGAAAAAATTTTAAGTGCTCCTACTATAAAAAGGTATCAATGTAAGGTGACAGATATGTTAACTGGTTTGACTATAGCAATCATTTCACTATACATAAACATTTTATTGTACACCTTAAAATATACAATAAAAATAAAATTTCAAAAAGAGGAAAGGCAAACTTACAGGAATATAAAACAGATCAGTGGTTGCCTAAGTCAGGGATATGGTGGTGGGTCAAGCACAAAGAACCACAGGAGATTTGGGAAAATTTCGGGTGTAATAGGATTATTGCATACTCTGATGATATGATGTTTACCTATAAGTCTATGTGTAACTGCAGAACTTATACACTGAAAAGCTTTAATTTTATTACATGTAAATTATACCTTAATAAAAATGAACAAGTATTAAATTAGAAATTATAAAACATAAAATGAAATTAATTTATTGCATTAAGAAAGTTGTATTGTGTTAAGATTCATAGAATTCATGTGCTCCCTCCAGCTCTTGTGGAAACCAGCATTCTTCCCCTCACTTAGTAACAGTGTGCCATGGACAACACCCAGCCTCTTTTATTCTGCTTTCTCATCTGCAAATGAGTCTACATGTTATCATGATTAAATGAGATAGTACTGGAAGGTGTTTTGGAGTTTACCAGCAAGTGAATAATCATTGAGTCTTTATGTTCTCTGACTAGGATGATTATGATTTCTAGATCTTAGGTCACATAATGGTTGGTAGAGCAAGTTCATTTACATGATTTGAGACCTGGAAATGAAAGGGATAAACAAAAGACTGGGAGGGAGGGAGAGAAATCGAGTGAAGGAGGTTGGGTGGTTAGGGACAGTAAGGCAGTAAGGGAAAGATACAGAAGACAAATGAGGACTTAATAAGCATAGCTTTTCAGATGTAATTAATTAAAAATATCAAACAAAAAAAGAGGAGAAAGAAAAATCACCACTGCTATTTGTTGGTATGTACGCTTTCACTACTGATACAAACAGTAACAGAAGGATGCATTCCAAGCATGGCAGTCGTTATATCCAAGAGTGGAAAAGAGTGAGGAGGAGAGACAAAGAGGCTTTCAATATTTTCTCCTACCTAATGAATTGCTTGAATCATTAAATTAGAATGTATTAATATCTTATTTCTTTAATAAAGTTGTGAATTATCACTTAGAAAATGTTCATCATCTGGTTTTATGCTCAAATTGCTAATTTTCAGAGCTCCACTCAAAGAAGCCCTGAAAATAATGAGACCTAAATTATTTAAGTCTTGACATCAAAAAAGAAACAGAAGTTCATGTAGGCCCTTAAGTCATGAGCACCGTGCAGAAGTGCCAATGATGAGCCGGCTGTCACCTTCCCATCCACCTAACTCATCTACTTCTGCTGGAACTGGAACTTTCTTATTTCAATTTTATGACATGGCAGATTCGGGCCAGAAGAGTGTCGTATCCTTCTAATGAACGGAATAATAGAACCATTTTACCTTAACAGATTTATTCAGTTTTAATTGATGTTCAAATGCTGTATATATTTAAAGCATACATTTTGATGAGTTCGGACAAATGCAAATACCTATACTATCATCACCATAATCAAAACAATAATCTGTCCAGCGCCTCCAAAGTTCCCTTGTGTCTCTTTGTCTTTGCTTGTGTGTGTGCTTTCTTGGGTTTGGGGAGTTTATTATTACTTTTGTTTTTGTAGAAACACTTAACATGAGATCTACCCTCTGAACAGATTTTGAAGTGTGCAATACCATGTGGTTAACTGTAGGCACTTTGTTATACAGCATATCTCTAGAACTTATTCAATTTAGTCTTTATACCCATCAAATACCTCCCTATTCTGCCACTTCCCCAACCTCTGGAAACCACTACCGTATTCTCTGCTTCTATGAGTTTTACTATTTTAGATATCTCATATAAGTAGAATCATGCAGTATTTGTCTTACTATGACTGGCTCTTTTCACTCCTTATAATGACCTTAAGTTTCATTCGTGTTGTTGCAAATGGCAACATTTTGTTTCTTCTTAAGGTGGAAAAACACTCCATTGTATATATATACATTTCTAACTGATTCATCTGGTCCATGGACACTTGGGTAGTTTTCATATCTTGGCTATTGTGAATAATTCTGCAATGAACATGGGAGTGTAGATATGTCTTAGATATATTATTTCCTTCAGCTATATATCCAGTGGTGGAGTAGTTTCATAGTTTTGAGGAAATTTCACACTGTTTTCTCTAGTTGCTGTACCACTCTACAGTGCTACCATCAATGTACAAGGGGTCCAATTTCTTCAGCCCATGGCCAACACTTATCTTTAAACTTCCTAATCTTAAATTTTTAGTTATATTTAACTGTTCTAACCCGAACCTAGTATTGAAAAGGTTCGGTGTTACACAATGCCTTCAATCCAGGGAAAGTTGGAAGCTGAGGATCCCTGAGGAAAGCAAAAGTCTTCCCAATACTTGGCTCTGTCTAAAACACAGAGTTGGAAAGTTTCCACCCCAGAGACTACTCTTTACAGTGTATATATGCCAGACTGAGGTGAACACACTGTCGCCAACATTGGTTACTGCAGAAAATAAGTTGGACTTCATTTCAAACTTAGGATAGAATCTTGGGTAAGCTTGATCAGTCAAGAAGGATCTTGTTGCAGAGGTGATTCCTAGATGGTAAGGGTATCACAAGCTCCATTATTTTTGAACTTTTACTTCATCTCATCCACTAATTTAAAACTTTTTTTGTTGTTGTTTTCTATAGCATTTTTCCATACTACCATATGAATCTTAGTACTCTGTTATTTAGTTGATGAGCTTACTGAAACTATTATAGGCTCTTTCCCACCCAGTTAATGCCTAGGATTCCTACAGCAGAGTCTCAAACATTAATTAAAAGCACAATCTTTTAACAATCTCAGAAATTCCCAAATACCCAGGTTTGGGAAGAATGGTTTGTACAGGCTATTCAACTTACCCTGGTACTTTTTAATTTTGGGGGGATTTTGGCTGTTCTATCGTTTGACAAATATAAAAAATGCAGAAAAACTCAGTCACATCTACAGGGTGAAGTACAGTCCAGTTTGAAGACAAACAATGACATAGGAATGATTTAAATAGAAACATAAACTTGTTTCCTATTTTTATTGACCGTTCACATTTATCTGGATTACCTCTTCATAGGACAAATTGCCTTATTTCACAAATCTGGTTAATTTTCTTAATCTTCTCAAAATCAAGATTCCTGTCAGAAAGCTATTTCTAGTAGGTAGTTATATTGGATGCCTTGTAGTCAAACAGACCTCAGCCTATATTGCAGGTTTGCTACTTTCTATCTGCATGACTTGGAGAAATCAAGCTTTCACATCTGGAAAATGACAACAAAAGTTATGTGTATTGAAATATAATGTTTGTAAAGTGCTTAAGAGACAATATGTGTGTACATATTGTGTGATATATAAAATGTGCTAATGGGTCAACTTTTAATTGTCCAGTTTCCAGCCTGAAAAAGGTAAAGGAAAAAGTAGAGAGAAGGAGATAAAAAATGACAAAAAAAAGAGAGAAAAGAAGAAAGGATGAAAGGATAAAAAGAGGAAAAGAGAGAGGGTCCAAGACAAGAGAGAGGAAAGAAGGGAGGGATAGAGGAATTAAATGGAAAAAAGGACTTCGATTTCTGCCTTTTGGAAAATATGAATATTTCCACAGACATCAATTTAAATTATTCAGATGGATAGTTTAAATACACATAAACTTATATTTTATATTTTCTCTCATGAAGGGCAGTCAAGACTAAAAGTAGCTTTCACATATCCATCATTTAAGTTAATCTTAAAAAATTAATCTCTCTTACCAGTGAGAGTCAAGGGCCAGTCAATGTACAAAAATCAGTGGCATTACTCAGGCCAAAAATGATCTAATTTTGCAGAAGTAACTTCTCATGGGGAAATTCAAAATGCAAGGAAATATATAGTGCTATAAATGTATAGTCAACACCTGAGGTCTCTTTTGGAACATAAATGTCATTTCTCAAGTCATTTGTTACAGTTTTTCCTACAGTTTGTCAAGACTGGTTTAATTCAGTGTGCACATACGTATGCACTTAGCAATAAATTCATTTCTGAGAAGTATGTGTTTTTACCATAAGTGTAGCTTTAGTTTCTTGCCCTGGTTTTATCCTAGTAAAATAAAGAATCTCCAAGTAGCTTTATTTTAGAGCTATGCACTGAAGACAAGTCTCTCTGATTCCCTGAAGGAGAGGTAGACTCAAAGCTTGAAGAAGTTATTTATAAAGAACATTTACTACTGATATTTTTTGCCAGATAATTTCTTTTTGATTCCTATAAGAACTGTACTTCCAATGTGTAAAGTTTCTGGCCTACCCGGATACACCTAGTTACTTCCCCTTCTTAGTCATAAGGCTGTACACACGTCTAAATTCAAGCAACATTTGTTTTCAATTTTGAGTTTAGTACAGTGCTAAGATTTCAGTTTTGTACATGAGACATATTGATCTACTCACTAGTACCTGACACTAAGGTCTTTCTATTCTAGAAGTTCTTAGTTCATGTCTTTTTCTTTAGGTCCCATTAAAACCTACTGTACTAAATGGAAGAAGCAAACCAGTCTGCCATGTCTGAATTTATGTTTCAGGGACTCTGTGATTCAAGGGAGTTCCAGACTCTCCTCTTTCTGCCATTTTCTGTACTCTACCTGATGACAGTTGTGGGTAACCTCTTTGTTCTGCTACTTATCATCACTGATCTCCGTCTCCATTCCCCCATGTACTTTCTCTTAGCCAACCTTTCCTTTGTTGATTGTTGCCTTTCCTCAGTAACCACCCCTAAATTAACCACAGACTTTTTAAAGGAAAATAAGACAATTTCCTTTGCAGGCTGCATGAGTCAGATCCTCTGCGTGCATTTCTTTGGAGGGGGTGAGATGGTGCTTCTCGTGACAATGGCCTATGACCGTTATGTGGCCATCTGCAAGCCACTCCATTACTCCAGCATCATGGACAGAAAAAAGTGCATCTGGTTAGTTTTGATATCATGGATCATTGGCTTTGTGCATGCCATGAGCCAACTGGCAATGATTTTGGATCTTCCCTTCTGTGGACCCAGAGTAGTAGATAGCTTTTTCTGTGATATACCTTTGGTGATCAAGTTAGCCTGCATGGATACTCATACTTTGGGAACAGTGATAAATGCTGACAGTGGGACTTTGGCAACAAGCTGCTTCATTCTCTTGCTGATTTCCTATACCTATATCTTATTAAGTCTGCGCCTACACTCTAAAGATGGGGCATCAAAGGCACTCTCTACCTGTACTTCCCACATCACAGTGGTGGTGCTGTTCTTTGGACCCTGCATCTTTATCTACCTGTGGCCACTCAGCATCACTTGGGTGGACAAGTTTCTTGCAGTGTTTTACACTGTAATCACACCTCTCCTGAATCCAGCCATTTATACACTGAGAAATAAAGAGATTAAGAATGCCATAAAGAGACTGTTAAATCAGCATGTGCATTTAAGAGATAATTATTAGATATGTAATCAGAAAATTCACTGTATGCACTTGTTTGACCACATTTTAAACTGTAAACTGGATTATGGATATCTGAATTGATTCATATCTGTAAGCTATTAGTCCAGATGCTTTGTTTTTCCATCATGAAAATATGTTTATGAATCTAACATTTAGATTCTTACCAGCTGAACAAAATAATTGTACCTAAATATTTATTTGTATATGTTCAAAAATTATCAGATGATAGAAATAATTGTAAAAATAATTTCCATAATTTATTAAACAGTACCTATGTTCTCAATTCTGTGCAAAGCTTTTTTACCTAGATTATGCATTACTTACAAAATCACTTTGAATTAGTTATCACTATTTCTATTTTTAAAAATACATGATATATCTATTCAAATTCTAACTTAGCTAGAGAGGGTGCTAATGATATTTGATTGTTCTGCAACTACTTAGAAAACAAAATGATAAATGGATCAAATCATAATATTGCCCGACTCTTTATGACATCATAAAGTTTTCAAGTCCTTTTTAAAGTTCAGGGGTACCTGTATAGGTTTGTTTCATAGGTAAACTTGTGTCATGGGGTTTGTTGTACAGATTCTATCATCACCCGGGTATTTAACCTAGTATCCATTAGTTATCTTCCTGATTGGCTCCTCCTTGCCTCCACCCTTCAGTAGACCCCAGTGACTGCTGTTCTCCTCTATGTATCTATGTGTTCTCATCATTTACCTTCCGCTTATAAGTGAGAACTTGTAGTATTTGGTTTTCTATACCTGCATTAGTTTGCTAAGGATAATAACCTCCAGCTATTTTTATGATGGCAAAGGATTCCATAGTGTAAATGTACGACATTTTTTAATCCAGTCTAACACTGATGGGCATTCAGGTTGATTCTGTGTCTTTGCTATTGTGAATGGTGCTGCAATGAACAAGCACACGCCTGTATCTTTATAATAGAATAATTTATATTCCTTTGGGTATATACCCAGTAATGGGATTGCTGGGTCAAGTGGTAGTTTTGTCTTTATGTCTTTAAAAATCATCACACTGTCTTCCTCAATGGTTGAACTACTTTACTTTCCCACCAATAGTGTGTAAGTGTTCCTTTTACTCCACAACCTTGCCAGCAACTACTGTGTTTTGATCTTTTAATAATAGCCATTCTGACTGGTGTAAGATGGTATCTCATTATGACTTTGATTTGCATTTTTCTAATGATCAGTGATGTTGACTTTTTCATATGATTGTTGACTACATGTATGCCTTCTTTTGAAAAGACAGGTTAATGTCTTAAGCAACACTATTCAGGATATAGACACAAACAGACATTTCATGACAAAGACACAAAAACAAATTGCAACAAAAGCAAAAATTGACAAATGAGATCTAATTAAACTAAAGAGCTTCCACACAGCAAAAGAAACTATCAACAGAATAAACAGGCAACCTACAGAATGGGAGAAATTTTTGTAAACTATGCACCCAAAAGGTCTAATATTCAGCATCTATAAGGAAATTTAACAAATTTACAAGGAAAAAAACATAGGTTTTCAAGTCTTAATTGTTAATTAATGTAAATGTAGTTTTCCTTGAAAATTTTTTTCCCTTAAACACACAGAGGGAAGTGTTGCAATCCTTTGAAACATTCTTATTTCAGTTAAGAAATGAGTTTTATAATTGTAGTTTTACTTTACCTGAAGAAGTAAGATAGCTGTGAGCATGGAGAAGAAGGTTGTATTATTTCAAAAATAAAGAAATTTGTACTGATGAGAAGAATGCCAAGGGGAAACCAATAAAAGCAACACAATACAATTACCCATCATTCACTGCAAAGTTCAGATGAGCTATGTAGTTCTGGGCTATCTACCTAATAAATAGTCTGCTTTCCAAGGACACTTCACCTGACATTCCCTTCCAAAAAATACACGTGTGTGTAATTTTATATATATACACATGTGTATAAAATACATTTAATACATATGAATATAGTAAAATATAGAGAGAAGAAATATGCATATAGTTTGTTTTATTTGAGGGTTAGAATGGGCAAGGACAGTTCCATAACATAGTATGATATTTTAAAATCGCTTATATATTAATGCATATTTCATACCTTTAGATGATGTATATCCTTTGCTGGATAAAATGATATCTACACATATGATAATATCTTAATTTCTAATTTATTCCATGCATAGTGGAACATCTTAACTTTTTGATTCTCATCTCTATATAAACACCTAACAACTTAATAATGACAAACTAATCATCTCTGTGCCAATAAATTAAAGGACTCACAATGACAATATAACTGATCTAACAAAGATCTTTTAAAAAGCATAATCACAGGTTCTCTAAACCAGATCATGGAAGCATCACTCATTTCCATCTACAGACCTGTACAGGGATATACATTGACTTCCTTGAATATTTTTAGATGAAATTATCTCAACTGTGCTTATTGATATAACTCTTCAGTGCTAGGAATCACCATTACTTCAAACGTGATTTGAAGTCTGCATTTAACTTGCTTTCTTGCCTTCCTATGGACAGAATATAATAGCAGGTCATCTTGATGGAGCCCTTGCTAGACTATATAATTTGTTTTTGTAGGCTACAAAATGAGGTCCTATTGCCCATCTAGTTTCTAAGCATATGAATTTGATTTAATCCATCAGCAATTCAATACAAGTCATTTCTCTTTTTTTAACTTTTAGGTTAAGGGGTACATGTGCAGATTTGTTTTATAGATAAACTCGTGTTGCAGGGGTTTGTTTTACAGATTATTTCGTGATCCAAGTACTAAGCTTAGTACTCTATAGTTACTTTTTCTACCTTTCTCCCTCCCTCTTCACACCCTCCACTGTCATGTAGGACCCAGTGTCCGTTCCCTTTTTTGTGTCCATGAGTTCTTATTATTTAGCTTCCACTTATAAGTGAGAACACGCAGTATTTGGTTTTCTCTTCCTGCTTAAGTTTGCTAAGGATAATAGTCTCCAGCTCCATCCATGTTCCTGCAAAAGTCATGATCTTGTTCTTTCTTATGGCTGCATAATAATATTCCATGGTGTATATGTCCCCATTTTCTTTCTCAAATCTGTCATTGATGGGTAATTAAGTTGACTCCAAGTCTTTGCTATTGTGAATAGTGCTGCAATGAACATTCACGTGCATGTGTCTTTAGGGTGGAATGATTTATATCTCTCTGCATATATATCCAATAACGGAATTGATGAGTTGAATGGTAGTTTTGTATTTAGCTCTTTGAGGTATCACCACACAACTTTCCACAATGGTTGAACTACTTTGCACTCCCACCAACAGTGTATAAGTGTTTCCTTTTCTCTGCAATCTTACCACCATCTGTTATTTTTGGACTTTTTAATAATAGATATTCTGACTGGTATGAGATGGTATCTCATTGTGATTTAGATTTGCATTTCTCTAACGATCAGTGATATCGAGCTTTTTTCTTATGATTGTTGGCCACATATATGTCTTCTTTTGAAAAGTGTCTGTGTCCTTTGCCCACTTTTTAATGGAGTTGTTCTTTTTTATGAATTTACCTAAGTTCCTTGTAAATGCTAGATAGTAGGCCTGTGTCAGATGTATAGTTTGCAAATATTTTCTCCCATTCTGTATGTTGCCTGTTTATTCTGTTGATAGTTTCTTTTGCTGTGCAGAAGCTCTTAAGTTTATTTTGATCACATTCGTCAATTTTTGCTTTTGTTGCAATTGCTTTTGGCTTATCCCTTATGAAATATTTGGCAATTCCTATGTCTAGAATGGTATTGTCTAGGTTGTCTTCCTGGGTTTTTATAGTTTTGGGTCTTACATTTAAGTCTTTGAGTTTTTTGTTTTTTTTTAATATATAGTGTAAGGAAGGGGATCCAGTTTCAATCCTCTGCATGTGGCTAGCCAGTTATCCTGGTACCATTTATTAAATAGGGAATCCTTTCCCCATTGCTTGTTTTTGTCATTTTTGTCAAAGACCAGATGGTTGTAGGTGTGTGTTATCTCTGGGCCCTCTATTCTGTTCCATTGGTCTATGTGCCTGTTTCTGCACAAGTGCTATGCTGTTTGGGGTACTGTAGCCCTGTAGCGTAGTTTGAAGTTGGGTAACATGATGCTTCCAGCTTTGTTCTTTTTGCTTAGGATTGCCTTGGCTGTTTAGTGCTTTTTTGGTTCCATATGAATTTTAAGATTGCTTTCTCTAATTCTGTGAAGAATGACATTGGTAGTTTGATAGAATAGCATTAAACCTATAAACTGTTTTGGAGAATATGGCTATTTTAATAATATAGATTCTTATCCATAAGCCTAAAATGTTTTTCCATGTGTTTGTGTCATCTCTGATTTCTTTGAGCATTGTTTTGTAATTCTCATTGTAAAGCTCATTTGCCTTACTGGTTAGCTGTATTCTTAGGTACTTTATTCTTTTTGTGGCAATTGTGAATGAAATTGGCTTTCTGATTTTTCTCTTGGCTTGGCTGCTTTTGAACACTATTTCTAAGTAATTCATTTTTCAAAAAGAATCACAATGGAATTTAAAAATTTTAAAATTTGAACTGAATGATACTGAAAATATAATAAATATAGTATTTATGGTATGCTGCTACAGTCATACTTGCAGTGGCATTATTACTTATATATGGATATATTTTTTAAAAGAAAAGCTGTGTATCAATAACATCAATTTCAAGAAAATTAGCCTACAAAAAGTAGAATTAGATAAGAGCATAAATTATTTTTTATTTTAAAACTTAAAAAATCAACAAAACAAAAAATGATTATTTCAAAAGACTGACAAAATTGATACTACATGAGTAAGACTGATCAAGAAGGAAAGAAAAATGAGACAAATAACCAATTCCAGGAATAAGAATACTACTCGATAGATGCTACAATCTTTAAAATATTGCAATGACATTTTATACAACTTCCATGCCAAAATTTTAATGCTATTATTTTATATTAAACATGAAATAGGAAAATAACTACCAAAAAACTAGCTAATGAAGCAAGAATATCTTAGTAGTCCTATATCTATTAAACAAATTAAAATTACAATTCAAACAGTTGCTGTACCAATTATTGTATCTCTGTTCAAAAACCACTCTTCTTTAGTCAGTTTTCTGAGGCTGAGACTCAGCAAACCACATACTTGTTTCCTATCTGGGTCCATGTTACGCTTTGATAATAAGGCATGCTACAAGGAGACTGTAAGGTTAAAGCAGGAGGAAGGGGCTTACTCTTTCCTGTTTGAGTCTGCTTGCTGTGCCTACTACTTACAGAAATAGTTTGTCCCTATGGCAGGAGCTTAATCCAGGCTATAGATCTTCTTGCAGCTGTAGAACTACTCTCATTGTGCTCTCTTAGAGAGAGAACAGCACCAGCATGCTGCTGCCATGTCTTCAAATTTCAGGGTCACAGACCTATGGTGCTTCCACTCTTGAGTTCAGAGAAACAATTAGTAGCCAAGATCTCTTTCCAAGAGGTCTGAGTTTCAGCTCCATAGGATCCCTTTTCTAAATCGAGAAATTTAAGTAATTCCAATGGGTCTTTCCTTTGTTTCCTCAGCCCTAGAGCTAGTATTTTCTTCCTATAGTTGCTAATTCCCAGATAATTTAGAGTTTTCTTTTCATACTTTCAAACACTTAATTAACATCTATATACTTGGTTAATTCTTATACTAAGTTCTGTCTGTTCAAATGCCAAGTGTTTCTTCTTTTCTAACTGATACCTGACCAATAAAACTTTCCACCAAAAAACAAAAAACAGAAAACTATAGGTCTAAATGGCTTCATTTATGAATACTTTGAAATATATAAGAAAGACAATTTTTTTTAACATTAACTCATCTTGAGAAGAGAATAAGAGAAACCACTTTTTTTGGGAGCCTGAAGTAACAACAGAATTGTGAGAAATATCATCCAATATCCAAACTTTATTAATAATTCAAAGACTTCAGGCGGCTGCAAGGCACAGGTGAAGCAGGGAGAATTCTGAGACCATCAGCATAACTTCCTATGTTTGTTCACCCTGTTTTAGGATGCATCCTGAGCCAAATACAACAAATGAAGACTGGACTATAATGATGCATAATGACATGATTTTCAGAAAGGGAACTAACCTTGATCACGACACATCTTCAATGGTTACTTGATAATTGCGTAGATACCACTGATATTTTCCAGCTGCCTCTACACAATAAAGTCATAACTTCCAGGTTGATTTGCAAGAAACTAGATAGTTTCTTGCTCAACTAGATGATTTCTTGATAAAAGGATTCCATAGATTAAGATGCTTCACCTATTTTTAATAGTAAATACCATCAGGAAGTCTATTTAGCATGTTTGCAAGGGATTTGACTAGGTCATTTCTATCTAGCCTTCCATATTTTCTTTCTGGCAGGGTTTTCATGAAGTAGGGAGAATAGGTTTTAAGCCAGCTGCTAACTCTTTTTGCCTTTTCACTTATAAAGCCAGCATAGATTCAACATGAAAACCAGACAAAGATATAAGAAAGATAAAGTATGGGCCATTCATTCTCATGAACATAGATACAATAATAAGCTAAACAATAACAAAGAAATGGAAACAATATATAATAAGAATAATATGAAAAATTAAGTGCAAGGTTGAACTGACAATTGGAAATCAATCACTAGGTTAAGAAAAAGGAGAAAATATATGAACATCTCAATATATAAAGAAAAAACGTGATAAAGTTGAATACACTTTAATTATAAAAACTCCTAGAAATATAAGCATAAAAAAATTACTCAATCTGATTAAGCAATTTACCAAATATCTCCAGCACAGGTCATAGTTAATGATACAATACTGGAAGCTTTCCCCCACAAAGACTGGGACATGCTTCTTTACAACACTAGTATTTTCTTTCATTAGAAGACCTGGCCAGTTAAGTAAAGGAATGGAGTCCACAATGTAATAAGAAGGGAATACCTAACACTGTATTTAGCTACGGTAGTGTGCCCACCCATACCTTCTTTCAAGGCAGAACTTGCTTTGAGGAGTGTGGTTGGCAGACAGCTACTTTTTTTGTTTTAATTTCCACAACAGCATTTACTCAACCCACATTGTCCCCAAACTGTGCCAACTCAATGATCAACAATAGTGGGTGTGCAAGAGACAGGAAATTCCTGCCCAATGAGGAATTCCTCTAAGGGGACGTTTTTGTCCTGGAACTCCCATCAACCCGGTTGGGACTTTCAGAGCAGTACTGTAGTCTGAGGCCACTCCGCCCAACCCTTCTTCCTTTCCCCTCTCCTTTCACCAAGCTACACTGGCATTTTGTTATGAAGGCTTTCTCTGCCTGCCACTGATCCCTGTCTCCATCCTCATTTTCCCTTTAGCCTTTTTTCTTCACAGATATTTCCCATAAGAAAGCTTTTATATTCTGTCATGGTTGCTGATTCACAGAATACCTGAACTGACAATAATGCATGGTTTGAACACAAAATTATTTGTGAGTAAAATACTAAAAGTGATACCAGATTTTTAGAGGTTATTAAACATTGAAAATGTAACATGTATGCAAACGAAGATGGGGATTAAAATTTATGCTTAGTAGTTGTAAAAGGATGGGGAGAGCTGAAGTTGTAATAATATGCTTATGAAGAAGAAAATATTCATTAAGCTTACAACAAAGGTCAAGGGGGTAAAAAGTATTTCTTTGACAAAAAGTAATCAAACTTTCATTGAATATTTATTTAATATTAATGTATAAATCTAAACTTTCAGATTTCTAAACTATCAGTCAAATAAAACAGATCACTGTTAGGGAAACAGGAATGTGGAAGAACAGGGCGACACCATTTTAAAATCAACTCCAGCCTAGCCTAATAAAAAGAAAAGAGAGAAGAATCCAATAGATGCAACAAAAAATGATAAAGGGGAGATTACCACCAATTCCTCAGAAATACAAACTACCATCAGAGATTACTACAAACAGCTATATGCACATAAACCAGTAAATCTGGAAGAAATGGATAAATTCCTGGACACTTGCACGCTCCCAAGACTAAGCCAGGAAGAAGTTGAAACCCTGAATAAATCAGTAACAAGGTCTGAAGTCGAGGCAGCAGTTAATAACATATCAACCAAAAAATGTCGAGGTCCAGATGGGTTCACAGCCAAATTCTACCAGCTGTACAAAGAGGAGCTGGTACCATTCCTGTTGAAACTATTCCAAACAGTACAAAAAGAGGGAATCCTCCCTAACTCTTTCTATGAGACCAACATCATCCTGATGCCAAAATCTGGCAGAGACACAACTAACAAAGAAAATGGCAGGTCAATATCCATGATGAACATAAATGCAAAAATCTTCAGTAAAATACTGGTAAGCCAATTGCAACAGCACATCAAAAAGCTTATTCACCACGATCAAGTAGGCTTCATCCCTGAGATGCAATGCTGGCTAAACATACGCAAATCCATAAATGTAAACCACCACATAAACAGAACCGAAGACAAAAACCACATGACTATCTCAATAGATTCAGAGAAGACCTTTGACAAAATTCAACAGCACTTTATGCTAAAAACTCTCAGTAAACTAGGTATCAATGGAACGTATCTCAAAATAATAAAAACTATTTACGATAAAACCACAGCCAATATCATACTGAACAGGCAAAAACTAGAAGCATTCCCTTTAAAAACTGGCACTAGACAAGGATGCCCTCTCTCACCATTCCTGTCAACATAGTATTGGAACTTCTAGCCAGAGCACTTAGTCAAGAAAAAAAAATAAAGGGTATCAATTAGGAAAAGAAGAAGTCAAATTGTCCCTATTTGCAGACAACATGATCATATATTTAGAAGACCCTATCATATCATACCCAAATCTCCTTAAGCTAATAAGCAACTTTGGCAGTCTCAGGATACAAAATCAATGTGCAGAAATCACAAGCATTCCTATATACCAACAACAGACAGAGCGCAAAATCATGACTGAATTCCCATTTACAATTGCTACAAAGAGAATAAAATACCTAGAAATACAACTAACAAAGGATGTAAAGGACCTCTTCAGGGAGAACTACAAACCACTGTTCAAGGAAATAAGGACACAAACAGATGGAAAAACATTCCATGCTCCTCGTTAGGAAGAATCAATTTCATGAAAATGGCCATACTGTCCAAAGTAATTTATAGATTTAATGCTATCCCCATCAAGATAGCAATGATCTTCTTCACATTACTAGAAAAAACCACCTTAAGCTTCATATAGAAGCAAAAGAGAGCTCACATAGCCAAGACAATTCTAAGCAAAAAGAACAAAGCTGGAGTCATCGTGCTACTTGACTTCAAACTATACTACAAAGGTACAGCAATCAAAACAGCATGGTACTGGTACCAAAACAGATATATAGACCAATAAAACAGAACAGAGGCCTTGGAGGCAACACCACACATCTACAACCATCCAATCTTTGACAAACCTGACAAAAACAAGCAATGGGGAAATGATTCTCTGTTCAATAAATGGTGTTGGGAAAACTGGCTAGCAGTGTGCAGAAAGCAGAAACTGGAACCCTTCCTGACACCTTACACTAAAATTAACTCCAGATGGATTAAAGACTTAAACATAAGACCGAACACCATAAAAATCCTAAAAGAAAACCTAGGCAAAACTATTCAGGATACAGGCATAGGCAAGGACTTCATGACTACAACAACAAAAGCAATGGCAACAAAAGCCAAAATAGACAAATGGGATCTAATTAAACTCCAGAACTTCTGTACAGCAAAAGAAACATTCATTAGAGTGAACCAGCAGCCAACTGAATGGTAAAAAATTTTTACAATCTGCCTATCTGACAAAGGGCTAATATCCAGAATCTACAAAGAATTAAAACAGTTTTACAAGAGAAAAGCAAACAAGCCCATTCAAAAGTGGGTGAAGGATATGAACAGACAGTATACAAAAGTGAAAAAATGCTCATCATCACTGGTCATTAGAGAAATGCAAAACAAAACTACATTGAGATACCATCTCACCCCAGTTAGAATGGCGATCATTTAAAAACCTGGAGACAACAGACACTGGAGAGAATGTGGAGAAATAGGAACACTTTTACACTGTCGGTGGGAGTGTAAATTAGTTCAACCATTGTGGAAGAGAGTGTGGCGATTCCGCAAGGACCTGGAAATAGAAATTCCATTTGACCCAGCAATCTCGTTACTGGGTATATATCCAAAGGATTATGAAGTGTTCTATTATAAGGACACATGAACACGAATGTTCATTGCAGCACTGTTTACAATAGGAAAGACTTGGAACCAACCCAAATGCCCATTGATGATAGACTGGACAGGGAAAATGTGGCACATATAAACCATGGAATACTATGCAACTATATATCTGTTTTGGTACCAGTACACTGCTGTTTTGATTACTGTAGCCTTGTAGTATAGTTTGAAGTCAGGTAGTGTGATGCCTCCCGCTTTGCTCTTTTTGCTTAGAATTGACTTGGCTATGTGGGCTCTTTTGGTTCCATATGAAGTTTAAGGTGGTTTTTTCCAGTTCTGTAAAAAAGGTCATTGGTAGCTTGTTGGGGATAGCATTGAATCTATAAATTACTTTGGGCAGTATGGCCATTTTCACAATATTGATTCTTCCTAACCATGAGTATGGAATGTTTCTCCATATGTTTGCGTCCTCTCTTATTTCGTTGAGCAGTGATTTGTAGTTCTCCTTGAAGAGGTCCTTTACAACCTTTGTTAGTTGTACTCCTAGGTTATTTTATTCTCTTTGTAGCAATTGTGAGTGGCATTCATTCTTAATTTGGCTCTCTTTAAGTCTGTTATTGGAGTATAGGAATGCTTGTGATTTCTGCACATTGATTTTGTATCCCGAGACTTTGCTGAAGTTGCTTGTCAGTTTCAGGAGATTTTGGGCTGAGACGATGGGGTCTTCTAGATATACAATCATGTTGTCTGCAAATAGAGACAATTTGACTTTCCTATTTCTTTTTCTTGCCTGATTGCTCTGGCTAGAACTTTCAATACTATATTGAATAGGAGTGGTGACAGAGGGCATCCTTGTCTACTGCCAGATTTCAAAGGGAATGCTTCCAGTTTTTGCCCATTCAGTATATTGGCTGTGGGTTTGTCGTAAATAGCTTTTATTATTTTGAGATACGTTTCTTCAATACCTAGTTTATTGAGGGTTTTCAGCATAAAGGGCTGCTGAATTTTGTTGAAGGCCTTCTCTGTATCTATTGAGATAATCATGTGGTTTTTGTCTTTGGTTCTGTTTATGTGGTGAATTATGTTTACAGACTTGCGTATGTTGAACCAGCCTTGTATCCCAGGAAGAAGCCTACTTGACCATGGTGGATAAGCTTTTAGATGTGCTGTTGCAATCGGTTTATCAGTATTTTATTGAAGATTTTTGCATCTATGTTCATCCAGGATATTGGTCTGAAGTTTTCTTTTCTTGTTGAGTGTCTGTTGGGTTTTGGTATCAGGGTGATGTTGGTCTCATAAAATGATTCGGGAAGGATTCCCTCTTTTTGGATTGTTTGGAATAGTTTCAGAAGGAGTGGTACCAGCTCCTCTTTGTATGTCTGTTAAAATTCAGCTGTGAACCCATCTGGACCTGGGCTTTTTTTGGTGGGTAGGCTATTGATTGCTGCCCCAACTTCAGCCCTTGTTACTGGTCTATTCAGGGTTTCGGTTTCTTCCTGGTTTAGGCTTGGGAGGATGCAAGTGTCCAGGAATTTACCCATTTCTTCCAGATTTACTGGTTTATGTGCACAGAGTTGTTTGTAGTAATCTCTGATGGTGGTTTGTATTTCTGTGGCATCTGTGGTGATATCTCCTTTATCATTTTTTATTGCATCTATTTGATTATTCTCTCTTTTATTAATCTGGCTAGTGGTCTATTTTGTTGATCTTTTCAAAAAACTAGTTCCTAGATTTATTTATTTTTAAAGCAAGTTCTTAATGACTTACAAAGAGACTTAGACTTCCACACAATAATAGTGGGAGACTTTAACACACCACTGTCAATATTAGACAGATCAAGGAGACAGAAAATTAACAAGGATATCCAGGACTTGAATGCAGACCTGGTCCAAGCAAACCCAATAGACATTTACAGAACTCTCCACCCCAAATCCACAGAATACACATTCTTCTCAGCACCACATCGCACCTATTCTCTACTCTAGAATTGACCACATAATTGGAAGGAAATCACTCCTCAGCGAATGCAAAAGAACGGAAATCATAACAAACAGTCTCTCAGACCACAGTGTCATCAAGTTAGAACTCAGAATTCAGAAACTAACCCAGAACCGCACAGCTTCAAGGAAACTGAACAACTGGCTCTTGAACGTTGACTGGATAAACAATGAAATGAAGGCAGAAATAAAGATGTTCTTCAAAACCAAGGAGAACAAAGACATAACATACCAGAGTCTCTGGGACACATTTAAAGCAGTCTCTAGAGGAAAATATATAACAATAAATGCACACATGAGAAGCAGGGAAAGATCTAAAATTGACACCGTATCATCAAAATTGAAAGAGCTAGAGGTGCAAGATCAAGAAAACTCAAAACCTAGCAGAAGACAAGAAAAAACTAAGATCAGAACAGAACTGAAGGAGATAGAGACACAAAAAACTCTTCAAAAAATTACAAGTTTTTATGTTCAAAATGATGTGCAAAAATGTTCAAAAACTGGATAAAAATGTAATTTGTAAATATAAAATGTAAGAAGCTGAATGAATTCCAAGTGGGATGAATACATACCTGAATTTAGACCCTTACCACACACTATCCACAAAAATTGTCACAAAATGAATTTAATACTTACAGAGCTAAAATCTAAAATTTTCCATAGACCACATAGCATAAAAACTTTTGACCATGAGTTAGGCAAAGAGTTCTCAGGTAAGACACCAAAAGAATAATGCACTGTAAAATTTGATAACATGGACTACATGAAAACTAGTAACATTTGTGATTCAAAGCAATTCCTATCACATCAATAAAGTGAGAGGAAAAGTCAAAGTGTTAGAGAAAATATTTTCAAACCTTCTATCTGAAAAAGCATGTATTAGGAATATTTAAAGAGCTGCTACTATGCAGAAGTCAACAATCTAAATTTTAAATGAGCAGATTTTAATATACGTTCTCCCAAAGAAGATATAAGAATGGACAGTAAGCATAAGAAAAAAATGTCTGATGTCATGTTATTAGAGAATTGCAAATTACAACCAAAATGAGATATCACTTCACAACAGCAAGAATGCTTACAATAAAAAGATAAGCAATAACAAGTACTGATGGGGTTCAGGAAACTGGAAATCTCACACAATGCTGGCTGGAAGGTGAAATGGTATAGCCACTTGGAGAAAAGTTTAGCAGTTTCTTTAAAAGCTAAACATAAATTTATCATATGACCCAGCAGTTATATTACTAAATATACCTACGAAAAATTAAAACATTTATTTACACAAAATCTTGTATAAGAATGATCATAGCAGAATTATTCATAATCAGCCCAAACTGTTAATAATCCAAATATCCATCACCTGGTAAATGGATAAATGAAATGTTTCATATAAGGGGTTACTCTGCAGCAATTAAAAGGAATAAACAGATGATACCTGTTACCATATAAAAGAATGGCAAAAATGATATGTTAGGTGAAACAAGCTCAGTCACAAAAGGCTAATATTGTATAATTTCCTTTATCTCATGTATCCTGAAAAGGCAAATATATAGAAACAAGAAATAAATTGCTTATTGTCTGGGTCTGGGATTGGGAGTGTGGACTAACTACAAACAGGCACAAGAATTATTTTAGTGTGATATAAATGTTCTAAAATTGAACTGCAATATTAATTAAACAAGCCCATAATTTGCTAAAAATCATTGAATTGTGCACTTAAAAATGTGTGAAATTTACAATGTATAAATTAAACTTGCATAAAGCTGTTAAAAAAATACCAAGTGAAATTTTCCTAATCTGATTTTACACTACTTTTTGGAAATCCCATGGTTTATTCAAATATCCATTCATTATTTCTCAATAATGTAAATTAACAGCATAAAATGACTTATCATCACACTAAACTTCTCAACTTCCCTATAATTCTTTTGTACAAAATATGACAACTTACCCTTGGGAAAAACAATGTAAACAGAAGACTTGGTTTCCATTAGAAGCAATTATGGACTACATCCAGTCTTACTACCAAGTCCTGCTAATTGATTTCCTAATAGTGAACACTATTTATAATTTTTCGTCTTAGGGAAAGGTGGCGATTCAATATCCTGAAGCTGCTGCTGAGTGAACACTGAGCCTGAGCAGGTATGCAGGAAATCTGGTCTTTAACTCCCCAGTGACTGGGCACCGTGCTTTATTCTTTGTGCTCCTGGATCACTTTTCCTCTTTTTATGCCCAGTTTCCTTTTGTTAACATCATTTATTTGAATGACTGCCACATTGTTTTGTATCTTTCTGGTCTCATTTTCATAATTTCAGTGGTATCATGAGATAAATTTCTCTTCAAAGAGCCTTTATCTTTATTAAGCTGATATGTAAAGAGTCCTCATTTTCTGCCGGGCACAGTGCTCACACCTATAATCCCAGTACTTTGAGAGGCCAAGGTGGGAGGATCACTTGAGGCCAGGAGTTTGAGATCAGCCTAGGCAACATAGTGAGACCCCATCTCTGCATGCATATGTATATGTATATGTACACGTATATGTATATGTACACGTATATATATATGTATATGTATATGTATATGTATGCATGGCAGGTGTATTGGCGTGTGCCTGTAGTCCCAGCTACTCCAAAAGCTGATGCAGGAGGATCACTTGAGCCCAGGAGATGGATGATGCAGTGAGCTGTGTTGGTACCACTGTACTACAGACTGGGCAAGAAACTGAGACCCTATCCCTAAAAGAAAAAAAAAGTCATCATTTTCCTATCCCCTTTCTTTCTAATACTAGAATCATGAAAATAAAATGTTATGAGATAGCATATTTGAGATATGTCTAAGTCTTGGCTATTTCAACTGAACACAATCCAG
The DNA here is from genome assembly GCF_009761245.1 of Sapajus apella. NCBI lineage: Eukaryota > Metazoa > Chordata > Mammalia > Primates > Cebidae > Sapajus > Sapajus apella. The sequence continues at coordinate 7,939,451 of NW_022437062.1, forward strand.
CAGGCCAAGCTATCTCTATATTTGGATAGAACTGAATGACCATGTCTTAAAAAATCATAATTACTAAAAAAATACTTGAATACCTATGTCCCAGAATGCTCAGATATTTTCCACATATTAACTCATTTAATATTGCCATGAGGTAAGTACTATTATTATTCCTATTTTGCAGATGAGGAAATTGAGGGACAGAGAAGTGAAGCAACTCACCCAAGGACACATAGCTCATAAATCCAGGAGATGGAGATTCAAAACCAGGTAGTCTGGACCCAGAATCTGTGATGTTAGCCAGAAGATTATACTACTATTTATGAAATTACTCATATCATTTTTCCTGTTTCCCCCACTAATTGTAAACTTTCTTAATAAATTAAAAAATCAGGAGAATACATGGACACATGTGGGGGAACAACACAACACACACTGGGGCGTATCAGAGGGCAGTGGGTGGGGAGTGAGATAATCAGGAAGAACAGCTAGCGGATGTTAGGTTTAATACATGAGTGACAGGATGATCTGTGCTGCAAACCACCATGGCACACGTTTACCTATGTAACAAACCTGCACATCCTGTACACGTACCCCTGAACTTAAAATAAAAATTGACAATTAAAATGATCTATAAATATTATTTGTAAAAATACAGAAAATAAACTAATATTCAGAAAAAATATAAAAATTCCACAAACTAAACACACTGTTGTATTATCTCTAAATATTTCCACATACATATTTACATTCATAGTGTTTTATAATTTTTTGAAATTTATTAAATATTGTATATATTTTTCATATTTATCTTAATTTTTGCTTATTTAATCATGGCCATCAAAAAATTTTGGTTCATAAATTCAAGTACCTTTAAAAATTATCTTCCTTATTAATGTAACAAATAGCTTTTTAGTGGCTTTAATTATGAAATCTATGGTGTTCATTTGAATTACTGAGTCTTCCCAAATATCTGGTGATATTTTCCTGGTCTGCAATATTTTTATAAAATGCTTTGTGTTAGTACTCAGCTGTAATTTGAGAAACTCACCAGATATTTTGTAACGCCTCTCAACATGTAGTTTGAGGCAAAAATATTTTTAAAGAATGCTTTTTCTAGTTTTATTTCACTAGATTTAAGATTTAGTTCAAAATGTGGAATGCCAATGTCACTCTGAGCCGACAGTTGTACAACAGTGGAGTCACTGACTTCCAGATTGTTTTTTGTTTTCTTACCACTGTGCAGGTATTAGTAAGGTCAATTGCCAAAGTCATTTGGCAGAGATCCCCAACAGGGGCTTCTAGGACCCTTATTTTGCTTAACATATCTTTTTGAACTTTCTACTATTAATGTTACTGAAGACTATGCATTAGTGCATACATTATACCAGGAATTGTGGTAAGTACTGGAGCACACAAAGTTCACTAGAAGCTGTTTTTCTTAAAGAGATCATAGTAGAAAGTGAAGCAGTAGTAATATACTTTAGTTATTATTAAAATATACACAATAGAACAGTAGTTCATAGAGAGAAAGTATTTGCTTTGCTGCTGTCTTCCATGAATACTTTAGGAGGAGGCGGTATTTGATTCATGTCTTGAAGGATACAAGGAAAGGCAAGTGACATTTGTACCAATAGTTTTGCCTATGCTACCTCAAATATTGTATCAAACAAAGTAAGTTTTGCTTGTCTCATTTTTTAGACAAAGAAACATTATCAGCATCATTTAGTAGCTTGCCCAAGTGTATATAGCTCTGAAGTAGCTGCAGAGTGGGATGGCAACTAAAATCTATCAGGCCTTAAAGTCAGTGATGGTTCCACTTTCTAGGGACCAGGAATAACATAAGCAAGGGCATATGCAGAGGCAGAAGACATGAAAAAATGTAACTATAGTGTCCAGTTCATAAAGAGTGTTGTGTGACACACATTGAATTTCAAATATTCTTTCTGATAAAACTGAAAGTTAAAATGAGAGTAATATGATATTTTATCTTTAGATAGATCTGAAATCAGAGTACAGAATAAATTGAAATTAGGTGAGATTGGAGACAGAGATCATTTAGGTTTTTTCAGTTGTCAACATGAGAATGTATATAAAAATGAAGTAAAAATTCACAGTGGAAATGAATAAAAGGAAACAAATCTGAGAAATATTCAGGAGGTACAATTGTCCATTTGGGATACAGTGTGAAAGAGAAGACAAAGGTGCTATACAGATTCCTGAATTGGGCCTCTGGGACAAAAGTCATGTTTCCTAAGAGATTTAAATAGGTGATAAAATATTAATACCAGCCTTGCACATTTTAACTTTGAACTACTTATAGTTGTCCATTTATGTGCTCTAGTAGAGTTTTGGGTATACTAAGCTGAAGTCCAAGATTATAGATATAGATAGTTAAAACAATGAAACATATTTGGATGAAAAAAGAACGATATAAAATAGATTCCTGAGTTACATCAACAATCACAGGGTAAGTAGGAAAAAAGAACACATTTATTAGTGAAAGACACAAAAAAGTCTGAAATGTAGCAGAAAAGTTAAGAATGCTGTTATGCAAATATCAGGAATATAGCTGCAACCACCAATGCCTTATTTACAGTCTCATAGATAAACTGGGTTTTTCTCAAATTACAAATTTCAGAAGGTAGAACTTTGCTAGCATCAGTTGAAGACCTTTGAGACCCAGGGTTCCTTTTCTATCTTTTCACATTATCATTTTAATATATAGACTTTAAAAGCTCATGATTGTTGCACCTTTATGCATCACATTAATACTTAATGCAGGAATAAAGGAACCAGAAAAAGAACCTTCTCCAAATGATGTTTAGTATGTTAATCTGGGAAAGAAAATCTTTTACAGAAGACATTGTTCTACAATTCATTGCTCATAACTATATGACATACTCTTCTTAAACCAATCATGGCCAAATGAAATTAGATGATCATGTGACATCCTGAGGCTAGAATAGGGGCCAATCATCCCTCCAAATTTAGAGATCTCTACTGAATACCTAAACAGTTAGGTATTCCCTTGGTAGGAAATGGAGATGGAAGAGGTTTTTGGCTAGGCAACATATTTAGCAATCAACGGCAAAATAAATTTCAAAACAAAGACAGGGGCCAATAGTATCAAACTTGGAGAATAAAACAATGACTAAAAAGTGGTTATTGCACGTGGTATTTTCATATGTAGAAAATTGTGTGCTGTATCCCTAATAACGTCTCTAAAATGATTTTCTAGAGTGGACGCTAGATTATTTTGGCTTGATCAATAAATGAAATGTATAAGGTAAAATAAACTAACCTGTTAAGAGTTTAAGGGAAAAAGGAAAAATCAGAAGGAAACTTCATCTTCCATCCTTGATAGATTTGATTTTTGAAAGGAGAGATTCTTCGATGTGCAACAGATCAAGGGAAGTGAAAAGCTGAAGATGGAGAAAGGTTAATTGCTGCACTAAGATCCTTGGAGAGATCTAGAGTATACGTGGAGATGCCTTGAAGAGCAAGGTGCCATGGTTAGGAGCATGCATTCTGAAGTCCGATAGCTCTGGATACAAGTCCCAGCTCTGTCACTTCATTTTTCTGAGGCTCAGTTCATTCATATGTAAAATAGTCATAATAAAATTGCACCTACCTATGGAGCCATTCAGATGAGCTGACTCAATGTGCTGAATGTAGGAGGCACTCGATAAACGTTACCTGTGACTATTATCATTGTTCAATCACCAGTTGGTATCTCTGATTAATTATCATTGTTATATTTACTTTCTTTTTCTTTTTTTTTTGAGACAGAGTCTTGCTCTGTTGCCCAAGCTGGAGTGCAGTGACACGATCCTGCCTCACTGCAACTTCCATCTCCCAGGTACAAGGAATTCTCCTGCCTCAACCTCCTGAGAGCTGGGACTACAAGGGTGTGCCACCATGCCTGGCTAGTTTTTGTATTTTTAGTAGAGACAGGGTTTCACCATGTTGGCCAGGCTGGCCTTGAACTCCTCACTTTGTGATCCACCTGCCTCGGCCTCCCAAGGTGCTGGGATTACAGATGTGAGCCACCGTACCTGGCCTATAATTTACTTTTCTTTACTATCAGGTATCCAAAAATTTATTTTCTTGTTGAATATAAATCTATTAATTAAAAATGGACCAGAGATGATATATCATAAATCAATTATAATGTTTAAATCCTGTATACCTGAGTTCCATTTAAATTTTAAGAGCCCAAGACAGGGAGTAATGGGATGTGTTCTAGTACTTTTGACTTGGGTGATCTCTATTAGCTTAGCGAAGTGAGAGAATATTAATGGGCTCAAACAGGTATAGGTAAAATAATGTAAAACTAGTGCAAAAGTATTAATAGTTATGACATAAAAGACAGCATTTATGTTGTGGAATAATACCTAGAGAATTGATAAGGGAAATGATACAAAAATATTTTAGAGAAAGAAGAAAGTTTAATTTTGGGATGAAAATTAAGTGGCCCTTTTGGCTCTATAAATTTATAGTCACATATTTTTTCCTCAAGGAGTACTTTACATAATAAATTTGTTGTTAATCTTCCTAAAAAAATTTTAAAATTTTGTGTTAATCTTATCTTTTCAATATTCTTCATTTTTCTACTTCCAATCATACCTTAATTAACAGGGCAAACAGAGAATCTATTTGTTCTAATGATACTTATTCTTTTCCATTTTTATCCTCAGGTCACTTGAAAATCATCTCTTCTGTCCCAATCAATGGGTGGAGTAAATGATTCTGTGATCACTGAGCTTGTGTTACTGGCTCTTTCTTGTTCTACAGAGAAAAAACTTTTTCTCATCTTGATATGCTTTTTACTCTATTTAGGCGTCATCCTGGGAAATCTCTTCATTTTGGTTTTGGTGATTTTTGATTCTCACTTACAGTCCCCTATGTACTTCCTGCTGGCTAACCTGTCCCTCATCGATGTGGGCCTTTCCTCCACCACAATCCCCAAAATAATCTCAGACCTTTTAAATGAATACAATGTCATTTCTTTTCAAAGTTGTATGACACAGGTATGCTTCATCCACATCATGGGAGGAGCGGAAATGGTGTTACTCATGGCCATGGCTTTTGATAGATGTGCAGCAATCTGTAAGCCTCTTCATTACTTGGAAATCATGAACCCTAAAATATGTGTTTCATTTGTAATCACTGGCTGGGTAACCGGGGTGGTGCATGCTGTGTCTCAATTTGCTTTTGTTATAAACTTGCCTTTTTGTGGCCCTAATAAAGTAGACAGCTTTTATTGTGACTTTCCTAAGATTGTAAGACTTGCATGCACAGATAGAGCCAAGTATGAGTTTATTGTTACTGCCAACAGTGGCTTCATGAGCATGGGTACATTCATCTTGCTAATCCTTTCCTATGTTTTTATTTTGATCACCGTCTGGAAACGTTCTTCAGGAGACTTATCTAAGGCATTTGTCACATTGTCAGCTCACATCACTGTGGTTTTTTTGTTTTTCACTCCATGCATGGTTCTTTATGCCTCACCTTCTCCTCCACCATCACTTGATAAAAATCTGTTCATTGTTGACTTTGCTATCACCCCTGCCTTAAATCCTGTCATCTATACATTAAGGAACAAAGACATAAGGGTAGCAATAAAAAGACTGCTCACAAAGAGATCTTATTTTAAATGTTGACCACATCTCTTTTTGGAGCTTTAAAATGATACATCCAACTGCATGCTGGCTTATCTTCACTTAACATCTCAAATTTAGCATATCCACAACAAACTCACCATCTGCCATCTGAAACCTGCTATTGCTTCATCTGTAGACTGTGAGGTCATTACCATTACCATCATATAAATCCATCAAGCTAAGAACCGATATTCTTACAGAGAACAGTATAGTCTACCAAAGAACAATTTAATCTTAAAATTTTGGTTATTTTACAAATAAAGGTATGTAATAACAGTGTTTCTGCTATTTGTAAGGTCTAAATAACTTATAAATTGGTGGTAGTGAATGTCAGTGCCATCACATTGGATTGTCATATATGTCGATCTAGTAGCTTTATTAATTCAAAGGCCCAGAGACAAAAATCTCAGTGTAAGTAGTTCATGTGGAAGAGAATTCTAGAAGACACTGGTTCAGAAATATGAACATGAGCAAGGAAAGGGGAGGATGCCAGTAAAGGATGCATTAATTTGTATTTACTACAGTGGACATCCAGGGCACATTCTTGCTGTGGCCATCTAAGAGATTGCATAAATTCTATGAGCTGTCGTTGTCTCACTTAAGAAACAAAAATGCTGTGCATTTCTTTACTGGTCTAGAGCTGATCTAGGGCATTTTCTCTGTAGCATTTCCAGGTTTCTCCACCTCAGGAGTTAAGCTCTTTTGATATTCAAAGAAAAGTCCTCAGGCAGACATTCTCAGGAGCTTACAGTACAGAATAACCAAACTTCTTGGAAATACTAAGTGGAGAGGGTTATATGCAAGGCACCAGCAGCACTAGAAACAATCCACACCTTTCCATGCTAAGAGAAGTTTATGCTCTATGTGAATTTACTCCATCATTGATTCTTCCAACACAAGAATGTTGAAGAAACAAGAGTTAATGGGTCCTGTCATTACAGTTGTTCCCAGATGACATTCACCATCTTCCTCTTCTACAACCTGTTCTATATTTCCCTCATGTTTATCCAGTGCTTCTGTTAGTCTAGGTCACTTGCAAAACTCATGATTACCATGGTCTGTCAGGCTGTAATTGCTGCAACTGTCAACTTACAATTGTCATCATCTATCGTTGATAAAAGCATAGCAATAATTCTATTTCTTCATGATAATGAAGGTCAATTACAACTGCCAGTATAGTAACTCATTTCTTTGTCTGCCGACCTATATATACAAGGAAGCCAAACTGACTAGGGAGCTACTAAAACTGTATGCTTATTGGAATGCTTACTATGTGCCCAGAAGAAACATTCTCTTCACTCCAGCAGAGCTTCATGTTGTAAGTCCAGGAAGCTCAAATTCCCAAGGGAGTTTTTGGTGAGAGGAGCCACTCTCACCATCTACCCTTTGTTTACAATCTGTGCATTCTGTGACCCAATATCTTACAATGTCCATTGGTTCAAAGTATAATCTGTTAAAGCACAGAGCCCTAACTCTGCAAAGTATCATCCCCAAATTGATACTTAGTTGCAAGTTTACTTCCACCATTAAAAGAAATATCTTTTAATGTTCTGTGAGACTGATAGTTTCTGTTTGATACAATATATTACAGCACCAGTGAAACATTTGGTTGTATGCATATTATTGTACTTTCTTTGCTACAAACCTAAGTTGCTTAATGAAAAAATCAGGCATTCTATGCATCTTTGGATAGTTAAATGGCAAGGCACTGATGACAGAAGAGTCAAAGCCACAGGTAGAATACACATTTATAAGAACAAATTTCTGTTCTTCCACTGCAGAGAGGGTAAACAATTTGTTGTCACGTTGCCAATTGAATACCTCAATAGATGAAATCATATCAACGGTTGAACATCTATGCATGTTTCTGAAAGGTCAAATATTCAACAGAGGCTGTAGCTGGAGCTGCCTTAATAATAAGAGATCATGCTGAATTACCCACATAAAAACTTCATACTTGGCATTTACACTACTTTATTCATGAGCCAATTGTGCAAGCACTAGAGAGGCTGAGTCAGGTTCTCAACTCTGCTAGTTAATACTTACTCTAAAATTGACCATATAATTGGAAGTAAATCACTCCTCAGCAAATGCAAAAGAATGGAAATAATAACAACCAGTCTCTCAGACCACAGTGCAACCAAATTAGAATTCAGGACTAAGAAACTCATGTAAAATGGCACAACTACATGAAAACAGGACAACCTCCTCCTGAATAACTACTGGATAAATAATGAAATGAAGGCAGAAATAAAGATGTTCTTTGAAACCAATGAAAATGAAGACACAAAGTACCAGAATTTCTGGGGCACATTTAAAGCAATGTCTAGAGGGAAATTTATAGCACTAAAAACTCACATGAGAAGTGGGAAAAGTTCTAAAACTGACACCCTATTGTCAAAATAAAAAGAACTAGAGGGGCAAGATCAAATAAATTTAAAAGCTAGCAGAAGACAAGAAATAAGTAAGATGAGAGCAGAACTGAAGGAGATAGAGATACAAAAAACCCTTCAAAAATTCAGTAACTCAAGGAGCTGGTTTTTTGAAAAGATCAATAAAACAGATAGATCTCTAGCCAGACTAATAAAAAAGAAAAGAGAGAAGAATTGAATGGAGGCAATACACAATGATAAAGGGGATATCATTGATTCCACAGAAATACAAACTACCATTAGAGATTACTAAAAACAACTCTATGAACATAAACCAGTAAATCTAGAAAAAAATGAATAAATTCCTGAACATTTACACCCTCCCAAGACTAAACCAGGAAGAAGTTGAATCCATGAATAGACTAATAACAAGGTCTGAAGTTAAGGCAGCAACTAATAGCCTGCCAACCAAAAAAAAAGTCCAAGTCCAGGTGGGTTCACAGCCAAATTCTATGAGATTTCCCTCTAGACACTGCTTTAAATGTGCCCCAGAAATTCTGGTACTTTGTGTCTTCATTTTCATTGGTTTCAAAGAACATCTTTCTTTCTGCCTTAATTTCATTATTTATCCAGTACAAAGAGGAGCTAGTACCATTCCTTCTGAAACTATTCCAAACAATACAAAAAAGGAGAATACTCCCTAACTCATTTTATGAGACCAGCATCATCCTGATACCAAAAACTGGCAGAGACACAACTAAAAAAGATATTTTCAGGCCAATAACCATGATGAACATCAATGCAAAAATCTTCAATAAAATACTGGCAAACCAAGTACAGGAGCACATCAAAAAGATTATCCATCACGATCAAGTAGGCTTCATCCTGGGGATGCAAGGCTGGTTCAACATATGCAAATCTATAAATGTAATCCATCACATAAACAGAACCAAAGACAAAAACCACATGATTATCTCAATAGATGCAGAGAAAGCCTTCAACAAAATTCAACAGCCTTTATGCAAAAAACTCTAAACAAACTAGATATCAATGGAACATATCTTAAAATAGTAAAAGCTATCTACAACAAACTCACAGTTCATATCATACTGAATGGGCAAAAGCTGGAAGCATTCCCTCTGAAAACTGGCACTAGAAAAGGGTTTGCTCTCTAACTATTCCTACTGAACGTAATATTGGAAGTTCTGTCCAGAGCAATCAGGCAAGAAAAAGAAATACAGGGTATTCAATTAGGAAAAGAGGAAGTCAAATTGTCTCTAGTTGCAGATGACATGATTGTATATTTATTTATTTATTTATATATTTTTTATTGCATTTTAGGTTTTGGGGTACATGTGAAGAACATGCAAGATTGTTGCATAGGTACACACATGGCAGTGTGATTTGCTGCCTTCCTCCCCTTCACCTATATCTGGCGTTTCTCCCCATGCTATCTCTCCCCAACTCCCCACCCCCCACTATCCTTCCCTCATTTCCCCCCAACTGACCCCAGTGTGTAGTGCTCCCCTCCCTGTGTCCATGTGTTCTCATTGTTCAACAACCGCCTATGAGTGAGAACATGCAGTGTTTGATTTTCTGCTTTTGTGTCAGTTTGCTGAGAATGATGGTTTCCAGGTTCATCCATGTCCCTACAAAGGACGCAAACTCATCGTTTTTGATGGCTGCATAATATTCTATGGTGTATATATGCCACATTTTCCCTGTACAGATATAGACCAATGGAACAGAATAGAGGCCTCGGAGGCAACACAACATATCTACAACCATCCAATCTTTGACAAACCTGACAAAGACAAGCAATGGGGAAAGGATTCCCTGTTTAATAAATGGTGTTGGGAAAACTGGCTAGCCATCTGCAGAAAGCAGAAGCTGGATTCCTTCCTGACACCTTACACTAAAATGAACTCCAGATGGATTAAAGACTTAAACATAAGGCCTAACACCATAAAAACTCTAGAAGAAAATCTAGGCATAACCATTCAGGACTTCATGACCAAAACACCAAAATCATTGGCAACAAAAGCCAAAATAGACAAATGGGACCTAATCAAACTCCACAGCTTCTGCATGGTGAAAGAAACAGTTATTAGAGTGAATCGGCATCCAACAGAATGGGAAAACATTTTTGCAGTCTACCCATCTGACAAAGGGCTGCTATCCAGAATTTACAAAATGGATTTACAAGAAAAAAACAAACAAGCCCATTCAAAAGTGGGCAAAGGATGTGAACAGACACTTTACCAAAGAAGACATACATGAGGCCAACAAACATATGAAAAAATGCTCATCATCACTGGTCATTAGAGAAATGCAAATCAAAACTACATTGAGATACCATCTCATGCCAGTTCGAATGGCGATCATGAAAAAATCTAGAGACAGCAAATGCTGGAGAGGATGTGGAGAAATAGGAACGCTTTTACACTGTTGGTGGGGTGTAAATTGGTTCAACCATTGTGGAAGACAGCGTGGCAATTCCTTAAGGACCTAGAAATAGAAATTCCATGATTGCATATTTAGAACACCCCATTGTCTCAGCCCAAAATCTCCTTAAAATGATAAGCAACTTCAGCAAAGTCTCAGGATACAAAATCAATGTGGGAAAATCACAAGCATTCCTATACACCAATAACAGACAGAGAGTCAAATCATAAGTGAACTCCCCCTCACAATTGCTCCAAAGAGGATAAAATACCTAGAAATACAACTAACATAGGACATGAAGAACCTCCTCAAGGAGAACTACAAAGCACTGCTCAAGGAAATAAGAGTTCACAAATAGATGAAAAAACATTCCATGCTCATGGTTAGAAAGAATCAATATCGTGAAAACGGCTATACTGCCCAAAGTAATTTATAGATTCAATGCTCTCCCCATCAAGCTACCACTGACCTTCTTAACAGAACTGGAAAAAACCACCTTAAACTTCATATGGAACCAAAAAAGAGCCTGCGTAGCCAAGACAATCCTAAGCAAAAAGAACAAAGCTGGAGGCATCACGCTACCTGACTTCAAACTATAGTATAAGGCTACATTAATCAAAACAGAATGGTACTGTTACCAAAACAGAGATATAGACCAATGGAACAGAATAGAAGCCTCGGAATAACACCACACACCTACAACCATCTGATTTTTGACAAACCTGACAAAAACAAGCAATGCGGGAAGGATTCCCTGTTTAACAAATGGTGTTGGGAAAACTGGCTAACCATGTGCTGAAAACTGAAAGGAACCCATTCCTTACATCTTATATAAAAATTAACTCCAAATGCATTTAGTTTTAAACGTAAGACCTAACAACATAAAAACCCTAGAGAAAAATGGGCAATATCATTCAGGACATAGGCATAGGCAAGGACTTCATGACTAAAATACCAAAAGCAATGGCAACAGAAGTCAAAATAGACAAATGGCATCTAATTAAACTTACCTTCTGCACAGCAAAAGAAACAATCATTAGAGTCAACTGGCAACCAACAGAATGGGAAAAATTTTTTTGCAACCTACCCATCTGACAAAGGGCTAATATCCAGAATCTACAAAGAACTTAAACACATTTACAAAAAAAAACCCATCAAAAAGTGGGTGAAGGATAAGAACAGACAGTTTTCAAAAGAAGACATTTATTTGGCCAACAAACATGAAAGTGCTCATCATCACTGGTCGTTACAGAAATGCAAATCAAAACCACATTGAGATACCATCTCATGCTAGTTAGAATGGTGATCATTAAAATATCTGGAGACAACAGATGCTGGAGAGGATGTGGAGAAATAGGAACACTTTTACACTGTTGGTGGGAATGTAACTTAATTCAGCCATTGTGTAATTCAGTGTGGCAATTCTTCAAGGATCTTGAAATAGAAATACCATTTGACCCAGCAATCCCATTACAGGGTATATACTCAAAGGATTATAAATCGTCCTGTTATAAAGACACACACACACACACACACACACACACACACACACACACGCGCACGCACGTTCATTGTGGCACTGTTTACAATAGCAAAGACTCGGAACCAACCCAAATGCCTGTCAACGATAGATTGGATAAAGAAAATGTGGCACATATACACCATGGAACACTATGCTCTCAATAAGCTAGGTATTGATGGATCATATCTCAAAATAGTAAGAGCTATTTATCACAAACCCACAGCCAATATCATACTAAATGGGCAAAAGCTGGAGGCATTCCCTTTGAAAACTGGCACAAGACAAGGAAGTCTTCTCTTAATATTCCTATTCGACATAGTATTGGAAGTTTTGGCTAGGGCCGTCAGGCAAAAGAAAGAAATAAAGGGAATTCAAATAGGAAGAGAGGACGTCAAATTGTCTCTGTTTGCAGATGACATGGTGGTATATTTAGAAAACTTCATCATCTCAGCCCAAAATCTCCTTCAGGTGACAAAAAACTTCAGTAAAGTCTCAGGAAACAAAAATCGCAAGCATTCCTGTATACCAATAATAGACAAACAGCCAAATAATGAGTGAACTCCCATTCAAAATTGCTACAAAGAGAATAAAATATCTAGGTATATAACCAACAAGAGACGTGAAGGACCTCTTCAAGGAAAACTACAAACCACTGCTCAAGGAAATCAGAGAGGACACAAACAGATGAAAAAAACATTTCATGCTCATGGTTAGGAAGAATCAGTATTGTGAAAATGGTCATACTGCCCAAAGTAATTTATACATTCAATGCTATCCCCATGAAGCTGCCAATGACTTTCTTCACAGAACTGGAAAAAACCACCTTAAACTTCATATAGAACCAAAAAAGTGCCTGTATACCCAAGACAATCCTAAGCAATAAAAAGAAAAAAAAAGTAAACTGCTGTAGGCATCACACTACCTGACTTCAAACTATGTTACAAGGCTACTGTACTCAAAACAACATGGTATTGATAATAAAACAGAGATTCAAACCAATGGAACAGAACAGTGGCCTCGGAATGCCACACAACTACAGCCATCTTATTTTTGACAAACCTGACAAAAACAAGCAATGAGAAAAGGATTCCCTATTTAATAAATGGGGTTGGGAAAACTGGCTAACCATATGCAGAACTGAAACTGGATCACTTCCTTACACCATATGCAAAAATTAACTTTAGATGGATTAAAGATTTAAACATGATGCCTAACACTATAAAAATTCTAGAAGGAAACCTTGGCAATAACATTGATGACATAAGCATGGACAAAGGCTTCATGACTAAAACCCCAAAAGCAATGACAACAAAAGCCAAAATAGGCAAATGGGATCTAATTAAATTTAAGAGCTTCTGCACAGTAAAAGAAACCATCAATAGAATAAGAGCAGAAGATAAAACACTGCATGTTCTCACTCATAGGCGGGTGTTGAAAAATGAGAACACATGGATACAGGGAGGGGAGCACTACACACTGGGGTCTGTTGGGGGGAAATAGGGGAGGGACTGTGGGGGGTGGGGAGTTAGGGAGAGATAGCAAGGAGAGAGATGCCAGATGTAGGCGATGGGGAGGAAGGCAGCAAATCACACTGCCACATAAGTACCTGTGCAACAATCTTGCATGTTTTTCACATGTACCCCAAAACCTAAAATGCAATAAAATAAATGGGAAAAAAAAGAAAGAATGGGAAAAGCTTTTGCAATCTACCCATTAGACCAGGGGCTGATATCCAGAATTTACAGAGAGCTTAAACAAATTAATAAGAAAAAAGCAAACCACTCCATCAAAAAGTGGGCAAAGAATATAAACAGACACTTTTCAAAAGAAGACATTTATGCAGCCAACAAAGAGGAAAAAAAGCCCATTATCACTAGTCATTAGAAAAATCAAATCAAAACCACATTGAGATACCACCTCATGCCAGTCAGAATGATGATCATTAAAAAATCAGGAGATAACAGATGCTGGAGAGGATGTGGAGAAATAGGAACACTTTTACACTGTTGGTGGGAGTGTAAATTAATTCAACCATTGTGTAAGACAGTGTGATGTTTCCTCAAGGATCTGGAAATAGAAATATTATTTGACCCAGAAATCCCATTACTGGATATATAGCCAAAGGATTATAAATCATTCTACTATAAAGACACATGCACATGTATGTTTATTGCGGCACTGTTCACAATAGCAAAGACTTGGAACCAACCTAAATGCCTATCAATGATAGACTGGATAAAGAAAATGTGGAACATATACACCATAGAATACTATGCAGCCATAAAAAAGGATGAGTTCATGTCCTTTGCAGGGACATGGATGAAGCTGGAAACCATCATTGTCAGCAAACTGACACAAGAAAAGAAAACCAAACACCGCATGTTCTCACTTTTAAGTAGGTTTTGAACAATGAAAACATTGTTCACATTGGGGTTTAGGGGATGGTGGGCTAGGAAATGAATAGCAGGGGTTGGGGGGATTGGCAAGGGATAGCATTGGAAGAAATACCTAATGTAGATGATGGGGTGATACATGCAACAAACTACCACCATGGCACGTGTATACCTATGCAACAAGAATGCTAGTTTCTCAACTTTCATCTGCATCTTTACTCCCAAATATATATGAAGATGATGAAGATGGATGTGGATGGTGCTTCTACCATACCCTCTTCCTCTGTCAAACTTCCTTGATCTAGGATAAGGTCAGTAAACTTTTTCTGTAAAATGCCAAAAGTAAACATTATAGACTTTACAGGCCCTACAGTGTCTGTCATAACTACTCAACTATTTTTCTGTAGCCTAAAAGCTGTCACAGACAATACAGAAACAAATGAGTGTGGCTGGGTTCCAATGAAACTTTATTTACAAAAGATTTGGCCCATGGGTCAAATTTACCACCCCCAGATCTAGAGAAACACTTTCCAGCTCTTTTATTTTGCTCAACAGTTAAACATGGCTCCATGTCCCTTATATTTAGTCAGAATTCAGTAAGTTTTAAGGAAAGAATGATTACACAAAGACATTCATTCATTCATTCATTCAACACATATTCAGTGTTGAATGATAATAGTTAACAGATGATAAAGTTGTTGGTTTCAGTCATGCCTATCCAATGAAGAAAAAAAAAAGTGTTGGTATCCTATGGATCTTCTGAAAAAAAAAAATAAAGAAGTGTTGAATGGGAAGGAATCAAGAATAGTTATAGGAATATCACCATTGCATTAAAGCTCTCTTCCTTGTTTCTGAAAGAATATCTTGACACACTTTGAGCTCACTGTCACCTACACCATGATTGAAGTCATCTTCAACAATTGTGGATGACATCTTAGTCTTCATTAACTCAGTTAATCTAAATAAGCTCATGGCCTCACCTTTCCTGTCCTAGAGGAAACATATTTCCTGCATTTTTTTTCCTTACTTCCCATAATCAAGTAACTTTTCTAATATTTTTTCTTTTGGGAAAATTAATATGACTCATAGACTTGGTTTTCAAGAGAAATCAATGAAGGCCTGGTTATAAGGATGTAAGAAGCATCAATGGGTCACTAACACTTAGTGGCACTAATTAACTTTGTTAATCATTGGGAAGAAAATGTATACACTTTTGTCTTGGAGCTGATTATACTGGAAAGTAGAAATCAAAATTATCAGAGTTTCCCAATGCTGCTGCTGCACACCCTGAACAAAACAGGTAGGTCAAAAAATGTTCCCAATGTTTAGCAATGCCATAGCAATCTCTCTCTTATTTCCCTTCAAACTTCTATCTCTTCTACTTTTCTGTTTTCCTCCTATCTCCAGTTATTTCAATCCTCTGAGCATTATTCTTACAATTTTAATCACTAAATCATATTATGCCTGTTAAAGGAGAGATTTCTAAAAGGATTGACATTTATACTGTCTCTCTTTGGAAAATCACAATTTCAAGGATCTGTTATCTCTTGTCACCTTCCTTACGTCATATATCACATTTCTAATTTTGGGACCAAATATGTTCATATCATGCACATTTCATTCCCACCTGTGTTCCTAGCAGGTTATTCCAGGGGAGGTTATTTCTGTCCTCATATAGAGAATGCCGGGGACATTCCCTCTGTATGGCATATTTGACAAAGCATTTGATAATGTTAGTCAGCGCCTGGGCCAAGAATTAAAGGGATAATTATCAGAATGAAAATGGTTTCATAAAACTGGTGTCTATCAGTTCTAAAAAAGGCCTTTATCACAGTGAACTAAGGTAATTAAGAACAGAACTAAAACTTAGGCAATATCATCCTGGACATAGGAGCGGGAAAAGATTTCATGACAAGGACACCGAAAGCAATCACAACAAAAGCAAAAATTGACAAGTGGAATCTAACAAAACTTAATACGTTCTGCACAGGAAAAAAAACTACCAACAAAGTAAACAGACAATCTACAGATGGGTGAAAATATTTGCAAACTGTGAGTTTGACAAAAGTCTAACATCGAGCAGCTACAAGGAACTTAAATTTACAAGAGAAAAACAAACAACCCATTAAAAGGTAGGCAAAGAACATGAACAGACATTTCTCAAAAGAAGAAATACATATGGCCAACAAGCATACGAAAAAATACTCAATATCACTGAACATTAGAGAAATGCAAATCAAAACCATAGAGATACATCATTTCACATCAGACAGAATGGCTATTATTAAGAAGTCAAAAATAACAGATGCTGATGAGGTTGCAGAGAAAAGGAACACTTACACGCTGTTGGTGGGACTGTAAATTATTTCAATCATTGTGGAAGGCAGTATGGTGATTCCTCAAAAAGCTAAAAGCAGAACTACCATTCAACCCAGCAATCCCATTACTGGGTATATACCCAAAATAATATAAATCATTTTTACCATAAAGATGCATGCATGAGAATGTTTACTGCAGCACGATTCACAATAACAGAGACATGGAATCAAGTTAAGCACCCATTGGTAACAGATTGGATAAAGAAAATGTAGTACATATACACCATGGATTACTATGCAGCCATAATAAAGAAAAAGATCATGTCTTTTGCAGGAACATGGATGGAACTTTAGGTTATTATCCTTAGCAAACTAACACAGAAGCAGAAATCCAAATAGCACATATTCTCAATTATAAGTAGGAGCCAAATGATGAGAACTTATAAACACAAAGAAGGAAAAAACAGGAATTGGGGTCTACTTAGGGGGGTGATGGGAAGAAGGAGAGGAGCAGAAAAAATAGATATTGGGTATTGCATACTACCTGGGGGATGAGATAATCTGTATAACAAACCTCCAGGACATGAGTTTACCTCTGAAACAAACCTTCACATGTATCCCCAAACTTAAAAAGAAAAATCCATGGGTATGATACATCAGTTAACAGGCATTGGTTAAATGAGTTTTGAGCATTGTTGTCTCTTTGTGTTTTTCGTCTCAGAAAGGTTATAATTTCCCTTAGATCCTTAGGGCAGAGAGAATCTTCAATCACTGAAGTCAAGAGACACACATTCTATCTCATTTTCTATACTACCTGTTTGAAAAGGTCACCGTTATTAGCGTTAAAGCCAAGATATCTAGCAGGGATAACAACCAATTCTTAAGGAACTCTGCCTTACGGGAATTTCTGATTCTTTAATGTTTTCTAAAAAAAACCCCAAAAAACAAAAAACAAAAAAATGAACAAACAAAAAAACAACATCTTTTTGCTTACAATTGTTTAGCTATGTAAGCTCTTTTTTGGTTCCATATGAAGTTTAGGTGGTTTTTCCAGTTCTGTGAAGAAGGTCAATGGCAGCTTGATGGGAAGAGCATTGAATCTATAAATTACTTTGGTCAGTATGTCAATTTTCACGATATTGGTTCTTCCTAACCATGAGCATGGAATGTTTTTCCATCTGTTTGTGTCCTCTCTTATTTCCTTGAGCAGTGGTTTGCAGTACTTCTTGAAGAGGTACTTCACGTCCTTGTTAGTTGTATTCCTAGGTATTTTATTCTCTTTGTAGCAATTATGAATGAGAGTTTGCTCATGATTTGGCTCTCTGCTTGTCTGTTATTGGTGTATAGGAATGCTTGTGATTTTTTGCACACTAATTTTATATCCTGAGACTTTGTGCTGAAGCTGCTTATTATCTTAAGGAGATTTTGGGCTGAGACAATGGGGTCCTCTAAATATACAATCATCTGGAGGCATCATGCTACCTGACTTCAAACTATAGTATAAGGCTACAGTAATCAAAACACACTGGTAACAACACGGAGATAGAGACCAATGGAACAGAACAAAGGCCTTGGAAGTAATGCCACATACTTAACAACTGCCTGATCTTTGACAAACCTGACAAAAATAAGAAATGGGGAAAGGATTTCCTGTTTAATAAATGTTGTTTGGAAAACTGGTTAACCATGTGCAGAAAGCTGAAATTGGACCCATTCCTTACACCTTACACAAAAATTAACTCCAGATGGACTAAAGATTTAAACATAAGACCTAACACCATAAAAACCCTAGAAGAAAACATAGGCAATATCATTCAGCACATAGGCATAGGCAAGGTCTTCATGACTAAAACACCAAAAGCAATGGCAACAAAAGTCAAAACAGACAAATGGGATCTAATTAAATTTAAGAGCTTCTGTATAGCAAAAGAGACAATGTTTAGAGTGAACTAGCAACCAAAAGAATAGGAAAAAATTTTTTGTAATCTACCCAACTGACAAAGGGCTAATATCCAGAATCTACAAATAACTAAAACAAATTTACAAGTAAAAAGCAAACAACCCCATCAAAAAGTGGGCAAAGATATGAACAGACACTTTTCAAAAGAGGATATTTATGTGTATTAACAAACATGAAAAATTCTCATCATCACTGGTCATTACAGAAATGCAAATCAAAACCATATTGAGATACCATCTCACACCAGTTAGAATGGTGATCATTAAAAAATCTGGAGACAAAAGATGCTGGAGAGGATGTGGAGAAATAGAAACACTTTTGTACTGTTGTTGGGAATGTAAATTAGTTCAGCCATTGTGGAAGACAGTGTGGTGATTCCTGAAATGTCTAGAAAAAGAAATACCATTTGACCCAGAAATCCCATTACTGAGTATATGCTCAAAAGATTATAAATTGTTCTGTTATAAAGAGACGTGCACACGTATGTTCACTGCAGCACTGTTCACAACAGCAAAGACTTGGAACCAACCCAAATGCCCATCAATGATAGACTGGATAAAGAAAATGTGGCACATATACACCAT